>NC_142781.1:16557554-16875888 GCF_988280905.1 Pimephales promelas
TGAAGTGAGTGGATTAATGCGGGATTTGAGTGTGCCGGGAAACCGGCTCGACAGTTTGTGCAGAGTCCCTCAGCGCACACGTGTAAGACACAACAGCGTCCTGCACAACATACACATGCACAACCTCCTCTATACAAACACACTTTCATGGCGGGTTCCTCCTCCTCCTCGTCACACACACACATGCTGTAACCAACAGCAACACGCAGAGTGGGGAGTAGCGAGAGCCTTGTCACACTTTTGGTTCTCATGCCCATGGGATGGTTTGTCGTTCTCGTTCTCTCTCTGAGGAAGATGTTATGCATTTTGACAGGATTATAAAAAAAAATAATGAGCTGGAAGTTTGTTAGAAAAAGCGACACAATCTCAGAGGCCCTGAGGTGTGTGTGTGTGTAGACTGGGACTACAAAATCTGCACGGTGACTAGTAAGGGTTTGTGAAGTCATATAATGAGCATGTATGGTATGTATTATTTATTTATTTTACAGTTGCACATAAATATTTACTTTTTTTTTTGGGAGACGGCATTAGTGACAGTCCTGGTTCCCTGGGCAAGATAAGACATTACCAATTGGAAAAACAGATACATGCATATGGACACAGCAACCCCCACTGCATGAAAAGTGGGATTTTCGTCCCCGTAAACTGCCGGAAATCTCCCTAATTTTCGGCAGTTAACGACAATTTACAGACTGTGAACGTCGCGTTCCACTGTGCCACATATTGACGGAAACGAACCATGACGTATGCATGCAGCGCTCGCGGAGGTGCGAATGGCCCTAATTAGCATATGAATAGCAGCACTGCGCGCGCCTTGCCAGAGAATGGCTTGAATTTCCTCACTCAGTATTGGTTGAAATTCACTACATTTAAACAAGAAAATCACTCGTGATTGGTTGGCAGATCTGTTACTATTGGTCAGCCGACATAAAATTATAATAATAATAATCATATATATATATATATTCATATGATATGCTATTATGTTGTTTATTCATGTCATTGTTATCCTATGGACTAAATTATTATTACCATCAAGGACATGAATTTATTGAGGAAAGGAACATTTGCCACATACTGTTTATTCAAAGAAATAGCTTTATTAGAACAAACACAAAACTATGTACACAGCATAGGAGAACATCTTTCAAAGCACAGAAAACATGTCCTCCACCCTCTGGAAACATGGGACAACATACATACATACAGCACTACAGTTATACAAATAAATCAATAATATATTGCATCTCTATTCAAAAATAAATTGCCCTGAATGGCATCAGAATTGGGCACCAGATATATCAAACACAATGTACAGTGGAGCCAGAATTATGAACGAATAACAAGGATGTAATTTAAAGGTATGGTTCACTTTGAAATACATTTTTGATATGTTTTATCTTATCTCAAGGGCATCCAAGATGCAGGTGGTTTTGTTTCCACAGTATTTTCAATTTTGATATTTTTAGGTCAAACTGTTGTTGTCTGTCAGTCATATAATGCAGGTCTATGGTCACCACCTCAAAGAGCATGCACAAAGAAGACCAAATTAAACATGATTTAATGACTCATAAATTAAGTACACAATGATTGACTAAGACACGAAATGAGCGTTTTGGGAAAGAAAACAAACAGTATTTATATTGTATAAATGTGTGTGTGTGTGTATATATATATATATATATATATATATTTAGATATACACAAAATGCAATACATCTTAATATGTTTAGATCTTCACAGTAAAACTTCCGAAATCTGTGTAAACAATGAGTGACGTACCAGTGCAAGATCGCTTCTGGCGGTTTCCACCGCATGCGCAGATCATATATATATATACACACACACACACTGTTCATTTTCTCACACAAACCGCTCGTCTCGTATCTTAAGCCATCAAGGTGTACTTACAGTTATGATTCATTAAATCATGTTTAATTTGTACTTCTCTGTGCATACTCTTTTAAGAGATCCCCATAGACTTCCATTATATGACTGACTGATGCCCTTGACGTAAGCCAAAACATTTCAAAAAATAATTTCAAAGTGAACTATCCCTTTAAAACTCTTAATTCAAGTCCTGTAGGCTTGGCTCATCAGGGCGAAGTGAATTTAAGTCTTTGCGACGCGTGCTTGAGGTTCACCTTGATGTACATACACCTCAGTGGCTGTGGAACCGAATTTCATGACCCCTTCTGCAAAGTTGAAAAAGACAAATGATTTAGATGTATGCAAAGGCAATCTGCCCCAAGTCCCCACATTTGTAAGCAAAAATATGTTTCTTCTGCATCCACTACCTGGTTTCCTTCAGGCGATGGCGGATGTCGACCAGTAGTTTCAGGACCTTTTTCTGGAACACTGAAATAAACGAACACATTTGGTGATGTTTACAATGCTCTAATTAGAATAACAAAGTTTGCTAGCTCACAAGAGAGAAGGTGTCTATTAAAAGTGTCTTCTCCACTGCCAATAGATCAACACTTACCACCAGGTTTCAGTCACTGCATCTATACCACAAAAAAATGTGTTTTAAAAGTTATTATCAAATGATGAAACTGAACAGATTTATAAGATATTTAAAAACTTGGTCAAACATTTATAACTGAATATAACATGCCATGTTCCAGTTCTCTTTGGCGTTTTCACCACTGTCTCACGCTCAAAGTCATCTATAAACACAGACGTTAATCCAAATTAGTTTAGTTTTACTTTTTATTTGACTGGGGTCTGTTCAAAAGAAAAGAGGATGAGATCACAACACGTAACGTTACCTTATTTAGGTGTTTTTTCTCCCATCAGCGAAGGACACCTCACTCCTAACAGCCCCTGAGAGACAAAACAAATCACAAACATCTGAAGATTTCACTCATCACACAAAGTGATGCAATTTTACAAACAAGGATAGCCTACACTAGAGCATACAAGCACATTACGCGCTTTGTTTTAGGACCCTGGCACTTATTATTTTTTCATAATTTCTGACGATATTCAGAGTAAATGAGTTAGTTTGATTACTATCAAAGAATGGTGGCTAACTTGCAGCCAGACAACAACGTGCAACCCAACGTACAGTTTAGTGTCCCAAATTTGTTCAAATTGAAATGAAACAAAAAAAGAATTAAGAGCAGCAAGCTAACGCAAAACAAAAAACTGTTCCGTTAGGTTAACACCCTTGGACATTCGCGGCAGTAATCACAGCCGATTTGTGAAGTTTAAGACAAAAACGCTAAACTACCAAAAACTATAAGAAGACATGGACATAGAATTCACTAAGCTGGACGAACTTACCTTTCAATTTAGAGGAAAAGATGGGTTCCCCAGCGATCATGACGGCGAAGCAGGCTGAATATCTGTGTAGTTACTTTCTGCTTAAAAAAACACGCCACATGCCTGGCACGTTGCCTCAGCCAATCAGAGTGGCTGACGTTACAGGTTGGATTATGACGATATGCTGCCTCAGCCAATCAGAGTTACGTTCACTGGTTTTTGACTCAGGTTGAAAGGCTGTCGTCGGCTGTCCTTTGACTTTTCTGCTGCTGTTAGTTCATTTTAAATTAGGAATAAGGTGGATATACCTAAATAGGCTACCATGAAATGTAAAAATACATATATGCATAAATTAATAACTTAATTAGGTTACTTAAATTAAATAAACCAGTCAAAAAAATTGTAAAAAACAAAAACAAAAAACATCTGTTTATAACTGTGAATTAACATCAAAGATGTTATCATATATTTTGAAAACTGCTTCCGTAAATGTTATGATGAATCTTATAATTTTATTAGGAAAATTTCATATTTATAAGAGTAAAATGAATAATTCTAAACCTTGTTTGAAGTTTTTTTTTTTTTTTGGTCTAATTTTTAGTTTTCAGTATATTCTGTCTCTCAAATGTATCGATAAAAATGTAGTGATACAATTGTATTTGCTAAAGAATATTGAAGCTAATTGAAGCTAATTTTCTTTCTTTAAATAGTACAAATTACTGGTTTCTAACTTTCTCTTAAATCATAATATTATACACAATAGAGATAGTCCCTTTCCTGTTTTTATTTCATTTGTTCAATTCTGTCCTATTTTTATTTGTTTCTTATTTATTGTGAAATTATTATTTGTTGATTGTTATCTTTTTGGATGTCATGTTATTGTTGTAATTGTTGTGCATTATGTGCAATGTTAAAAAAACAAAAAACAAAAAAAACACAGCAATTAGGTTATACTGAGCCTGATCTTGTCTTAGAATGAAGTTATACCTTTCAGAAAAATGTTACCTGGGGTGAAACTCCCCTACCCTTATTTGCATGTGTATAGCTCACAGCATTTTCATTTACATGTCAAAGCCTCCTCTAGATTTAGGAGAAGGGGGGACAATGGGGGGACAACTGCCAAGCAAGGCCCACGTCAATTTCCGGCAATTCACAGCAGTTTTGAGTGTTACCTGTAAATTGCCGTGTGCAGTCGTAAACCTGAACTTCCACGACAATCTACAGTGCCGCTTACTGACGAAAATCCCACTTTTCATGCAGTGCCCAGACTTCAACTAAGAAAAGTGAAGTCAATTAGAAGCACTCACTTCCTGATTGCCGAGTGCACTGCGCAGGCTTACACTGAGCTTGATGACGTAGATGTGACGTGAGCAACCTGTCTCACAGTTGTACATTTTCTATTAGCTGTGCCAAGTGGAATCTGAATCATTCCATTCCGAATCTTGCAGAGCCGGAGATCGTGAGTATGAGCAGCAGCTGGAGCAACTAGGTTGTTTTCGTTCACGTTGTTTAAAATTGTTTAAATTCACCCAAACTGATTTGCCAAAATCAAAACCCGGCCATACAGTGCCGTTAGTGTGAGACCAGATTAAACCGGGAGCGACCAAACAGCTGAGGATTAAAAATCAAATCAAAATCGCCAATCAAATAATTTGCCCCAAAATAACAATTAATTCTCAATTTGGAGTTATTGGTATGGTCCATGAAGCGTGTGATTGGATTATGACCGGTGTCATGGTTATGTCGTGTTGCTGTTGTATCAGTCAGATCAGCTTAGCACTCAATAAACGGGACAAGAAAGGTCCCATATGGGAAAAACAAATTGGGCCCAATAATCAGGACGTCCAGCATTTTTTGGGACCGTTGGCAAACCTACACTCAACAAACCTAGCCAGTTCGGATATTTCATGTGTTCTAGCTCAAGCACACCTGGTGCAACTAATGATGCCCTTGATTAGTTACATCAGCTGTGCTTGAGGGAACACATGCTGCGTTCAAGTCCTCCTGGGGAGTTCGTACGTACGAGGTGGGAAGTCGTGTTTACGACGTGAGGTGCGTTCAAGTCAGTTTCGTCGGAGCAAAATGGCAGTGTACCTACTTTTAATTAATTACAGGAAAATACAGCAAGGTTTGTTAACTTTGCTAATAAAAAAAAATTAAGAACAAAGAATGCGCGTCAGGTGTGTTTTTCTTTTTATGTTTTTTATTAGCTTATGAAGCCAATGTAAACTCTATCATTAGGTATAATATGTATACAATGATATTATATTTTGTGCAGAGAGCTTGCTTTATAAATGAAAAAGCCTTACAATGTCAGAAATGTAAACATTGAAATTCAATTAAAATTTACCGTCAACAGACGTTGAATGAACGTTTCTCACTGACACGCCCCCAACTCGTACAGATCGGAGTTTAAAGAAAATCCCGAGCTTCCCACTGGTATTTACGACATTGTGGTGGCGTTCAAGTGCGTTCAACTCGTAATTACGATCTATACGAGATGACTTGAATGCAGCAACATATTTTGGAGATTTGTGCTGTTGTGAGGGATGGTATTCAGGGGTTTGATTAATTTTCAGACTGCAGAAGTCATTAAAAGTTGCATTTTCAGTTGAATTTGGGGAATCCATTTAAATTATTTGTGTTTGCTTTGTTCATTGCAAAAAGTCTGTATATTTTGCTATAGGGGTTGAATAATTTCAATTGCAACTTTATAAATATGTTTTAAAGGGAAAATCATTGGTGTATAAGATTTTTAGGTGCATTTGAAAAACCATATAGAAGTTTTTCTGTTGACCCTCTACTAAACATCCTTTACAGAATTCTCTGGATAAAATTATTGTCTACTGACAATAAAAGCAGTAGTTTAATAAAATATGCATAAGACTTAAATGAATGTTGCAGGAGCAGAGAGATGGAGGTTCTTTATTTTTAATAAATGACATGGAATATACAATGCATAAAAAATCATATTAAATTCCAACTGAACTTGACCGTGAGTGACCTCATGTTTTATATAAGCTTTTACATTTTGACAGCAGCCTACTTTCGTTTGTTTTCCACAGATAGTGAACTATAGGCAACTTTTTTTTCATATCTATGACCATTGATCAGTTTAACAATTTAAAAAAAAGTTTCTTCTTTTCTGTGTATCAGTTCTTAGGAGATGTGGGCGCTGCAGTCAATAGGTGAGGCAGAAAAACGTGAGTGTTTCAGCACACTAAAGTATTGGTTGCTTTCACAGGAGGGTACAGTTATGACTTTAAACTAAAAGATAAAACATTTTTTGTGTGCTTTCAAATTGAAACAAATGCATTGATAAACTGTTCACAAGAAGATGCATAACATGCATTACACAAATAATTTCATGCTGACTTTAAAGCACATACAGTATATCAAAACCCTCTCAGCAATAGATCGCATACCTACAAGAGTGCTTTTGCACAATTTATTAATCTTAAACTAAACAGCCTTCACTGTGAGTGGCTTTTCCGTCTGAAATGAGTGTCTCTCTTGTTCCTGTTTTATGTGTAGGCCCTCTATTTTCATATTAGTTGCTACACATTGCCAGTCTTATACCCTGCTATTCCAAACAATAAAACCCGGCTCTCTCAAATCAATTGTAGAGAAATATGTGCTGATTCTGCTGTTGTAAAGTTAGAGTAATTTAAAGGGGAGACTTCTCTAAGAAAGAGAATATTGTGACCTGTTTGCTTTCTCTTTCTCTCACAAGAGACTGCTCTTTCTCTCTCTTTCTCTGTCCATTTGCTCCTGATTATTTCCTCTCTTATTTTGCACAATGGAAACAACGATGTGTTCTTGGACAATTCACCAACCAAATTTGTCAGGCCTTCAGTGTAGACACAGACAACAAATATTTTGCATCCGGAAGCCAATTCACCCTCATTCTGTGGGAAAACTCACATATTCAGCTATGGCTCAAAATAAGAGTGAAAGAGAAAGAGGGAGACGGAAACAACTAGGCCTCAAATCTGGCCAAAAAATCAAGTAAATTAGAGTTATTGCATTGCATAAAACAACATTGTTAGAGTATTCCCTTCTGTATGTAATACCAAGTTCTGACATGAAACTCTAGATGGCGCAGGCTGAGAAGTAGCGATCACGTCATTATCATAATGCAGCTGATTGTTTACTGTTGCTTCAGTGGCCAATGAGCTGCGGCACAGCATTCAAATACTGGTAGTTTTGCTGTTAGTAGTCTGCAGCGCATTTTCAGAAACCCTCCACCTTCCCCAGCTCCACCTGTATAGATCGGCCATGGGGGGTTCATTTATGTACAGTGTGTTACATGTGCAGCAATAGCAGCATCTATTACATGCTCACAGCAATGTCTGTAAATATTGGAGACTAAGACCAAAAACATTAACATGCCATATACATTACCATGCTAATCTCTCAGAGAGTTGTCGTGAAAGAAATATATTCCTTCTGTTAAATTATGTTGATTCCCAGCAAACAAAAAATCAAATAAAATGATAAGATAATTGATAATTGATAAATAGCAAAAATGATAATTGCTTGCTAACTTGCTAACGTTCGTAATAATGTTTGAGTGATATGCAAAGCGATTGTTAGCACTAATCAGCGCGATTTACTGCAATGTCAGAACCAGAACAAAAGTGGATGTTTCTTACTTGTTCAGAAGACATTTTCTGGTGAAAATTCTTATGTTGGTCATACTTCCTAAAGGAATAATTTGTGATTGCGAATACCAGTATCCACACAGCTGTTGTGGCGAATTTTGACCCCCTGCCAAATTATTACCCCCCTCATTGAAGTCAGTACCTGATTGCCTAATTCTAACCCCTCCCCCACAACTAATCCTAAACCTACCAATACTGGCGGGGTAATAATTTGGCGGGGGTCAAAATTCGGCACAACACCGGCGCAGTGACTAACAGTCTCCTAAAACACTGTGCTGTGTCGAAGTACAACTCTCGAAACGTTGATAATTCCGCGAATAACTGCAATTGCAGATTTCGAACAGAGATGGCGACAAAGAGGAAAAACTACGGAGCTTTAAGTTATAAATATTCTCTAAATGTTTTAAAGGTGCCCTAGAATGCGTTGAAATAATATTTTAATTTTGTCTCTGATATCTACAGTATATGGGTATGTGGCCTATTTAAAGGCATTTAAAATGTCCAGATATGGTTTTACTGGTCCGTTTTCAACTCTAGAAATTTGCTCTTAAAAGAATTGGTCTGTTTTACCTTATTTGGAAGGGTCACGAATAGTAATTAGGAGTTCTGCTCAGGGGTGTGTTTGCTGTACAACGATGTAGCTTGCTGCTTCACTTCCATAGTACGATGCATCATTGGAGAAATCAACTAGCTCACTACTGTTTCCAGAAACCCATTGCCACAAAGTATCATTCAACCACGTTGGTTTCGCACGTGGTGGAGTAATAACTACTTTTAATAAAACTGTTTGAGATCCAATTAACGCTAGATTTTTTTTAATATAAATTACAGACAATGTCATCTGAGGACTATTTCTAATTGTTCTCAGTTGTTTTGCTTTATTACCAGACTCAATATTGAGCTCGTTCTTACATAGTAGAGCACGTTCGCACTTGCGCACTCTTCAAACACGTTACTTAAAATCTTTTGACAAACTAAAAGACGTAAATCCCATTTTTATGTATTCTTAATAAAAGGCACCGGTTGTACTGAATGTCAGCTTGTTTATTTTGATCAAGATAACGATTTATTATATCCAAATTCGATATTCCTATTCCTCTAACCACAGGTCGAGAGCTGTCGTTCAAACAACACAACTTTGCGATGCTGTTTGCGAATGTTCGTTGGAACGATTGTTTTGGGAAACACCGACTCGTTGCACTATGCTGATAACAAAGGAACTTGCGACCATAGTTTGCTAACGATGCTTTCGGGAAACGCACCCCTGATTGGCTGTTTCACTGAGGGCTCAGTAAAACAAATGGCCTAACAAATGGACTAATGTTAGATGCCTTGACAAATAAATATAGCTTCAACTTATGTGGTGGAGAATTCCAGGAACGATTTAAAAATATATATATTCTGTATTAACATTCTGTTAACGTTACTGTTAGATCATTTGTTCATAACTGAGAGAACCTTGCCAGAATGTTAGCCTCAGAACATTCAATGTTACCTGAGTTGTTTGTTTTTATATTTTGTTCCTTTTATATTTTTACAATGTACTGGGATTTTTTTTGTTTTTTACATAGTTTTATTGGTTGTGGTATTGTATTATTGCAGTCATTATTTTTCAAGCAATATGAAACGGTTTTCAAAAAAAGCATGAAATTAAGAAGAAATTTGAGAATGTGCAGACTTTCCTTTGTTCATAATATTGACAAACGTTTTACAGAATTACATTTTGGTAAATGGTCTCCTCTCCATATTTAAACGGTGTAAGCATGATACATTCACTTTGGAGTAAAAAAAAAAAAAACAGAGAAGGAAGTTTGCTGCTTTTCCCCCCAGAAGTCCAGCACACACCACTGATACATTCAGTATTCCCATTAAAATTGAAATGCTAGTTTTCCTTCAGTGCCTCTGGCTCTTTGGAGAGTTTCATGTCTATGAAAGGAGCTCATCAAGTTTTTAACAGCAGGCTCCCAGTCAAACAGTCATACTTTACGCTCCTTTGAGACTAGCATGATAAGATTTTAATTGTTTTTCTCACTAGAGTAATTCCAAGATTTATTAATGGCAAATTAATAGACATGTTCAAAAACTAGATAGTACAGTATTTGATGCTTTTGTGCTTGGATAACACAGAGATAGTTACATCATGATTTTTAAAAGAATATAGTTTCTGTACAAGTTAAGCTCAATCGACAGTACTTGTGGCCCGATATTGGTTATCACAGAAGTTAGTTTCCACTTGTACCTCCTTTTCTTTAATATTTTATATTATTCTTTAATAATCATCCGTGAGGCACGTACAAGTCAACGGGGCCCATATATGTTAAAAGACTCACTGTTTGCATAGTACAACAAACATAAACAATATGTATTTTAACTTGTTGGGCCATTCACATCAAGGATGATATCTATAACTGTAAAGTTTTAATAATCTTTCTAACTCTCTAGGGCATCCACACCACAACTATAACGACAGCACAAATATAGAAAAATATCTTTGGTATCACTTTCAGAGTCATTTTTTTCCCCAGATGATGAATTATAAAAACGTTGACAGCCAATCAAAATCAAACTGACTTTAAACGCTAAATCATCTAAAGAGGCAGATGACATAAACCACAGCACATGCTTATAATAAACAGAACGTTATTGTGCATTCCTGTGGAAGCCATTAGTTATCATTTTATAGTGATTTTTATAGTCATTCTTAAAGTGAACATGCCTTTACTAACTGTTTTTGTGTAAATTTATATCTGTTGTTGTTAGGCCAGCAGAAAAAAAAAAAACAATTAAAAACAAAATTATAAAACCGTAAAGTTAGCAACTGTACATCCTTAATAATACAAATGTTTTATTTGAATAATCAGGAAAAATAGAGCTTTTATAAAATGAAATGCTTTACATTTATACTTTTAAAGGGATAATTTACCCAAAAAATTAATCACCCAAAAGTTGTTCCAAACCTGTATGAATTGTTGATGGGCCTCATTGGCTAATATAAAGTAAGTACGTGGGTTAGGGGTAGGTTCAGGGTTAGTAACTAGTTATTACCCAGTAATTATAATTACTATAATAAGTACATAGTAAGTACATGGGTAAAAGGACTGTAAAAGAAAGCGTTACCTATTAATTAACTATATACACTTACTATAGAGTTACAGTTAGGTTAAGGGTTTGGTTTAATGTTAGTTACTTGTAGTTGTGCATAATTTACTGTTATTACTTAAGTACATGTTGTAACATGTAGCTACATCAAAATAAAGTGTTTCCAACTTTTTTTATGGTAATCAATATAATGCCACAAAATCTGTCAACTGGGCTTAGGATACATTGTAATATTTCTATCAAGTTTCAGAGCAAAATTTTAAGAAAATACAGCATATTATTTGAAAAGTGAAATTGGAATATGTTTGTTGTGTTTCCAACCAACCAAAGATTTCCAGTGACACAAGTTCCAAAGTCACCTTTTAAATTGGAGTGATGGAGAATGCTTTTAAGCAAATCTTGTCATCTCCTAGCAACAGATTTTACATCTGCATCGAAGGCGAACAGGTTATATAAACAAATTTCCGGAGTACAGAGGTAATCTGACAGTCGCTCTTGCCTAATGAATTTAGAGAGGTGCGTCGGGCCCTCGACAAGCCCTTTGTTGATGATGTCATTGTTCTCTTCATCTAGCAGTTCATTTCAATGCTCACATCAAATTATTACTAAAGGAAGCTTGTCCTAACACACACACACACCTATAGACAAGAGTCAACATGCACTCATTGCCTCTCGTAATTGACTGGAGAAGACTGCAGTGCCGTACACGCGCCACACATGCTGATTAAAACACTCTTTAATGAACTGAATCTTCTGCTAAACCCCATCCTGGCCGAAGCATCTTCTGAAGATGCATGGATGCGTGCAGATATTTACAGGCAGATGAATGAGATAACGCACAGCCGTGATCAACACATCACAGCTGTTAAACATTTACTCGTGTCGAAGGATGGATTATCTGTATCATCATCTCGCCATTCGGTTCTTTTCAAATCAAATGGTGACAATCTGTGTTCAGGACTCTTGATTTCTTTCTGGCTTGTAAGCTGTTAAGTATATGGTCTAAGTGGCTGTAGAGGATTGAAGCTAGCTTGACAGTTACAGTGTGTGAGTGCATGGCGAGGTAAACACAGCACTTGGGAGCAGAACAATCAGCTTTTAGCTAATAGCCTGAGCATCAGGCTTTTTTATGTGTGTGTGTGTGTGTGTGTGTGTTTGTTTGTTTTTTATGAAATCAATATTTGAAATGGAAATGTTTCCAACTTTGATAATAATAAGTAATTTTTCGTTATATTAGAATAATTTCTGAAGGATCATGTGACACTGAAGACTGGAATAATGACTAATTATCAGAAAAAATAATATCCATTTTACCAACGACTATAATATTGGGTTGCTTTTCACAGGCAGCCTGCAGATGGAATCATCATATTACTTTTACAAGGCGATCTACTTGTTTTTGTTTGGTGATATCTGTGTATAGATATATTTTATTCTAGTATTTTATTCAATATAGCCTATTGACCATGCACAGTTATTTTACGATTGGTGAATTGGTTGAGAATCTTTATGAATTTGTACAATCTTATTTGGATGTTTTGATGACCTTTATTTTACCTACTGTAGGAACCGTATGTTTGGGTCAGATCTCATGAATTCATACAAAAGCGCACAATCGCTATTTGTGACATTTGAAAATATGGCGATTGGTGGGAAGATAAGAGTGGTTGACAAGACTATTTGTCTTGTTCCTTCATAAGTATAAATAACAACAATGCCTTTTTTTTTTGTTTGCAGCAATGCCATATATTAACATGTGTGGTTCCCAAATAACCTTTTTTGTCACCCACCCATGTTTTGAGCATATCTGAAGTTTGAAGGCAGCTTCAAAAAATACTCAGAACTGCCTTAAAGGATTAGTTCACTTAAAAAAAAACCAAACAAACAAACAAAAAAAACTTTGCGGATAATTTACTCACCCCCATGTCATCCAAGATGTCCATGTCTTTCTTTCTTCAGTCGAAAAGAAATTAAGTTTTTTTTTATGGATTTTTCTGGAAAATTAACAAATCTTTTTTCGAGTCATTTTGTTAGTTGAATGAACGAAATGACTCGAAAAAAAGATTCGTTCATTTTAGGGGTGTAACGGTACATGTATTCGTATTGAACCGTTTCGGTTCGAGGCTTCCGATTCGGTACGCATACAAACCGAACGGTTGCTTGGACCATTTTTCTTGCCGGCAAAATTCGTGCTGACGCGGCCAACACAACGTTGCGCAACATCCAAATGGCAAGCGAATGAAAGCAGAACGAAACTGCGCTCCTCGTTATGTGCTTCACGGATCGTTTATCAGTTCGGACCAGCAACATCTGTGCAGCGCGAGCCGATCTCGATCAAGCAACACTGTTACCACACCGCGCTAAGATATCCGGTAAAGAAAACATTTGAATTCACCACTGAGGTAATAACATCGCTGCGAGATCTAGTGAGATGCATTCACATTTCTCCGTTATTAACCGTAGATCTCTATTAGATCAAACAGCGCTGTCATGGAAACCAGGAGAAACATTGTGCCGTGGATGAACTAGTACTTTACGTCCACAGACCAGCAACATTCACCATGGATTTAATATAGTAACACTAACTGGAACCAGTTTGGCTGGAATGGTGAAATGCTTTCAAGTACTTCACACATCTTTTTTCCAGCACTTCAAAATTCAAATATTATATAAATAAATATATATTTAAATGTTATTTTTAATGTGATGACCAAAACATTATTTGTTCATCCTTCAAAGATGACCCCTATTTTTAAACCTGAAAGTTTCAAGATCTAGGAAAACTCACTTATTTAAAAATATTTTTTCTTTAAACAAATAGGAAATTTCTCTGGCATTTCTTTCTTTTTGCTGTATCGAAAACGTACCGAACCATGACTTTAAAACCGAGGTACGTACCGAACCGTGATTTTTGTGTACCGTTACACCCCTAGTTCATTTTGATGATCGAGTTCAAACAGGCATCACAGAACAGAGCAAGGCGAGCATTTGTGCTTATAAAACTTAAACTTTTAGTTATTTTTGAAATGACCGATTGTTTTGCTAGATAAGAACCTTATTCATCGTCTGGTACCGTTTAAAGCCCTTTGAAGCTGCACTGAAACTCTCATTTTGGACCTTGAAACTGTTGGAGTCCGTTGAAGTCCATTATATGGAGAAAATTCCTGTAATATTTTCATCAAAAACCTTAATTTCTTAAAACTGAAGAAAGAAATACATGGACATCTTAGATGACATGTGGGTGAGTAAATTATAAGCAAAAGTTTTTATTTTTATTTTTTATTTTTTAAGTGAACTAATCCTTTAATTCTATGTGGCAAGGTCAAAGTCAAAAGTTTAAGTCCAAGAAAAAATCCCCCACACCATTACACCAACACCACCAGCCTGCACAGTGGTATCAAGGCATGATGGATTCATGTTCTCATTTTGTTTACGCCAAATTCTGACTCTACCATCTGAATGTCTGAAATTGAGACTCATCAGACCAGGCAACATTTTTTTCAGTCTTCAATTGTCGAATTTTGGTGAGCTCTTGCAAATTGTAGCGTCTTTTTGAAGTTGAGATGAGTGGTACCCGGTGGGGTCTTCTGCTGTTGTAGCCCATCTGCCTCAAGGTTGTGTGTGTTTTGACTTCACAAATGCTTTGATGCATACCTCGGTTGTAACGAGAGGTTATTTCAGGCAAACCACACACCTAAATGCATTGAAGCAACTGCCATGTGTTTGGTTTCTTAGATAATTGCAGACTGATCTCATGAAGTAGCGTGTGTATGCCACGGCAATTCGTATTTCCATTTTTTGCGTGCTATCAAGACGCATAATCGCCTTTCAGCGTGTTTATGAACGCCGTTGACTTAACGTTATATAAATATATGACTTACCTCAACCCCGTCCCTAAACCTAACCGTCACTGGGGTTAATGGCATTTATGTCTGTTCCCTTACCATCCTAGGTAAAAAAAAGATATGACTTACCTCAACCCCATCCCTAAACTTAACCGTCACTGGGGTTAATGGCATTTATGACTGGAGATTTGACTGCGTGCACAGACACGCGGAATGACGCGGACGTTAATGGTGTAGACATATACGCATACACGCGGATAGCTCAAAATGCGTAGAGATGACACGCCACCTGACTCGAAAGTGGCGTATATGTTTACGCAAAAGTCATGATGTCATGTTGGATAATTGCATTAATTAGAAATTGAACAGGTGTTCCTAATATATATATATATATATATGTAAGGGTTAATGCCCGACGAGGTGTCCATTGTCAGGTTTTAATGGACGACGAACCGGCCGACGCGCAGCGGAGGACGGTTGCCTCCGCCGAAGTCCATTAAAACCTGACAATGGACACCTCGGAGGGCATTAACCCGCTTATACCATGGTCACTTGCCAAATAAAACATTTTTAAAACATTAGTTTATATTTTAATTAGGCTAAATCTAGTTTTTTCAAATAATAACTTGCCTGACGATTTATTTAGTAACTTGAGATATAGTCCGCTCAGCTTGTAGAACCCTTCAGGTTCAAAACTGCATTTTTTTTTTCATGAAACAAACGTAACGTTAGGCATAGTTATTTTTTTACTACACACAAAACACTATGTGTTACACTAGTCTACACTAACCACCGCTGTAGATCGACTCTCCGATGCTGGACTGGAGATCCGTCAAATAATGTCGGTGACATCGATGCGAGAGCAGTCTGCGGGCTTACTGGGCTCCGTCAGTCCGTGAGAGACTGACGAAATAACGAAGTCGCTCATTGCAGTATTAGTAGGCTATGTAATATCTAACTTGTAAAGCCTTTGTTCATATTACGATGGAAGGAGACTCTAGGTGCACGCTGAATTCGTTTTATCATGAGGATTTATTAACTCAAAATCACACAGGCAAAGTGCTCACTCTTATCTCGCTGGATGCATACTGAACTCTGAACTCTCCAGATTATTATGATTATTATTATTATCCATATTACTGACATGTGACATGGCCAATAAGAACACGGGATATTATGTCTATGGCATATGATTGGTTCTTAGCAGAATGTAAGAATACTACATAACTAACGTTAGATGTTTGTTTTGAAAGAGCAAATTGTTAACGGATACTTTGACTGCCTGTTGCTATGGTTACTCACAGCTGTTGTGGGCAGCGCATTTATTTATTAATTTCGAATGGTAAACAGGCAGTTTCACCAGAACTACTTTACTAGGTGTCCTCTATCACTTTTTAACGGACACCCTGCAGCCAATCAGAATCGAGTATTCACCCAGACCATGGTATAAATATATATATATATATATATATATATATATATATATTAAAATGTTTAGTGCAGTACATATGCTTTAGAGTAAGCAATATTTTTTTTATTATTCTTGTTTAAAAAATAATAATTATTAAAAGAATTTGGACTGTAATTATGTCATAATGATTTTGTCAAAACAATATGGCAATAAAGAACCTTTATTTTGTTAGAGAGAAATTCTTGGACAGAATAAGTATGAAAAACACAACAGATTTAATTCCATAAGTCAGAATTCTGCTTCTGAATCCATATGGGTCAGAAGTTTAAGCCTTAGCATGCAAGTGAAATGTGTCATGTTGATATCCATTAGCACCACATGGGATTTAGCATTACTGATGTATCATCCAATCACGCTGCCTAGCCTCTGCCACATTTGGAAAATGGGCCTTTATTTGATGCCTTCCCTCCTTATTAGTGCTGATTCCTGACAGATTTAAAAGGAGTGAATCTGTTTAATGGGGGTCTAAAAAAAGCCGTTGCCAACCGTGTGGAAATCGATGAGTTAATGACTGATGTTGCGGCTATATTACAGCACAAATTCACTGTAACTGCCTGTCTCGTAGCTTTAAATTAATGGACATCTCAGCGCCGTGATGGGCTCTTCACTTTCATGAGGACGTACAATCACATACCGACATACATAATCGATGATGCTCCCTCGTTCCAAGAGTGACAGGCTGTAGGAGAGAGACTTATTCAACTATGCCGTCTGTGTGGTGGAAATTGGGGCGAGCAGGGCTGAAGTGAGGATTTTTGGAGTTAATTAAAAAGTCAGAGCGTAATCTTAATTTATGACTTATCTGAAGGCAGGGAGAAGGGGCAAGGGAGACGAGAGGGGTGAGAGAAAGAGGAGTAGACGTTTGATCTTCCTATTAGAAGTTAAAAGTGAGGCCTGTTGGGCTATTTCACATGAATTAATTTGGGCTCTGCCTCTGCGGGTTATCGGCGGGAAACGGTAGCCCTCTCGAACCCTCACGCACACGTCTCTCTCTGCCTGAGAGCCGTCCTCAAAGAGGGGATAAGAATTTTACGATGTTTAGGAGATGCCAAAGACAGAGAGAGCAAGAGAGTCGAACGAGAAACAAGGAAAAAAAGTGGGAAGCCTGAGGCTTTGATCAGTGGAGGGGAGTGACAGAGATTTAAAGGCAGCTGTTTTGTTGTCATCTTAATGCAGCTGGGAGGAATGATACAACGGCCTCACATCAGCTCAGGCGCACCATTGATCTGCTGAATGTCATTGCGACAGCTCAACCCGGCAAAATACTGGCTTAGACCAAGCCTGAGCATCAAAAGCCTGTCAAAGCGAGTGGGAGAAGGGGACGCATCAGCCCTTTGACACTCTCTCGCTTGGTCCAAGCTTCACTTGCACTGCTCATTTGTGCCTGACTCAAAACCGAAGGCTTATTTACAGCTTTCGCAGATTGCTTCTCGCTCTTTGATTGGTGTCTTCATCAAACATGGCTGAAAACGAGAACTTTTTGCCTTATCGGAGCCATTAAAGAATGAAAAGTTAGCTGTCGGTCACAGCTAACAGCTAAACGGATCAAAGCTGATGGAAACACCTGGGGGGGGGGGAAGCACTAAGGACTCTAACACCCACACCCACATGGAGACAGATGTGCAAGCCTACATTACAAATGTCATACGGGACTTAAGAGAATGCATTTGAGCGCCTCATTATGGAAGTGGAGCTCCATTCCCAGCTGGTTGCTGGATGTTTGGCCAGCCGCTTGCATGGCCATCAGCGCTTAATAAGAGAACCCGCTACAACATAATGGCCGATGTTTGTCAGCTCACTCAGCATACTGTACCCTTTACAGTGATGATTATTGTGTTTTTCACAGTGATGTGTAATGTGCGTAAGCATTACTGGTTCTCCTTTGATGGCTTTAATGAGGAGTTTGATAAGTGTGTTGTGTTAGCATGTCCTGGGTGATCTGCTTGTGTTTATTTTAGTAATTATTCTAGCGATATGTTGGCCTTATGCTAGATAAGGTTTGCTAGTACATTTGTAAGGGGGTTCAGTTGTTTTGGGAAAAAGCGGATGCGGGAACTGGCGAACGTTCAACAAGTTTAATAAATTACACACAACACAGAACATAAAATCAATTTTCAATACATTTTAAATACCACACCAAAACTACTGTAACTAAAGACTTTACTATAGTCAAATATACAGTTCAAATGTTATAAAAAGGGTTAAAAAAAGAGAAACAAAGAACAAATAAACTTGGTTTCAAGCAGTGGCCAAAAAAATAGAACAAAGATGCAACAGATTAAATGCAGTTTTAAGGTAGGTCACACAGTATCCTCGTACATATATTGAATAATCAAATGTAAAATAAGAGTATTTTATTCCGGGATGATTTTTTTTTTTTTTGGTATAATCATAGCCTAATGTATTGTGAAGCAATATTTTCATCAGTAGCTTTTACATACTTAAATCTGCATATTTGTTCTATTTATTTGTTATTTATCTTTATAAAGCTTCAAATTAAATAACTTTATACACTGCAAAATTGCAACTGCAATAGAGAGCCTATTATGAGATTAATGTTTTAAATAAATGTTTAAATACACAAGTTTTAAACATGAAACTAAACTGCCAGTAGGTGGCGGCAAGTGGCTGTTTTAATAAGTGAGTCATTTGTTCAAACGATTCAATCAAAACACTGATTGTTGTTTTCTTTTGGAACTATTTTCGTAGATGAAATATAACTAAAACAGTCAATAATGTGTCTAAAATGTAGCTTAATATAGGCCTATACAGGCTACTTGTTTATGATAATTAACATTTATGATAATTAAATAGACTAGCCTACTTCGTGATAATATTCAACAAAACAGCTCCTTTGGTCGTGTTATGTAAATAGCCCAAATCATACGTTAGCCTATATATTTTTTTCTACTTAAAAAATATATATTTTTAATACTTATTTAGTTGTATAGTCTCATCCCTTGACAGGCAATCTCATTTTCCCTCTTTCTTTTTCTATGTTTAGCCGGTGACAGCTTTTCTGCTTTATCCATCTTTTTTCGATGACTAACTTGTAGGCGGCCACATAAGATGTTGGAATCTTATGAGGGCACCGACTCTAGCTCGTTAGTCCTCTAAAATGTTAAATAACAATGAGGACATGCAGAAATTATTTAGAAATGCACATCAGCAGATGTATAGAAAATACCAAACAAATTATTATTTTTTTTACCATCGCTTTGGCGCCCCCATGGTGCTGCGCCCCTATGCGCCGCATATAGCGCATACCCACTTTTTATGCCACTGACAGCAGCTTTAATCAGTAATTTGAACTTTAAATGTCACTAAACCACGTGTTTTTCATGTTAACTTGCTCCCTCTATACTTCCATTGTAAATGCCTTACTGTAACCGCAACTTTTATTAGCTAAGGAATGAGTAGTTTCAGTCATCTCGATCCATTTCTGCTTAACTGACTAAACAAGTGCTGTTAACTTATTGAACACAAGATTCCAGCTGTTTGATATTGGTTTTATGAGTACTGACTTTTATGTAACACTTCTATATAATTTGCGAAGACAGGGACAATACAATAAAGCACAAAAAGAAATGAAGAGCAACAACATTATCTCAAATAAACAAACAATGTTCCCATCTCTCATCATAAAAATTAACAGTAAATTATAAGTTCTTTCTCTGCGCAACGTTTCTTTCAAAAGCACAACCACCCAATCATTTAAATGAAGGGCAGAGGTGAATACCTGTAGTTGTGTATTCTAGGTGATGCAGGGTTGTGTCTGGATTGCAAATTGCTTCAATTACTGTCTGCCTGCATCTGTAAGGGCTGTATTTAAAAGGCCGACACACTAAAGAAGTCAGCACTGGGTGAGATGAGTGCAGCTCCATGCAGATGAGTTAGTCTACATCACATGTCCTCACCCTCCATTTCAGAGAACAATAGCCATCACAATTATACGATTTTAAACATTAGTTTGAAAGATACAGGTTTTTCAGTGCTTGTTCCAAGAGCTGTAATTAAACCTGAATATCTATGTTTAGAGAAGGACAATTTGGTGCTTTAGAAATGGTTCCAGAAAGCACGTTTGCATTGTCTTTTGAAGGACGTACTGTACAGCGTTTTCTAGCAGCGAGTGGCAAGAGGACTTTGACGTAATCTTCAAATTGATAGCAACATGAAATAAAAGGTTTCTTTGGGCTCAGTAGATGTGCATCTACCGAGTGTCCACAGTCTGTCAAGGTTTTCAAGTGGTTTGGCAATGTAAGACAACAAATGTAGACAGCTTTATAGTTTTGTGAGTTACTGAATACTGTCACCAAACCTCCTTATGATCCAAACCACTTTCCAAAGTGCACATATGTACACATTTCAAAATAGTTGTGCACTATTAGTAGATATGTAACTTCAGCCAGGATGGTGCATCGATCATCAAAACAGATATAGGTGAGTCAAATGTAATACATTTATTAAAGTTCATTTATTAAAAGTAATTCTATTAAATGAAAAAAGTAAAGAATAATAATAAAAATAAATTACTTTTGCTAAATGCACATTACTAAATACATAATTTTGTTTTATCTCCACTCATTTATTTTGCTCAACTCAATTTTATTTAAGAATGAATAACTGTTTTCAGTCTTCAGAAATCCATTAAATGAAATTGCACTACATTAGCCACTGAGTGAGTAATAAATCAATTATCACAGACCAGTGGTCCTGGATGAGAATTCTTCATAATGCTTTATGGTGGATCAAACAGGTCAAGTGTCATATATATATTTTTTTAAATCTAATGTTTGTATTCTATAATTCTGAAAATTTTCCATTTAGTTCTCCAAGTAGTCCACTTACACAACCAGAACCACTGCCATTTAGAGGTTATCCCTACTGGTATTTCAGCAATTGTTTTAAAGGGATAGTTCACTTTGAAATTAATTTTTGATTTTAGCTTACCTCAAGGGCATCCAAGATGTAGGTGTCTTTGTTTCCACAGTATTTTCAATTTTGATATTTTTCGGTCAAACCGTTGTTGTCTATCAGTCATATAATGCAGGTTTAGGGGTTCTTCCCTCGGTTCACCTCAAAGAGCATGCAAAGAGAAGTCAAAGTTATACATGATTGAATGACTCATAAATGTATAACACAGTCTCATCCCAAAAAGTCATATAACTGACGTCTTGGGACGTCTTTTGACCATACGTCAATATCCGCCTTTTTAGGGCCCCCTTAAAGGGTTAGTTCACCCAAAAATGAAAATTCTGTCAGTATTTACTCACCCTCATGTTGTTCCAACCCGGTAAGACCTTCGTTCATCTTCGGAACACAAATTAAGATATTTAAGATATTAAGATTGCTCCTGCATACAGTCCATAGGCTTCTTGAGGGACTGGCTCTTGCGGTCCCCGAAAAGTCATTAAAGACATCGTTAAAATAGTCCAAGTGACTACAGGGGCTCAATCTTAAGTTTATCAAACGACGAGAACACTTTTGTGCGCAAAAAAACAACAAAAATAAATGACTTTATTTCAACTATTCACTTCCTTCTCCATGAGCCTGTAAGTCAGTTAACGTAGTGTGATTGCGTAAAGCTACGTCACACGTAGGCTCACTATTGGCCGACGCTGGTCATGTGTGTGTGATGCGTGTGACGTACAATAACAGAAGCTTACGCTATTAAACTAGTAACCTGACTCGCGCAGAGGGAGAAATAAACGAATAGTTGAAATAAAGTCGTTATTTTTGTTGTTTTTTTGCGCACAAAAGTGTTCTCGTCGTTTGATAAACTTAAGATTGAGCCCCTGTAGTCACTTGGACTATTTTAACGATGTCTTTAATGACTTTTCGAGGACAGCAAGAGCCAGTCCCTCAAGAAGCCTATGGACTGTATGCAGGAGCGATCTTAATATCTTAAATATCTTAATTTGTGTTCCGAAGATGAACGAAGGTCTTACGGGGTTGGAACAACATGAGGGTGAGTAAATACTGACAGAATTTTCATTTTTGGGTGAACTAACCCTTTAAACGTCGGTAGATGGCGATCCCGGGCCGTCATACAACTGACGCTTTACCTTTAACGTCAGTTAGGTGACGGGTTAGGTTTAGGGTTAGGTTTAGGTCTGGGGTAGAGTTAGGATCCCATAACCTCATCTACCGACGTTTAAGGGGGCCCTAAAAAGGCGAATATTGACGTATGGTCAAAAGACGTCCCAAAACGTCAGTTGACGTCTTGGGATGAGACCGGGTTGAAATGTAAGCACACATTGATGGCCTAAGACACGAAACGAGCAGTTTGAGTGAGAAAACAAACAGTATTTATATCGTTTTTACCTTGTGTAACCACAGCCATGTCCAACTGATCTGACAGCACGGGTGCTTCGGTCTGCGCATGCGCTGGAAGTGATCTCTTGTGCGTCTACGTCACTCATTGTTTACACACAGATTTCGGAAGTTTTACCTTTCACTGTGAAGATCTAAACATATTTAGATATACAGGAAATCACAATGGAAGACGATTTCGATATACCGAAGCGCCCGTGCCGTCAGATCACTTGGACATACAGTAGCTATGGTTACACGAGGTAAAAACGATATAAATACTGTTCGTTTTCTCACACAAACCGCTCGTTTCGTGTCTTAGGCCATCAATGTGTGCTTACATTTACGAGTCATTAAATCATGTTTAATTTGGACTTCTCTGTGCATGCTCTTTTAGGTGGACCCCCTAAACCTCCATTATATGACTGATAGACTGTTTGACCGAAAAATATCAAAAGTATTGAAAATACTGTGGAAACAAAGACACCTACATCTTGGATGCCCTTGAGGTAAGCTAAAACATATCAAACATTAATTTCAAAATGAACTATCCCTTTAATGTACCATTTTAATAAAACCACATAACTCTTCTGGAATATTTAAATACATTATCAAACATGAATTATGAAAGTTGATATTAAAATATTCATATTAATTGGTGTCAAAAAAAGTAATATTTTCTTTGCACTGTTACACATTCACTCATTCTGAACAGTTTTAACAAGCTTATTTTCTTAAATGTAGAAAAAACTAAACAAAGCTAAATTCTATATGTAAATATCAATTTATTTTTTATTCCAAATTTGTTGAATAATGTAAGACCGTGTCCTCTCAGGCTAGTTTAAGCAAATCTTTTCAAGCATGCTGTGAAATCAGAACAGGAAAATGATGTGTCGCATGCTTCTCAAATCCTAGAGGATATACCTGTGATTCATCTCGACTACACCAACGAATAACCAAAAGAGGGAGAAAGGGAGCAATGTTTTTCACACACTCTCTGATGGCAGAAAACCGCCAGTGATTTAGGACATTTTAACCAGTATGGAGCAGTACAAAGTGCAACATGGCTTTGTGATCACAAGATATCAGCCGAACCTCTCTTCAGTCCACACAATACATAAATAAGTGAAAGGCCAGCATAAGAGATGAGTGCACGCAACCTCAGGCTACTTCAAAGAGAAGAAAAAAAAAAGAAAAGAGCAGAGATGAAAAAGAGCTTTCCAGACGTGTGACTCTGTTAGTACGCCGGTCCACTGCCCACACACTGACCCTGAAGCTTAGAAAGACCTGAACACACTCATGCACACACATCCTGATGCAAACAGGCGTATTTGCATGCAGCCATGTTCGCACATGCACACTCTGATACATATTCATTACAATGCTTTCTTCCTCTCTCACATCCACATGGCGGCAGCTGGATGACCTTTTGCTCCCATGACACATACTATCCAGTGTATATCATGTGACCTCATGTGGATAGAGCTGGAGGAAGAGCAGATGAATGCAGTTCGAAGGAAAGAAAAACAGAATTGAACAAAATGCCGAACCGTTGCTTTCGGAGAACAGTTGCATTATTGCTTATATAGATTGGTCAAGTTCCATTGTGTAGGGCTCAGGTGCTCATATTACTGACCTGCTCAGTGTTCAGAGAACAGGATGATTTCCTCTGGGTTCCTCAACAAACAGCCTTCATTATTAGTTTCTCCCTCCAATGTTGCCCAATAAATTCCTCGCTTTCTTTTTCTCAAAACTCGGCGTCAGCGGATATTTGTAAGAAATTCCAACATTCCCAAAGCAATTGAAGTTGGAGAAACGGGCTGTAATTGCAACTGACAGATTACAACAACATTTACCTTCCAGCTCTTGGTATTAGAAACATTTCTATGCCAAAAGAAACTATAACATACTGTAGGATTTTTTGCAGCTAATTCAATTTAGTAAAAATGAGCTAATTCACAATTCTTGAACATTTTGTCACAACTCAACTTAACTGCAAGCAATCAAATTAAATATGCAAAATGGAAATTTCATAAGCAGTAGGACTACATGTTTTTAATTTTTTATTAAGGGCATTGAACACATTGTTTGCACACTTTTATTAATACTTTTATTTTTGTTCATATAACTATTTTGTTCTCTCTTTTGTGAAAAATTGATGAGTAAAAACGTGTACTGAAAGAAAATATCAAGAAGTTTTGACAAGCCTGTCAAACTTTGCCTGTCAATTTTTATACTATAACTTCTCTCTCTGTGTACGCGAGTCTGTTTAGAGAGCTCGCACAGCACTGATATGAGATAACACAACGGTCGTTTTTAATCCATAAGTAGGCCAACTACACTAGTTTTCATACAAAACAAATACGCAACATAATTCGGTACTTTGGTTATTAACATAACATTTGCTTGTGTTTTCTTTGTCAAAATGTCAAAGCTTTTTGTCTTGTCTATTCGTGTTTTTACAATTAGTTAAGCGACGGACGCTTTACTGTTAACAGCCCTCATTATATGTCGGATTCGTCTTATTTGAACAATTATATTATTGGTCATGTGACAGGACTACTGTCAATTCATTGTTAACTGTTTCTATAAATATATTTGGATTGGCTAAAGTTTATCCAGCTAATGCATGTCCTGTTTATAATGTGTAGCCTAATGTTCAAATGCAAAGAAAGCACAAATATAAGCCCTTTTCCCTGTAGGATTTAATATCATATTTGGATATTGGAATAATCAATTAAGTAGCCAATTTAAAATAAATAACATGTATACGTTTTTTTTTTTTTTTTTTACTGGTATCTAGGTTTTTTAAAAATATTTTAGACTAATTGACCAGCACAGATTATATGCAATACAATAATCAATCATGAATTAAGAAATGGTGTTGAGTAGGATTTAAACTTTGTACTTTCACTGTTGCATTTCAGTGCAAGTTAAATGTAGTATTAAAAACCTTTAGAGGTCAAAACTATTTTTATAGAATTATAAAGATAGGCATGAAAAATAATGACAAAAATATATTTTGAGATATATCACCCCCCCAACCCCCGTATAAAAGTACTCTTATAAAATTTATTCTATGTTGGCAGGTATGCATATGGTTTTACATTGCTTTAACTCTAATTTTGAACTAATTTTCAACATTTTTATACTATAATAGATTCAATTCATTTGTCAGTTTAATGTAATTTAATTTTTTATTAAACTTTTAATTCAGTGCGCATATTTTCTGAAATGCTTAAGCAAATTAAAATGTTCAATTCACATTTTTTTAACAGTTACAATTGCCCTGAACTTAAAGCCATGACATTTACATAATCATTATTGAATTTAAACATTTACTCATTCAGATTGAAACTGTTATTCACTGAAATTCTTCACGTCAGCTCTCTACCCGACGCATTCTTAGGAATTAAATTAGACATAATGTCTGATTGAAATCATCAATGATTTGTGAATGAATCATTCTTTTGTGTCAGGTCAGAGATATGTTAGTAATCAAATAGCAAAGTGAAGAAAATAATATATTGGAATGTGCCTCTCTATCTCCTTTACTCTGTTCAGTGAGAAGAGTATTCCAGGCAATATGTTTTGTTTTTGTTTGTTTATATTTTTGTGTTTGGTTTTATTTTGGGATTTGAGGATTATGAACGCCCTCTACATTAATCTGCTGTCAAAAGGGGTGCAGAGATACTAATGTATTACACACACACACACACACACACACACTAACAACAACAACCTCTGTTTAATATTTCATGTTTTCACGCTGAGGAAGTGAAAACTGAAATAAAGAGTTTGATTCTTCTCTGAAAGAAGGGTCTATGAATTATAAAACAGCTCTTTGTACTTTTAAACCTCAAATTAAATTTACTGCCACACTCCTCATACTAGCTTAATAAACATATGCATATATTCGTACATTTTGCATTAAGTAGGAGCAACTAAAGTCCTCCATGACCTTCATGATAGTTATGTTGATTTAAGAGATGCATTCAGTTTTAAGTGAGTTTTTTTTTTTGCTTAATGTAGATAATCATAATATAGTCATATATATTTACTGTTTTCCTATGAAAAAACAAACCTTTACGTCACAATTATCATATTATTCCTATTTGTCAAAGAAACTTACCCATCCCCATAAAAATGTCATGATTTCCACAAAATATTAACTGTAACAATAATATTTATTTGAGCATCAAATTATCATATTAGAATGTTTTTTGAAGGATCATGTGACATTTACATTTAGTTATTTAGCAGACGCTTTTATCTAAAGTGACTTACACCTGAGGACTAAATCAAACAAGTCATCGTGAAGAGGCAATAACAACACAAGAAGTGCTCAAACATTGCTCAGAGTAGCATAAACCAGGCTATGGAGGATTTAAAGAATATATATATATATATATATATATATATATATATATATATATTTTTATATTAAGTGCTCACGGAAGAGATGAGTCTTCAGTTGTCTTTTGAATCCTGTCAGGGATTCTGCATTCCGGATGATGATGGGCAGATCATTCCTCCAGCATGGTACCGTGAATGAAAAAGTTCTGGAGAGTGATTTTGTGGCTCTTTGTGATGGTACCATGAGCCGTCGCTTATTGTCGATCGTAGGCTTCTGGTAGAGATGTAGACTTGTAGGAGCAAGTGAAAGTAAGAGGGAGCTGAGCCAGTGGTCAATTTGTAGGCAAATATGTCAACGCATTACACTTGATGCGAGCAGCGAGTGGCAGCTAATGCAGGGAGATGAACAGAGGAGTGACGTGGGTCCTTTTGGGCACGAGAACAAGACAAGCAGCAGCATTCAGGATCATTTGTAGAGGTTTAGTTGCACATGATGGAAGTCCAGCCAGTAGAGCATTGCAGTAATCAAGCCTAGAAATAACATGGGCCTGGACAAGAAGCTGTGTCGCCTGCTCAGTTAGGAAAGGCCTGATCTTCCTGCTGTTGTGCATTGCAAACCTGCATGATCGAGCTGCCTTTGGTCATCAAAGATTACTCCAAGATTTCTGACCGACCTTGATGGGGTGATTGAGGAAGAATGTAGCTGGATAGTGAAGTTGTGTTGTAGAGACGGATTGGCAGGGAGGACAAGAAGCTCAGTCTTAGCCAGGTTGAGCTGCAGGTGATGTTCCTTCATCCATGCCGAGATGTCAGCTAGACAACTTGAGATTTGTGCAGCTACTGTGGGATCGTCTGGTTGAAATGAGAGGTAGATCTGGATGTCATCAGCATAGCAATGGTAAGAGAAACCATGTGCCTATATGATAGGTCCCAGTGATGTGGTGTAAATGGAGACGAGGAGTGGTCCAAGTACTGAACCCTGTGTTCAGTTGATGTGCTTTGGGTACCTCGCCTCTCCATATGACCCTGAAGGACCTACCTGTGAGATAGGACTAGAACCAGTTGAGGGAAGTTCCAGTGATGCCCATTGATGAGAGGGTGGACAGAGGGATCTGATGGTTCACAGTGTCGAAGGCAGCAGACAGGTCCAGGAGAATGAGAACGGATGATTTGGAAGCAGCTTTTGCGATCCACGGGGCTTCTGTGACCGACAGTAATGCGGTCTCGGTTGAATGCCCTTTCTTGAAGCCAGATTGGTTGACATCCAGCTGGTTGTTCAGACACAGGAAAGATGATACTTGGTTGAAAGAAGCTTGTTTAAGTGTTTTCCCAATGAAAGGTAGGAGAGAGACAGGTCTGTAATTCTCTAAGAGTGATGTTTTTAGCGTCAATTTTTTTTAAGCATTGGAGTTACCTGAGCCTGCTTAAATGCCGTAGGAACAATGCCAGTTTGTAGGGAAGAGTTGATAATGTGTGTGAGAGCTGGTAGAAGTGTGGGAGAGATGGCTTGTAGAAGGTGTGAGGGGATGGGGTCTAGAGGGCAAGTGGTAGGATGACTGGAGAGGAGTAAATTAGATACTTCTTCCTTGGTTAGTGGAGAGAAGGAGGAGAGAAGGTTACTGGCTGTGGGAGTGGTTGGTCAAGGTTCCTGTGTTGATTAGAGAACTGACTGCTGATAGTTGTTGTTTTGTTAGTGAAGAAGTTAGTAAAATCATCAGCAGTTAGCAAGGAGGTCGGTGGTGTGGAGGTGGACAGAGGAGAGAGTTGAATGCTTTGAAAAGCATTCGTGTATTAGGGGCCGTGTTGATCTTGTTGTGGAAGTATGATGTATGTAGGGCTGGGCAAAAAAATCTATTTTTCGATTAATCGTTTTTAAAAATGTGTTCGATTCAAAATCGATTCTCAACGGCCGGAATCGATTTTTTCCATATAAAGGGCTCGCGGACGCGGTGCTGCATCTTCTCGTCTCTCTGCACTAATCAAGCGCCAAGCGCTGCAGCTGTTGATACACACACGCGTTTAGGAGTCGGGACATGACGGAATATTCACTTAACAATCGGGCCAGCATTGCATCGTAACCTATGATCGTAACTAACGTTTATCATTTTCACGTCTTTTGAGTTTTACAAGCAATGTTAAACCATCCCGTGCTCGCGCACTCTCAGAGATCTTTCACTGCGTGCACAGTAACGTTACAGCCTAAATCTGCCTCACAAACAGCTCGCCAGAAACAAAAGTTTTATCCCTGGATTATATCACTTTAACAGTTAAAACACGCGACATTATGTCAAAACTCTGGTCTTGGTGAGTAACCTCGTAAAGACAGTCGGTAATGTCTTAAATTAGCATTAAACGTGTGTGACAGAAAGTTAATGAAACAGTAATGGATTCGCGCACTAGTTCTTAAAGTGAACGCAGCCATTTGTGTCAGTCATTAATTCTGTTGTCATAACAACAGAATATAGTATTAATTGTAAGCAATCAGAATTAATAGCCTTTGTATTTAATTCAGTCTATTCAGTGACTATTCAGAAAAAAAATGACTTTTTTTTTTTTTAAAAAAAGACTATCCAGTGTTATTTTACATTGGATTACTTTATTCAGTTTCTGTAGTATTTCTGACATAACCAAAAAACTACCCCAAAATGTCTCTTAATTTGTGTCTTTATTCTATTGTATTTATTTGTGCTACTTTTTTCAATTTAATTCAAAGATTGAAATCAAGCTTCCATACATAAACTCTTAACAAAAATAAACAAAAAATTACATTACCATTTAGGTAAGATCAATGTAAAAAAAAAAAGAGTCTAAATATTTATATATTTATTTATCTATATCTATCTTAAACACAAAATAACATGATACTGTTTGATCAAGCTGTGCGGCTGTTCTGACTTTTTTTTTTGCATATTGTATCAAAATCCTGTTTATTCTCTGTATGCATTTAGTGTACCTAAAATAAAAAGAGTTTTATATACAGGTTTATGGCTCTTAATTTCCTTGTATTAATTAACCACTAGTAAACTTATGTCCACTGTTCTTTTTTATAAATATAGGATTTGTATTACATCTTCATTATAGTCGAATCGAGAATCAAATCAGGAATCGAAATCGAAAATTGAATCGAGAATCGAAATCGAATCGAACTGAGAGCTTGTGAATCGAAATCGAATCGAAATTGAAATGTGAATCGATACCCAGCCCTAGCATCATCCGAGAAGGCAGAGAGCATAGACTGATACATACTCAGGTCAGATGTGTCTTGATTTGTGACATTTCCTCTCCGCTGCTCTGAGTTTGGTCCGGTGTTCACGAAGAACCTCAGATAACCAGGGGCCAGAGGGAGTGGTGCGTGCTGGTCTGGGGGAGAGAGGGCAGATGTCTAAAGAAGAAGTTCAAGCAGAGCATAAAGTATCCGTTGTGGTATTCACATCCAGAGATGAGAAAATAACACCATATTCCCGAGGCAACTCCCGAGGAAAGATGGGAGGGAGAAAGTGAGCGGAGGTTTCGTCTGAAAGTAACTGGTAGGGGAGTTGGTGGAGTGTGGATAGTGAGTTGTAGATTGAAGGTGATGAGGAAATGATCTGAAACATTGAGAGGTTTCACCAAAATCTTGTCTGTGTTTCAATTGCGTGTGTAAACCAGGTCCAGTTGGTTGCCTGACTCGTGAGTACCTGTGGTGATGAGCTGTTTGAGATCGAATGAGGCTAGAAAAGAGATGAAGTAGCATACGGCTTTTCTAGATGAATGTTCAAGTCGCCAAAGACCACCAGTGGAGTGCCGTCCTCAGGGAAAGAGGACAGCAGCACATCTAACTCCTCTACAAAGCTTCCCAGTTGACCTAGGGGGTGATAAATTACTACAATGTGGATCTTAATGGGAGTTGTAAGTGTAATAGGATGATATTCAAATGAGTTGTTATTGCATAGAGAGGAGAGAGTTGAGTATTTCCAATTGTTAGTAATGAGAAGACCAGTGCCCCCACCCCGAGGGGTGTGAGAGAAAGAGAAGTTGTTAGAGAGAGCAGCTTTGCCGAGTCTTATGGACAGATCTAGGTCTCAGTCAAGCCTAAGATATTAAGAGTAGAATGAGATGCAAAGGCTAGGATGAAGTCAGCTTTATTGACTGCTGATTGACAATTGACCCTTCGCTAAGCCACGCTCTAAAACCGCCACTGGCCAATCGTGTCTTAGCAACCATAACTACGCGCGGGAGGTCTGGCAAGCTTTCGAGCGAGGGAAACATGCTGAAGCATTGTGCGTATGGATTTTGCAAATCTGATACCCGTATCCTAAATGTTTGGATGGGGGAGAGGAATTGTTTTCCTTCCAGAAAATCGAAAAGCCAAGGGGAGAAATGATGGGCGTGATCAAGCAGTGTGGCGGACCCATTCACAACTACCGGTAAATGTCGACATGATTAACAAAAACACCTAGTGCTTTGAAATATTGACGGTTGTTTGGTCACAATGATAAAACATAAAATAAGATGATTAAAGACAAGACAGAGGCTCACTGACATACTTTAAAATATACTTCAGCATTTTGTTAATCGACGTCCTACTATACCGGACTAACTTTAACCCAATCCGATCACGGCTCTCCCCGTATTAGCGTTATTCCACAAGATTTATGGATAAACTGTTTGACTTATAATTATTAGGATTATTTTCACATTTCACATACCTTGCTGTGCACGTTCCTCAATTTGTGTGTTTCCCATTTGAATGGTCAGCATATGAGGCGCTGGGACTAACGTTAACTCTTTCCCCGCCAAACACGGAATTTTCCGTGTTTAATGAAAAAACGCATCTGCGCCAAACACGGAATTTTCCGGGTATCCGTGTTTTAGGTGGTATACGGTAAGGAAGACCTGCGCGCATGTCCTGAATGATTGCGCAACTCTTTGTTTAGAGAAACAGATTGCAATCGTCTCAAACAGTGGAGTAGTGAGAATGTATCAGACAGACAATGCAGAGGTATATGGCTGAAGTACTGGAGGTTAATGGACTCGGAGTCCGATCACTCTTTATTTGATAATTCTGAATCTGATCGGGACGAAGTAGTCAGTGAGAGAGATGCACATGTTCATGCTAGCCATGGACGTGCCGCAGATAGATCGTATAATATTATGACACTATAATATGTATGTGTGTGTGCAGGCATTTATGTGTGGCTGTCTTAATATGAAGGTGTAATTGTCAAATTATTTCTCTCTTTGTGCACATTTACCACATTGTAATATGTATTTGTGTGTGTGTGTGTGTGTGTGTGTGTGTGTGTGTGTGTGTGTGTGTGTGTCTAGGCCTGTTTATTGTAATTCCAACTATTCATAGGTAGAACACAGAGAGGCAGAGGCAGAAGTTTTATTGCAAAAGTTACATTTCCCTTACATCCTGGGAAATTTGATATATTTTACATTTATTTTATGTTTTTAATTTATTTTGGAAAGTTTTATATATGAAGGAAACAACATCTGAATGTATTCTGCTTTTAAATGCACTTGTTTGATAAAAACACCTTTTTCTCAGTTTTTTGTCCAAAATGTTGTGTTTTTGACAAAACCTACCTCTGTTCAAGAGGCAATAAAAAAAGAACAGATGAAGATAAAATAAAAACGTTTTTTTTGCCTAAAAGCAGAGGCTCAGATCTTTATTTTTATATATATCATCTTCATATATTCATGGAAGAAAATATTCAGCGGGGGCATTCAAATTTAGCGAAAATCGTCAAAAACCCTGGTGGTGGCTGGCAACTTTTTTTTAAAACGCTGGCGGGGAAAGAGTTAAGCTTTAGCTTCAATTTTTAAGAAATTATATTTGCATATTATGTCGTGAATATATCCCTCGAATGGAATACAGGAGTCCCTTTTGTCTTGCTCTCTCAGATATTTAACTTGTTCAACGAAAATGACTAATTATCTCATTGGGAATGTCTGATACCGGTGCATCCACACTATAATAGATATGCCAGCCTTGAAAGCTTGACGGGCGTAGCAACAGTAACTAGGGAGGGCGGGGCTTAGCGAAGGGTCAATTCCATTGGCCCATGGAAAGAGAGAGAGGTGAGTGTGAGGATGAGGGAATATGATGCAGATTAGCAGTATTGCGCTGCCTTCTGTGCGTGATGAGAGAGCGTTGTCGAGAGGAATGTATTGAAAGGACATGTTGTTTTAAGGAAATAGAATATAAGTATGAAAGGAAAAGGGAGAAGATGATACTTAAGTGCTTAGTTGGTGTCTTTGCTCGGTGGAGTCGCGCAGGTAGAGTCGATGGTCTTTACCCGAGTCGGTCTTCTTGGCCCAGCAATTAACACTGTACCCTCAAATAATTCGAAAATGTGACAAATCGAAACTAACCGTTGGCCAGTGACTCACTTAAGTGCTATGCAATTTAGATTGCAATACTATTCAAACGCAGGTAAAGAGCGGGACGCGTCTAATTAAATACAGATTTGTGAGAAGATAAAAATTTAAATAACCACAGAATCGAAAAATAGCCCTACCTTGTGATAAATAAGCTGTTAAATTAAAATAACCACAGAATCGAAAAATAGACCTATCTTGTGATAAGTACTTAAGCTGTTAAATTAAAATATCCACAGAATCAATACTAAGCAAAACTAGTTGAAAAGCACACTAGTTGAGAAGCAAAACTAGTTGAAAAGCACATATCTGCAGCAATAAGCCTGTGTCCTTAACATGATATGGCTAGACATACTTCTCTTGAACTATTGTAATTCCTGCATTTTAATAAACATCCATGTTACATGAAAATCTACCAGAATATGGTCTTGTGATCTTATTCCAGAAAATGCCTTTCTACGCGCACACTATGAGTAATGGAAGCACTAACGTGGGAATTCAGACCCAAATTGGTTTCCCACTTCAATGTGAAATTCAATTAGAATATGTTCCAGTGATTTGCCAATTGAATTTATTTTCTTTGCCGAAAAAAGAAACTGGTGTAGAGACATGTGGAGTCCCAGCATATCCATAAAGGGGCATTTTGGGGGGTCTAATTCAAAGGTATTAGTCCAGGTAAATGTGTGAGGCTGATTGCTCCAGTCCCGCTGTGAAAATGCCTCCATGTCTCTTTTACCCTTAATGAGAATCAGTGCCGCCGTGGGGGGCATCATACTCAAGACAAGAATCAAACCCATTTGCACCACACACACACACACACACACACACACACACATTATCATGTTTTCTTCTTTAAAAGAGATAAAGCACTAAAACTCTGAGTAGGTGAATACGGCAGGATGGGTGTTGTTGTTCTTTGTTTCTGAGGGTGGAATTTGTTCAGTTTAAACATAGGAAAGATATTCAACAGCAAAAAGCAATTGTCCCAAATGCATGTTCTGTATAAATTTACATATTCAGCCATGAGACAATTAACTATACAAAGGATGTTGAAATGAAACTGCATGTTTCAAAAGGGGAAATTTGCTCTGTGTGTGTGTTTACATAGCTTTTTAATGTTTTTGGGAGAGAATGGTGGGCTGTAAACTACAGAGCTAAAAGTGATCACTTTAATTGTGTGTGTGTGTGTGTGTGTGTGTGTGTATGTCGCAATCCTGTATTTATGTGCACTACCCTGATCTAACTACATTTCACACAGAGACACAAAGAGTCCTTAAATCTATGACCTTTACCTGACCTATATGTGACCTATTCTGTCCTTAGACCAGATGTAAATGCTAAATGGCTTGTTTATTTTGTGTGATCTCCTCTAAGGTCAGATTGCATAATAATGAGTGGTACTATCTGCATATAAATCATGGATATGGAAAACATAAGGAATTGAACAATTCTGCTTCTGATTGCTGTTAAAGTCGGCATGAAATGGAAATTCACCTAAAGTGGGCTGGGCAATTCTGGCCCTCGATATACAATTTTCTGCAAAGTTTATCTCCAATACCAATCAAACATACCTGGTCAAGCTAATCAAGGTCTTCAGGATTAAAAAAAAGCTATAAGTTTGTATGTGTTGGAGCTCAATTCTGCTGGAAAACGAATCTCAAGGGCCAGAGTTGCCCAGACCTGAACCAAATGCATCTTATTGATAATGTGTTTTCCCCCTATATTTTTAATTTGAGCTCATAATTGTTTAATCGAAATGTCATCTAATTGCTAATAAAAACTCAATCTAAATGACTTCTACTGCATGTGGTGATGTATGCCGGACTTCTCCAATAATTTAGTCTGCTTAAACCCTGCCTGCACTTTCTTGATTGCAAGCTCACAGTTCAGGCCTTCCTGTATCTAATTAACAATTGATGCATAGAAACAAATCCTTGTCCTATTCTTTTTTTTTTCCCCTATAATCCGTTTCACTCTTTTGTTCTTCACAATATGGGGGAAATCGTGGTCAAGTGGTTAGACGTGTAACCCAAAGATTGTTGCAGGTTCAAGTCTCATTACCAGCAAGAAGTGGGTTTAATGCAGAGGACAAATTCACACTTTCACTTTCAATATCGAAGAAAAGAGAATCCAATTTCACTGTCTATGATATGTTTTTGATTTGATAAAAAAAAAAAAAACTCGTAGGAGTATTTTGCACAGGAATCATACTCCACTGGTCTCACTGTATTTTTGATTTGTTAAAAGAGTATGATTTTAGCACTGTATGATTCAGTAAAAATAAAGGGCTCAAAAGAGTCCTCATCAGACTTCACTGTATGTTTTTGATTGACTACAAGCAAAAGAACCAATTGAGTCATTTTCTTGAGAATCACTTCTGGTACCGCTGGTGCCTCAGCAGAATACATGCGAGAGAACTGTTAACGAAACCAAACATCATGAAAATATGTGGTTAATAAGGGCTGGAAGCATACGCATTTTTAAAAGTCAACATGGATTTGGTGCAAGTCTATAATGTGATGTAAAAATATTATAACTAAAACAATGCGTAGCTATTTTGATAACACTATCCAACACTATCTGATAAAAAAAAGGTACAAAAGCTGTCATAGGGTCTATTAAGCTGTCTATTAGAGGGATGCTCCACTTTTTTTGGAAATAGGTTCATTTTACCACTCCCCCAGAGTTAAACAGTTGAGTTTTACCGTTTTCGAATGTATTCAGCTGATTTTTTGATATTTAGAAGAAAATCAGTCACCAGACAGTTTCTGGTCTCATTGACTTCCATAGTATATTTTTTTTCCTACTATGGATGTCAATGAGACCAGAAACTGTCTGATTACTGATATTCTTCTAAATATCAAAAAATCGACTGAATGGATTTGAAAACGGTAAGACTCAACTGTTTAACTCTGGGGGAGTGGTAAAATGAGCCTATTTCCAAAAAAAAAGTGGAGTATCCTTTTAAGATACCGATATGAAATACATTTTAGAGGTAAATGAGGTACAAAGGTGTATACCTTTTTGAAAAGGCACCACCCCAGTAATTGTTTTCTGAGATTGCCTAGCCCACACAGCCACAAAGTTAAGTCAGGAAAGTCAATTGGAAGAGCATGTTACATTTTGATTTAAGCGTTATGAAAAACGTTTTTCTTTGGAGTAACGTAAATCAATAAATTCTTCACAATATGGGCATTAAGATTCTAAATGGGGTTCATGTTGACTTTAAATTTGTGGTAAAACACATTTGTGCTGTTGCTATATAATGAATGAAGGAGTTACGGAAGAGGATGAAATACTCCTTGTCCTTTGAGAACACTTACGGATGTTGTTGTCTTAAAAGCTGTAGGAGGTTCAAAGTCATGAAGAAATACCCACAGTGCTACAGAATTATTCACATGTGCACAAAGTACACACACCGTCCTGCATGCACAAAGACACTTTGATTAATACATGGCGTCAGTGGGAGATGTGCAGCACTTGTGAAATGGAGATTCATTTACATAATAAAATCACTGGAATATCACACTCGCACACACTGACAGCATAAAATCACACCAGAGATGGAAAAATGAGAGGGGCTGAAGGGTGAAGAGAGGAAAGGAGGATAGTAGAGAGAGAGAAATGAGGTAATAAAAGGGATGAGAGGGAAAGAAGTGCCTGGTGAAAGCTACTCGATATTTACTGGGCCTGACAATAATGTACGTGCATAAACACACTAGCAGTGTCCAAGAATGGTACACTCTGGTCTCCTATGAATTTTTTCTTTAAGTATCTATGACACTGTCATGTGGTTGCTATAAGGTAGTGATGTTCGGTTCTTGAACAAATTGTTCTTTTGAGCCGGTTCATGTGAAGTACCCGATCGAGCCGGTTCAGTAATCGAACTAAATAGAATTTTAGTTCCGGATTGATGACACAAGATCCAAGAACAAGCCGACGTAGCATGTCCGACTCAAAAAGAACCGAATTCAACCGGCTGTCAAAGTTTGATTAGGATTACTGAGTCTGATGAGTGAGTTGGCGATACTATACAAGCCTGTGACACACACTTGAAATATGCTTATTATGGCTACTGTTATTAAATAACAAATAACATCTTATTAAAACCTGCAAAAACCTTTTTTGTCGAGATATGTAAATGTAAATAAAAATTTAACTATAGTTTATAGTTTATATAATAATTAACAATTATAATTGTTAAAGGGTTAGTTCACCCAAAAATGAAAATTAAATAATTAATTACTCACCCCCATGCTGTACCAACCCCGTAAGACCTTCGTTCATCTTCGTTCAAATTTGAGAGGTGGATCACTCCGTATAGGCTCCCCAAGGTATTGAAACTTGACGGCCCAGAAAGTCATCGAAGAAAATGTTTAAATATTCCATGTGACTACAGTGGCTCAACGATAAGTTCATCAAGCGACGGGAATACTTTTTGTGCGGAAAAAAATAAATAAATAACGACTTTATTCGACTACTCCTTTTCTTTCTTGTGGGCCTGAGAGGAGAGTTCAAGAGATTTCCTTTCTCGTATGCGCGAGATCTGACTTCGTCCATCCTGACTGTTCGTCCATCCTGACTAAGCACCTATTCCATTGAGAAATACATATGGCTATGTTATATTCGTAGGCCCACGTCTCGTTGGTCTAGACTCTAGAGTCTAGACATTACCCACTATTATGTGGGGCCATGTGTGGACAACCTTAGCACGCACTGTGCTTTACATTGGGTTCCCGTAGCATAAGCCAGCTTACGCAACACGAGTGTACTCTCGTAAGAGAACGTACTCGGTTACTAACGTAACCTCGTTTCTCTCTAGATGAGGGAACAAGTGTTGCGTAACCCTGTCATGCACAGACAGAGTAATCAAGATAATACAGAACAGGTAGTGCTAATTTTTAACCAAGAAGACTAACTGGAACACAGGCAGACCAGGAAAGGGAAAAATTAATGAGGCCACAATTTACCTAAAACCAGGGGATTAATTATTCCCTTAATTATTCATATTTTCTTGACCTCCTGAGATCTTCTGAATGAAGGCTGAGCATCTTCTTTCACAGACCCTTATAGACTATTTGTGGAAAGTACCAATTCTTTCAGACCAACAGTAATATTTTATTCAGTTTTAGATGTTGTCAGCTCAGATTTCTGCTGTACTTTCCTTGGCCTTAAAATCAGTGTTGATGGATGACAGAAGTAGCCAGGTGAGACTAAATAACCACAGAGCGCTGTTACTGTTCTGCTATTGACTAGTGGTCCTGTGGCTCTTTCTTCATCCAAAGTACTACGTCTAAACATCATTGATGGCTCCATAAGGACTGAACTACTGTATCAGACAATGTGTACTTCACTGTTGTTTCTGAGTGCTATAGGCAAATATTCAGTGTAATATACACTCACCGGCCACTTTATTAGGTACCCCATGCTAGTAACGGGTTGGACCCCCTTTTGCCTTCAGAACTGCCTCAATTCTTCGTGGCATAGATTCAACAAGGTGCTGGAAGCATTCCTCAGGAAGTTTGGTCCATATTGACATGATGGCATCACACAGTTGCCGCAGATTTGTCGGCTGCACATCCATGATGCGAATCTCCCGTTCCACCACATCCCAAAGATGCTCTATTGGATTGAGATCTGGTGACTGTGGAGGCCATTTGAGTACAGCGAACTCATTGTCATGTTCAAGAAACCAGTCTGAGATGATTCCAGCTTTATGACATGGCGCATTATCCTGCTGAAAGTAGCCATCAGAAGTTGGGTACATTGTGGTCATAAAGGGATGGACATGGTCAGCAACAATACTCAGGTAGGCTGTGGCGTTGCTACGATGCTCAATTGGTACCAAGGGGCCCAAAGAGTGCCAAGAAAATATTCCCCACACCATGACACCACCACCACCAGCCTGAACCGTTGATACAAGGCAGGATGGATCCATGCTTTCATGTTGTAGACGCCAAATTCTGACCCTACCATCCGAATGTCGCAGCAGAAATCGAGACTCATCAGACCAGGCAACATTTTTCCAATCTTCTATTGTCCAATTTCGATGAGCTTGTGCAAATTGTAGCCTCAGTTTCCTGTTCTTAGCTGAAAGGAGTGGCACCCGGTGTGGTCTTCTGCTGCTGTAGCCCATCTGCCTCAAAGTTCGACATACTGTGCGTTTAGAGATGCTCTTCTGCCCACCTTGGTTGTAACGGGTGGTTATTTGAGTCACTGTTGCCCTTCTATTAGCTCGAACCAGTCTGGCCATTCTCCTCTGACCTCTGGCATCAACAAGGCATTTCCGCCCACAGAACTGCCGCTCACTGGATGTTTTTTCTTTTTCGGACCATTCTCTGTAAACCCTAGAGATGGTTGTGCGTGAAAATCCCAGTAGATTAGCAGTTTCTGAAATACTCAGACCAGCCCTTCTGGCACCAACAATCATGCCACGTTCAAAGTCACTCAAATCACCTTTCTTCCCCATACTGATGCTCGGTTTGAACTGCAGGAGATTGTCTTGACCATGTCTACATGCATAAATGCACTGAGTTGCCGCCATGTGATTGGCTGCTTAGAAATTAAGTGTTAACGAGCAGTTGGACAGGTGTACCTAATAAAGTGGCCGGTGAGTGTATATATATATATATATATATATATATATATATATTACACTGAATATTTGCATATATACACGGGTATTCCTTTTACAAATATTGTATTCTAGAACTATTCTGGCTATTTGATAATACATTTTTTCTATTTAATAATATTTACATACTTTATACTTTATTAGTCCCATTGCTGGGAAATTTGCCTTGGACAATGTGCAAAGTCTGTGCATATCAGTTACATTAAAACAAAATGGAGAGTAAGTGAAGTTAATACATGTAAGGCACCCTGGCAATTCACAGTATTTTATCTCTATTTATCTCTATTTCTATCACTTAAATTGCATTAGGAACAAAGGATTTTTTCAGTCGATTAGACCTGCACATCAGGACCCTGTACCTCCTTCCTGAAGGCAATAATTTAAAATAGGCATTCAAGGTATGAGTATCATGGTTTAAAATTGAAGCATCAAACATCTCTTGTGGTGATAATCTCTCCTCACCCCCTATAATTCTAAAGTCGGTGTGCACCAAACGCCCTAACCTCGATTTTAGTTGGACAGACAAGTTACCATACCATGCAGTGATGCCATATCTAATCAAGCTCTCAAAAATAGACTGGTAAAATTCTCTGATATACTCCGAACGCCTTTAACCTGCGTAAAAAGTAAAATCTCTGCTGTAACCTGGAACACAGATTGTCGACATGTAAAGACCAGCATAGTGCGTTATCTATATAAACTCCCAGGTATATGAAGGAACTTGTGCAATGATATTACCATGTATCATTACTAGAAATGATCCCCTACACTTCTAGGATCGAAAATCATCTTGACCGTCTTAGTTCTGTTAAGTATTAGCGAATTGTCGTCACACCAGCTTACAAATCGGTTCCCCTCAGAAAAATAATGTGAAGCATTGTCTTTACTATTTAAAATTGCCGTGTCATCAGAAAATTTGATTAAAAAAAGTACTGTCTTGGCTTGCTACGCAATCATTGGTATATAATGTAAATAAAATTGGAGAGCAAATGCATCCCTGCGGGGCTCCCATGTTCGTAATTTTAACCTCAGAATACTAGTTGTTAACTCTCACCTGTTGCGTGTGGTTATTCAGAAAGGAATAGAGCCACATAATACAGTATTGATTTACCTTGAGCTCTTTAAACTTTGTAGTCAACAACATAGGATTCAGGGTATTACTGTCTGTCCTTACATACTGTGAAATGTGTATTGGTGTGTACATTTTTTCCATGTGATACTGTACTTTTATATCTATTTAAGCTTAAGATCTTGCAGTATGTATATACTTCATGTAAGATGCAACCGTTAATCTGCAACTTCGTGTTACATTTCTCCTTCCTGTCTGTGACTGAAACCACAATAAGAAAGCATTATGTAGTATATTGCACTCTAACTGTAACTTACAGAAGCAACAACAACAAAAAAGAGAGGATTATATAAAATTATTAAATCACATTATACAGTCATGGGAAAATAGCTATATTGCTTGCAATTTGCCTAGCTGATGTGAGACTAGTTAATGAATATTTGATTGCATTTACATTTTAAGCAGATGCTCTTATGAAAAGTGACATATCCCGATTCCAGAAATGTGGAATGCTTCAGAAATTGTTAGCAACAAAAAAACACAGAATAGTCAATCGAATAAATAATTGATTGCGATTCATTTCAAGTCAAGTCAAGTCAAGTCACATTTATTTATATAGCGCTTTTCACAATACAGATTGTATCAAAGCAGCTTCACAGTGATAACATGAAAGTAGCACAACACAGGATCATCAACATTGCTAAACACTAAATAACCCCAACTGAGCAAGCTCAAAGCAAGCCAAAAGCAAGGCGACAGTGGCAAGGAACCAAACTCCATCAGATTGGATGGAGAAAAAACCTTGGGAGAACCCAGGCTCAGTCGGGGGCCAGTTCTCCTCTGGCTTACATTCATATTGTTTAAATATAAATATTAAATATAAATATTGTTTATGAATCACACGGCGCCATAACATATCGCAGGCGTTGAGTCGTCTCATCACAGGCGTTGAGTCGTCTCATCACAGGCGTTGGGGCATCCGAAATCCCCGTGAGAGGCTGGACACAAAACTGGACCTGACGAACGCCATTTTTCTCGGGACAAGCGTCCCGAGATAACAGCAGAAAGGCAGATGGGAAATAATTAGCATAGCTGATGTTCATAATGATTTCCGTTATAACTCACAAACTCTCCGTAACCCGAACTCTCCGCAACCCAACCATACGCGCCGACCCGTTTGTCTAAAAGGCTGTCGAGCCCCACTGGTGCGTTAAGCAGTTTCAGTGGCAAACGGTTCCGTATGGCATAACAGAGGACTAGAAGGTAAGCATTATGTGAATGCTTGACTAAAGAGAAGCGTCTTTAATCTAGTTTTGAACTGTGTCAGCGAGTCAGAGGCTCGGACCGTATCGGGAAGGCCATTCCAGAGTTTTGGAGCTAAATGCGAGAACGCCCTCCCTCCTTTACTGGACTTCGATATCCTAGGAATGACCAGAAGCCTTGAATTTAGTGATCTTAAGGAACGCGGTGGATTGTAGGGCGAAAGAAGGTCCGTTAAGTACATAGGTGCTAAACCATTTAGGGCTTTATAGGTCAGTAGTAGTATTTTGTAGTTGATGCGGAACTTAATAGGTAACCAGTGTAGAGATGATTTCAATCTTTTTTGGTAATTATTCTCAGATTTTTAATTTGACAACATTTATAAATATAAATTATAATAAAAAAAAAAAAAGAATTCCGTTAGTTAATTAATCTGTTTTTTATATATACTGTATATATATATAAATAATAATTACTAAAAGAATTATTAATTTAATAAATAAAACATTTCCTATGAAATGTTTTGTTCCTTTTTAGTTGTTGTACATCATTCAATTTCATGGCATTCAATTGCTATTCAAATACAAAGAAAAGAGACAGTATGTCATAATTGTTATACATCCATTAATAGGTCAGAGCCATATAGCCTTAACTCCAATGTATAACACAGCTGTGTCTCAGTGTTTGAGTTGCTGCTTGAGGTCATTTGCAAGTCCCCCCCCCCCACTCTCTCTCTCTCTTAGAATTAAATTGGCCTACATTAAAAATGAATGTCCATTAAAAGGGACTGTAGTGTGTATTGAACACCTATGCTCTTGTTCCCAGAAATCAGAACAGAACAACAGTTTTAGTGTCAAATAGAGTTAATGGGTTGACTGTATTACATAAATGTTAAACTTTTAATACTATTTAATTATTTTCAGAAGTTTGTTTTACGTCTTTTGATCACTTGTATTGAGTAATATAAATGAAATGGCAACAGATTCATTCACTGAATCACAAACACCTTACACCTTGTCAGTATTAATTATCAGGGAATTTCCAAAGTGCCATTTTGTGGGCATTACACATCAGAGCTCTGATTGGCTGCAGTGTTTCCCACCGCCGGCATTATGAGCGGTTGAGATTAATGCCTGTCATAGTAAGGCAGTTACAGTAGTGGTACCCATGGATAAACAGACTTTGGGAGTTAGAAATATGAGCCTATTTACAGAGGAAGAGCCCATGGCTGTGACTTAACATAAGCACCATGTTTCAGTCTCTGTTCACCTGGAGCTCAGCCCCCAGCAGGGCTTTAACTAATACACCTGTCACCCTGTTTCACACCCACACGCACACTCAAACCCACACACACACAGTCTTGCTATGTGTCTGTATCTTTTTCCTTTTGTTTTCTCATTCTTTCATGAACAAAGAACCGCACACCTGGTCTAGGAAAGCTCCCCTGACGCTAATTAAGATTTCACATCTGCTATCAAGAAGTGAGACGTGAAGTCACTGACTTGACACTGCAAATACTGGCTCACACACCTGTATGTGCCACGAAATGAGAAAATGCTCTTAAAATGCCTGACTGCGGTCACATTCCTGACATTTTGCAAAAAAAAAAAAAAAAAGTGTCTATTGTCAATAGTGTAGATTTTTTTTAAAGCATAGCTTACATAGAAGTCACTTTCAAACCAAGTAGCTGTCTGATGGTCAATGTGGCATATTCTCTAGAACCAGTCGTGAAATTTGTGTGGGAAAATCGTCCAACCTTACATGAAATTCATGATCACGCCGATATCTTAAAAAATGAGTGTGATCACATTAGCATGAGGACAGTGATGATGGTATACGACAAAATAACAAAATTATTTATTTTACTCTTCTGTAATTGTTACTTTATCGTGACAGGTTGAGAACCATCCATGTTCGATAATGATCTGGGTCACTAAACACCTAATTAATAATGATTGGCGAAACATTCATGCATTTAAGGGTTAAAGGTGTGGTCACAGTAAAATTTTGGCAACAATTTGTGGCAAAAAGGTCTATTGTCAGTAGGGTTGGGTATCGTTTGAATTTGAACGATTCTGATTCCGATTGCGATTCCTTGTTTCGATTCCGGTTCCTAACGATTCTCGATTCCGATTCTTTTAAGAGGCAGGGTCAAAAAAGTTTAGCTAACCTTGCTAACCAACGGCCTTTCTGAAGGAAATAATCCTTTCTGAAGGAAATACTCCTTCTGTAAAAATACTCCTTTTGTCACAAATTTTGCATTTTGCCGAGATTTCATTATTTTTAGAAAAGTGAAGCCACACTTTGGATCGCCGACGTAAGGTACTCATGTTCGACTCGCGTGGTTATGCCAATACTTCCGGTAGACGCTTCTTCGTTGGTGTCGTTCAGCGGTTTCTTCTTCCGCTCGGCGGACTGTGAATATCGAAACTAGGAATCGAAATTTTAACTTTTGAACGATTCCGGGAAAAACGAAAAGTTAGTCTCGGTTCCAATCGATACTCGATTCTCGATACCCAACCCTAATTGTCAGTAGTGTAGTGATGCATGAAACACAGCTCACAAGTGATTTCTATGAGACGGAGTACAAATGTGCAAAGTATGGCCTAAGAATAGCCATAACAGTGGCCAAGAGACAGTATAGAGAGAAGCTGGACAGTTTCTACTCTACTGCTGACGCCGGGCGGATTTGGCAAGGCCTGCAGCACATCGTAGACTTCACAACCATCACGAGCACTATCAGCTCCTCAGACAGCCTACCGGATGACCTAAACACCTTTTTTAGAATAGTAGAACAGTCATTTTCACATTTGGACCACTCAACCCTCCTTGCCCCTTTTAACTGTCTCATCAGCTGTGGTACACAAAGCACTGAGAAGAATTAACCCCCGCAAGGCAGCAGGGCCAGACAACAACTCTGGGTGGGCCCACAGAGCTAATGCTACTGAGCTGACTGTTGTATTCACATCTATCTTCAACCTTTCTCTCAGTCAGAGCACCATTCCCACTTGCTTCAAAACCACAACTATTGTCTCCCTTTCCAAGAAGAGCCTGCCGACCTGCCTGAATGACAATAGACCGGTAGTACAATCATCATGAAGTGCTTTGAGAGAGTGGTGCTGGCCCATATTCAGAACAGTATGCAACAGGTCCACCTCGGATGCCATTGCTGACATCCAGCACCCCCCATCTGGAAGAAAAGGACACATGCAATAGGATGTGATTTATTGATTATAGCTCCGCTTTCAATACGGTTGTAGATTTTGAAAATCCTGCTTCCGTCTATTATTGTTGAATCACGGAAGCTACCTGTTACTTTTGCCAAACGATGTATTATGTGTCATGTGTGAGACAGGAGAGGAGGTCATTCCAGGTTTATCTTCTCGCCCGATCATGCTAGCTGTGGTTTCTGGGTAATGGTTTCTGGGTTTCTTTTTCCTTTCCCCCATCATTTCTATATTTTTCCTTCCTCTCACCCCATCATGCCTTTATGTTTCTCTAATGTGGTACAGTAATATTGGGCTTAAATACATCACAGAGAGACTTACAACTTCCTTTTAAGGTAGAAAAACAAGTCGTTTATGTTTAAAGATGAAATCTATACCTGATTCATCAGCTGAAACATCCCTTTGACATACACATTTAATTGATCATCATCATTGGAACATCTCTGCTATGTGACCATTGCATACCTCTATGCAAAATATAACTCTACCAGCTTTCTGCTCAGCACACATGTGCAAACATAGTCTGACTTCACAAAATACATTCTGAAATTATTATGAAAGTGAATAAAGAAAAATAATTAAAAAAAAAATAAGATTAAACAGCGAGATCTCAGTCTTCAGTGGCAATCCCTCATGAACTGTTCTTGGACTACATCCCACACTTTGTGACTGGCTCCTAGACATCCTGCCTGGCAGACCGCAGTCTGTCCGGATTGGAAATAGGACCACTATAACAACAAACATTGGCACCCCACAGGGGTGTTTTCTCAGTCCCATCCTCTGTTCACACATGACTGTTGTCTCCCTCAAGGACAGCGTTATCTTGAAGTGCGCTGACGACACAGTAGTGATAGGACGCATCACTGGCGGGAATGAAGCAGCCTTACAGGTAGCCAGTAACATGGTGTGAGGACAACCTTACCCTCAACACGGACAAGACAAAGTGGATTTTAATGGATATGAGGAAAAAGAAAACTCATCAGCCTCTGTTTATTCTCCGAAATAAGAGTTTGAAGTAGAGGTGAGTAGTTTTAAATACCTGGGGGTCCACATCAGTAAGGACCTCACCTGGACAGTCAATACCACTCAGCTGGTTAAGAAGGGACAACAGTGGCTGTACTTCCTGAGGAGACTGAGGAATTCGGCATGTCGATCCTCAACAACTTCTAAAACTGTGTTGTGAAGAGCGTCTTGACCAGCTGCATCACCGTGTGGTATGGAAACACTACTGTGAATAGCAGAGAATTGTGAAGACTGCTGAGAATATCATCAGGACTCCACTGCCTTCTCTGCAGGCCATCTACTATTGCAGAGTCCACAGGAGAGCTGCATCCATCATTAAAGGGACAATCCCCCTATTTGCATTAAGCTTCCCATTGTTAGGAACCCAGTTATACTATTGAATGGTCATGCAACACTCTCTCGAAGCTAAGCTAGCAGGCTCTTGTTCTGTGGAGAAAGCTTAGTAGTAACTTTAGGTGTTACCGTCCTCTTCTTCCCGGACATGTCTGACCGTCGATGTCTGGGATTCAGCTTTTGCTTTATGCAGTCGCCATTCATTGTTTACATGTAAGTTACAGCTTTTGTTTCAATCTAACTGAATTCATTCTGATTGGTGAATCTGAATGTAGTGTTTACATGAACGCTAAAAAAGTGATCGGTTGATGTGCGTTTTAACATTGCTAAGAAAATCCCACTCCTTCGTGAGAGATACGAGACCGGTAAATTACGTCTCAAATGTGTCACTCATCAGTAATCACGCCACCGGCCTTGCATCGTTCTCCACACGGCCCTCACTCGTCCTGCTCGCCACAGTAAACATGATGAATGGCGACTGTTGAACGCAAAAGCCGAATCCCGGACATGTTGGGCGATCTCAAAACACATTTTCGGGCACACTTATCACAGAGACTCCCTAGTAACATTAGCTTAGACATGTTGTTTAACTACTGCGCTCTGTAGGCGTGGCCTCCTAGGGCAGCGAAGCAAGTGCATTCTGGGAGTTGTTGTCTTTCATCCACATAAGCCAAAAATACATTTTCTGGCTTTTCTCAGTCCAGAAAGCTCCAAATTCAAAAATAATTTTTAAATTTCTTCTACATAATTATCCATTTTAAATACACATTCATCTTTCCAGAGGTGGAATGACCCTTTAAGGACCAAACCTACAACTGTTCACACTTCTACCCTCGGGACGGAAGCCCAAGGGTAGAAATGTAGAAATGGAAGTGTGAAATGCAGGACTTCTAGATTTCGGAACTCGCTCTACCCCTCAGAAAGCTACTCTTAAACAGATAGCCAGTGGACACAGATTAGTCTCGTCTAGCTCATTGACTATTTGGACTTATTGTTGCATCAATTGCACATTTGTTAATGTTATTGCCGCTATTATCATGTCATGTCATATTATACATTAATGTCTTATTGTTTTAATGTACTATATTTTAATGTATTAGAATCTAATTCTTATTTCTACAGCATTTTTATTTTGTGTGTGTGTGTGTGTTTCTGCGTGTGTGTTTTTACATACTTTGCACTTGGCTTACATGTAAACACAACTTTAAAAAATTTCACATTTTCAAATGCAAAAAAGGCCAATAGTATAGGGATGACACACCGCTCACACAGTTGTCGCTTTCAAACTAAGCGCATTTTTATTGGTCAACGCAACAAATTCGTGTGACCAATTTGTTGTATGAATAGGGAAATCTGTCTTCAGCATGTGAAATTCCAGATCGTGTGAATTTCTCTTGAAATGACCGGATTTTTTCCCTGCAAAAATTCAAAAACAATTCTATGAAGCACAGCGCACAAGTTGTTTTCTGTTGGGCAAAGAAGAAAATTTGTGTGACCATTTGAAGTTCTTGCAAAAATTTCCATGAGGAAATCTTTCATCCTCACGCAAAATTCCTGATTGGATGGATTCATTTTGAAATGAGTGGATTCCACTGGCGAAAGTTTGCAGAGAAATGGTAAATGTGACCACACCTTAATGAAGTTAAAGATAAGAACTTTAAGAAGGCATACATTTTGATGGCTTTATAGTGCAAAATCAAACAACCACTCCATCTGCTAACATCCACTCCCTCTATCCTCTTCAGATAGATGCTCTATATTGAGATCACACACTTCATTTACAGCCCTCAGACTTCTGTACCAATTACACCTCATATCAAAAGGCACACGGGATGACATGTCCTACAAAGAGCCTGATTAAAGCCTCACACAAATACACATGTATTCTCACACAACTTATTAGGCAGAGGAGCAAAAGCATATTTTACCTTAGAAGATAACATCTCAACTCTTAATGGTACACTGAACAATCGTGCGCACACACAACGTGTGGAGGAATGGCAGGTTTTCATAGCACATCCTGTGGGCTCTTTGACTGGCATGGAGAAATAGTGAGGTTCTCCACTAACAAGCCAGCTTTTTTTTTTTTTTCCTCCTGTCAGATGGCTCTAATATTAATCTGTGGTGCTATGAAACAGCAAAGTCCTAGCATGCAATTTCCGTCTGTTTCTTGCAAAGGAGAGATCTTATTGATCAGTGAATGTCTCTGAAAGTGCATGTGGGCGTGCGCACATGTGCATTATATATTACGTGCATGTCCCTCTCAAGGACGTACTTCAAACGGTAGGCCTGTCAGTCAACTAGTGGCTGGATTAAATTGAAGAATGAGTTTGGTGCCGTTTCCCTTCCTCCCAACCTGCAAACGCACACTCAAGTGGACACACACCACCCACCAGAATCCATCCATCAGCACAGCTTTGTTTACCTGCTATGTTAAAAATGTGAATTCCAGCTACATATTTGTTGTTGGTGGATGTGCCGTTTCATTTTTTACCCTGGTAAAAACACGCAAAATACCTGAGGCGGGACAAAAGAGATGAATGCTACTTAATTAGCCCACTTATTTGCATAAAAAAATATTTACTGAGAAAAGTCTCCAAATTAAAATAATTAATGTCATTATAGTGGCAGTCCACAAAAAATGGCTTAATATAATATAATATAATATAATATGTAACATTTGGGTGATGATAATGATGAGGCAAGGTGTAGTGGAACTTTAGCAGCATAAACATTTCATCCGCATGAAAGGAAATAAACTAAACTATATGCAAGACACAAACACCACTAGACAAAGAACTAAAAGAACTAAGGGCACAGGATAATGAACTGAATATTAAACTGATGTGAAATAATCAATGAATCACACACTGTTAAAATTTTCGTTGTGAATTTACAGTAAATAATTGGATAAATTTTGCATTACTTTCACAGTAAGGATTACAGTAATATAATGTGAAATATGCTCACAGCAATTTACTGTAATTGTATATCTGTGATATTACAGTACATTACTGGGGAATTACAATATATATATATATATATATATATATATGAAGAGTTCAGATGCAAAAGCCTCTAAATGCCATTTGAAATTTTCTTCTTTAATAATGATTTTTATCAAACTTTTATATTTAAGTTCAGTAATTTCACTTAAATAACAATTAATAGATAAATATCATTGCCATTAAAGTGAAATTACTGAACTTAAATATACAAGCTTGATAAAAATGATCATTCTAGAAGAAAATTTCAAATGGCACTTAAAGGCTTTTGCATCTGAACTCTTCATATACACACACACACACACACACACACACACACACACACAATGTAACCCCCCCCCCCCCCCCAACAACAAACAACTCTGAGGTTAAGTCAATGTTAGCCCAATGGCATATTTATTAACACATATGTTTCAATGTACAGCAAGAATTTGAGAAATTAATTTTTTTAGAATTTCAACTTTAAGATTGTTTTCATAAAAGCCATTTTAAAACATTGTGCAAACTTTTAACTTTGGAGCCTGACAAGTAACGTTACCACTGCTAAAAAACACTATGACGCCCACTCAAAGTCAATTAGTTTCCTCAATAGGGTGCTAATATGAGGGTTCATTGTGGTCCGCTTCTTGGTCTTCGATCCTCGATTGATGCCCAGGAAGCACCTGTTAATAAGCAAAGATAGTTTCAGTTCTTAACACTTTTCACTCGTGTTTGTTGTTCTAACCGAATCCTGGTCCAACGCACAAGGTGTGCACGGATCTACACTTCGGATTCTGACCGGGAATAGTAACATTAGACCACCCGATAATCTTTGAAACACTTATTTCAACGTGCGATTTGGGACGTAAGTTACTAATTCTGTTTTCGAATACTATTTAGGACGGGTAGTATGTGAATTGGGACGCAGAAATGTATTAACTTAAACAGCTAACGGTTAGCCCTGCTAATCTATGATAACATTGACTAAGTACAGAAATGTGTACACATAAATAGTAATGTTTGTCCCATCATTGATTTTATAAACTCTACAAAAACCAGATTTGTCTAAACGGTGATAGACATGAAAATAGCAAAACTCGATCGTCATTACTAACTATTAGTAAATGCTGTGAGAACTTTCAACAATTCCGGGCAGCTGCTAACAAAATGTGAACTGTGTCATGCGATAAACGTTTATTTGAAAGTAAATATTATCATATTAAAATAAAATGGGTGTAAGTGCTGCAAACATGCATACTGCTTACCTTCTCCGTTAAGCCCGAAATCGAAGAGGCGGCGGGAGACGACGGAGCCTGTAAAACTGTTCGGTTATGTCACGTGACTTCCCAGGGCATAGGCTACAGTATTTCACTGCAATAATACTGTTTGATGCTGTGAAATCCTTATTTTTTTTCACTGTGTTGCTGTGATATTACAGACCTTGCTGTGACATAACAGCAGGTTTTAAATTGCAATGTTTTATTGTAAAATAAGAGTTAAATGCTGTAAAATCCAAGGATATTGTAGTTTTTACAGGTATTCATTGGGATATTACAGGGAAATGTAATCACAACAAGTTACTGTGAAATAATACTGTTAATTATTGTGAAATGCTGGTAATTTTTAACAGTGCAATGACAACCAATGAAATATACTTAGTAAGCATAACAACAATAGAAACACAGGAAGCTAAAACTCCTTGAAAATGAAACAACAACAACATCACCACCCGCCCATCCTGGTGTCATAAAATATCCATAGCTTGATGGTGACAGTCTTGACTTGCAGAAGAAGAGACCACTAGATCTGCTCAGATCTAGTGGTCTCTTCTTCTGCAAGTCAAGAAAATGAACTGGAGGGCCAGCCAGGCAGGCCAGGCAGGGTAATGGTGACCCTGGCGTAACCTATGGAGGGAGAATCCATAATGAATTCCTGAGCCCGACCGACCGACCAAGGTGATGTCCTTATTGGTGGCGGCCTAGGCGGAGTCCTATGGATACTAGGTGATACAGAAAGACCAGGAGATCAAGGCATAGCAGCGGTGACCAGTGGCCGAGGTGGAGCCAGGGTGCCGGAGGACTGACGTGGAGCCGGTGGGAGTGAGGACTGAGGCCTTGAATGGGAACATACACCAAGGGTGTATGCACCCATACACCACTGGGTGCCTTGAGGCATTGTTGCATCACTGAGCTAAGTTGGCGGAGGAGGATTAGCTGAAGAACTGTACGGGATCAGCATTCCCGACACTGATTAACTGGATAGCTTACCTGGAGGAGGAGAGAATGAGAGGCTGGGCGGGACCATCAGCAACAATGGAGACTAGAGACTGTCACTGACGATTAAGACTTGGGGCTGGGCGGAACCAGCAGAGGAGGCTTGGCTTGGCCACTGGAACCCATCAGGAAATCAATCTATTCAGACTGAGGATATCATAACTCTGATGCTTGAGGATAGGATTGGCCACAAACATCTTTATCCAGCTCCACCAAAACTCCTACAGGAACGGATGTAGGAAACTGCTGGTGCACACACACCTGATCATCAGACTGAGCAGGAGATTTTAGCTCCAAGACAGGTGAGGCTATTGTCTCTGGCTTAGGGTCCATGGCAGGCATTATGCTGCGTTCGTAAGTACTATAGGCTTGAGATTTTAAGCGTTTCTTGGGTGATACTATCAATACCTAAATTAATCTGCTGTGGTCAGGTGGTACAGCGGTCACATGGTTACAAGTAGGAGCTCTCAAGTACATGAACATGTTGAAATCTCGAAATTATTATTTTAACATGGCATGAACACACCTTTAGCTCTGGGTTCAATGATGGGTTGGATGGTCTCAAAATGGTGTGTGGGATGGACTGCCAGTACTGGGTAGTGGATATCTTCCTCACTCTCACCGATGGTACTGGGCAGTGTTTCTTATGCCTGGTTCTGGAATAATAAAGACAAATCCTTGAAAAATGAAACAATGTGACTATATCAAAATTGATTTTTCTTAAATATATATTGAGGTCAATAAGGTTTTAAAAAGAATTCTCATTCCTCACCAAGGCTGCATTTCTTTGATCAAAATATATTAAAAAAAAAATAGTAATATAGTAGAATATTTGTTGAAAACAGTTGGGGTGCTTATTTAATTATTTTGTGGAAACTGAGACTTTTTTCAGGATTTTTTTGATGGATTAATCATTCATAAGAATAGCTTTTGTTTGAAATAGAATTTTTGTGTAACATTTAAAATAATGCCTCTACTGTCACTTTTGATCATTTTAATGTGTCCTTGCTGAATATAATTATTATTTATGTCATGACAACTCTCTGGATATTGGTATGGTAATAGAGATTGGCATGGAAATGGATATGACAATGTTAATGTACTTGGTCTTGGCTGAATAGATCTGCAACGCTGCTGCAGAGCAAGTACTGAGACTTGCTACCTCCAATACATTCACAGACATTGCTGTGAGCATATACACTCACCGGCCACTTTATTAGGTCCACCTGTCCAACTGCTCGTTAACACTTAATTTCTAAGCAACCAATCACATGGCGGCAACTCAGTGCATTTAGGCATGTAGACATGGTCAAAACAATCTCCTGCAGTTCAAACCGAGCATCAGTATGGGGAAGAAAGGTGATTTGAGTGACTTTGAACGTGGCATGATTGTTGGTGCCAGAAGGGCTGGTCTGAGTATTTCAGAAACTGCTAATCTACTGGGATTTTCACGCACAACCATCTCTAGGGTTTACAGAGAATGGTCCGAAAAAGAAAAAACATCCAGTGAGCGGCAGTTCTGTGTGCGGAAATGCCTTGTTGATGCCAGAGGTCAGAGGAGAATGGCCAGACTGGTTCGAGCTGATAGAAGGGCAACAGTGACTCAAATAACCACCCGTTACAACCAAGGTGGGCAGAAGAGCATCTCTGAACGCACAGTACGTCGAACTTTGAGGCAGATGGGCTACAGCAGCAGAAGACCACACCGGGTGCCACTCCTTTCAGCTAAGAACAGGAAGCTGAGGCTACAATTTGCACAAGCTCATGGAAATTGGACAATAGAAGATTGGAAAAACGTTGCCTGGTCTGATGAGTCTCGATTTCTGCTGCGACATTCGGATGGTAGGGTCAGAATTTGGCGTCTACAACATGAAAGCATGGATCCATCCTGCCTTGTATCAACGGTTCAGGCTGGTGGTGGTGGTGTCATGGTGTGGGGAATATTTTCTTGGCACTCTTTGGGCCCCTTGGTACCAATTGAGCATCGTTGCAACGCCACAGCCTACCTGAGTATTGTTGCTGACCATGTCCATCCCTTTATGACCACAATGTACCCAACTTCTGATGGCTACTTTCAGCAGGATAATGCGCCATGTCATAAAGCTGGAATCATCTCAGACTGGTTTCTTGAACATGACAATGAGTTCGCTGTACTCAAATGGCCTCCACAGTCACCAGATCTCAATCCAATAGAGCATCTTTGGGATGTGGTGGAACGGGAGATTCGCATCATGGATGTGCAGCCGACAAATCTGCGGCAACTGTGTGATGACATCATGTCGATATGGACCAAACTCCCTGAGGAATGCTTCCAGCACCTTGTTGAATCTATGCCACGAAGAATTGAGGCAGTTCTGAAGGCAAAAGGGGGTCCAACCCGTTACTAGCATGGGGTACCTAATAAAGTGGCCGGTGAGTGTAAGTCATGCTGATGCTGCTGCATGTGTAACATACATGAATTAACCCCCTAGCAGATATATACAGGTGGAGTTGGGGACGGGGAAGGGTTCTGAAAGCATGCTGCAAACTGTTAACAGTTTTAACAGTGTTACAGTGTTAACAGACAGGCATTAAACAATGCCAAGCATTTGAATGTTTGAGCAGCAACCTCATTGCCACCCGATGCAACAGCTATGCTAAGTAGATAACAACATGATTGCTACCAATAAGCTAAACCTATCAGCCTGCACCATTCAAGATTTCATCCCAAACTATGTCATAATAAAATAATAATGACCCCAGTCATTTGAACGGTGGTTCCAGGGTTCCAGGGTGCGACCCATTTTTTTGAGAATGTGAGAGTTAAAATTTTATGTGGACGCTCGTGCAACAGAATGCCATTGTATCCGCTTCTGCAGTCCGTAACTTATGTTCAAAATGAACGAGTAGGCTACATAATGAATCCATTTTCCAAACCGTGTTTTTGACTTATCCTGAAACACAACCTATAATAAGTGTTTATACTCGGACTAGTTTATCCCTGGGGCGACTCGGATGCGGAGTTGCCCAGTGCCTGTGCGACTCGCCATAGACATTAATGGAGAGAAGTAGCTCCGGCTACAGTGTTCTTCTGAAAGACACGTGCAGTTTATTTATTGACGAAAGTAGACGTCACGCGCATTGCGTGTTGATGGTGGAACGCGCCAATTACGAATTCACGAATTAAGGCATATAAAAATGAAAATGTCTCACGAAACAGCGTGCCCCTTTATTTTGCTATTCCTCTATATATAGAGTAGACATTGGTCTACATTTAGACAGGTTTTTGGTCTCTGTGCTGCATTTTTAAGTCACTGTCAAGTTTAAAAATGACTTTAACTTTAACTTTCACTAAAACATGGGTTCTGTTCCATTCGGTTGATTTTGATCGCAAGGAAGCATCTTCTGTGAACAGCTTGTTTACAGGCTTGGTTAGATTTGCTATGTCAAAGAAGCGACTCACAAGAGTCATGTCATTTTCAGTGAGAGATGAGGGTTTCTGGCTGCATAAATAATAGTGGAATTATTCTGTTTTGATTCTGTATAATGACCTTAGCTGCAGAGTTAGAGATCCGGACAGAGACAGCTCTGAATCATCACCATCAATGCTACAAACAACTCATACCTCTATAGCTTTTATAATCACACCTCCTTCCCCTTGTTTTCGGTCCATCTATTTTTTCCATTCTTCTGTTGTTTACGCTAGCTTTTTTCCTTAGTCATGCTCTATGCCATCTAGCCACAGTAAAGCACAGGAGTATTTCTGGTGCTCTCGAGCTCCTGAGGGATAATGTTCTGCATCACGGCGACTCCAGATACAGGAAGTGCAGGTGTCTCTCAGACGGTAGTGATTGATTTCCGTGCGCAGAGTAAGCGGCTCATATTCCCTGATGTGCCCTGACAGGACTTCCTAAACACCCCCTACACACGCACACACATAGATTTTAATCTGTGCGAGATGCGTTTGGTGGAGCGAATCTGTCACCTCCACCACTTCATCATCATCCTCTTCCTCACAATGGTGAAGATGAAGTAGTTATACCATACCTACAGACTATTCTTGAACACTACACAGGTACTAAAACAGTTGCATGATATCTTTTCCTTTCTTAAAAAGAAACTGTAAATGTGTTAATGCATTGCACACAAAAATACAGTATGAGACTAATCCCAAATTATTGGCATTAAATCGCTGAATCTAGTGACAGCTTCATTTGACTGTTTCATTTCATCAGTCAACGGAGGCTATTTATATGCTGCCTAAAGTATTGATTTAGTACCCTGAATTGGTACCAGAGCCAAAAATGTTGGTATCGATCCAAGGCTACTCCAGACAGCAGTTAGCATCTCTGCAGGCTCTGACTTAGCTTTACTTTTGTTGCATTTGCAGAACTTTGGGAAATTATTTGCAACTCAATGAGAGTGCTCTATCGACATTTTAATTATGTCAAATTCAATTAATAATTTTAATTGCCAGAACTGGCATCTAAGCGTGAGCATGATTATTTTTATTGCACTGAGAGATGTTTTTCCAGACCTGTTGTAATGGGGCATTGGTTGTAAATTGGAAACAGGTGGTTCATAATTACACAAATAAAAGTTCATTGTTCTAATTGTTATTCATCCAATTATGAACAAAATGTGATTTGATGACACGTGATGCTGTGATAATAGGGAATGTGGTAGGCCATTCAGAGCAGCTGGAACAGAAATAGTAAAAAAAAAAAAATAGCAAGATTCAGCTTGACTGTTTCCCATTATAAAGATTATATGGAAACACATTGTTTGGGGTGTTTTTGGCCCAATTGTCTCTATATGTAGTCCACATATTTATGGATGATTTACAAACAGATATGTGGTGCTTTATGCCATCAGAAATCAGCAGAAAATTTTGTACCATTTTCATACAGCATGAAAATGATACATAACAGATACATAAGATAACCATGAATAATATGTAAAATTTAGTAAATAATGCATGATGCGGAAGGACAGCTTCATCTCTTGGGTCGCATTACACATCTTGAATTTCTCACTTGGTGGCATGTGGGTTGGGAATGTATATGTAATGTACCATGTGTATGTGGTTTGAATTTCATCTTCACGTTGAGGCACCAGGTGGTTTAACCCGACATCATAACAGTGTTGTGGAAGTGACTTGGGAAGTCAAACTATATTGAAGCTGTAGGAGGTTTCCCAGAAAAATATTGTTAATTATTTGCAAGCAAAGTTTGATCAGGAAATAGGTAGTAATAATAATTGGTGTCAGCACCAGCTGCAATGTTCTTTGTAGTAACATTAAGATGTTACCAAACATATTCCAATCTTAAAAACCACATACAAGTATGATGAAATCTGCATAAGAATAACCGAATAAGATGGACGTTGGAAAAACTCTCGTTTTGAACTTATCAGTTCCCTTTCAGTCGAGAACATCAGACGTAATTGACGTCAACTGAATGGGATCATGCCAGGGAGCCAGTCATCTTCGATTACTATTCAGCCAATGGAATTTGGAGTGTGTGACTTGCATCACATATAAATATGGAAGTGGATGCACGCATTAGCTGCCTTTCGCTTCGGAGCCGATCGTTTGATGTCTCTGAAGAGTGCTGTTGTTTACAACGAGTGAGTGTGTCGGTGCCCTTCTGGAAGACTCTCCCAGTGTTGGTGGTTTCTACAGCGCGTGTGCAGTGGTGATCGCAAGCTTTGAGCTCTCAACTGCTGTTTTAACAGCAACAAATGTCTAAATGTTTGTGTTTGTTAAGATCTGGTTAGAGGGTGGAAAGGTGAGTGCTTCACTGTTCCAGTGTTGTTTCAGTGCTACAGCACACTGAAGCAGCTTGTGTGGATGGTTCATGTTCCCATTGCGGGAATACGACTGTTGCAACAATCCCCATTACCAGGCCCCACCCCTGGGTGCCATGTGGGATGGGTGATCGGAAGATTCCATCGCAGCCGATGGAATTCCTATTGAACATGCACGCATTTTCGATCAAAGAATCGTTCCTAGAATTTTGGCCGGCTATCTCTCATGAATCTGAAACCCTGGCCTGAATATATGCCCATGATTCCTATCTCTCCTACGGGATCAGATGGCTTATAAAATTTTGCTTTACTGACACTATGACAGAAAAGGCAGGGGTTACAATCAAGCAATGAATCATTTATTTGATAAGGGAATCAGCAATATGTATTAACGGATTTATTCACTAAAATTAATCAGACTTCCCAATGCTATATGTGATAGAGAAGACAGATTAACACCTCAGTTTGGGCACAATAAAATGTGTAGAAAAATATAACAAGACACTGTTATGTTTTGCAAAGATTTGTCTCTGGAAATGCTACACCATTTTGTAGCTTAACGACTCATGCTCCTGAAAAAGTTTCTACTTTTACTTACTGCTAGTGTTTGTGTCAGAGAAGACTTGAGGAATTTTGTCCCTCTAACTTCGTGTGACTGTAAACTATATGTTAGATGGGTATAAAACTTTTTTTTTTTTTAAACCTTCCTCAATACAAAACCAAGAACATCAAGATTTACTGACAAGAAAAAAATGAGAAAGGAAAGTGTGGTATTAGAGAGATGGGGAATGTAAGAGTGAAGAGAGAAAGTACTATAACAAAGGATCCCTGCAGAGATGATTTAAGGGAGGATAATGGAAGTGACCGATTACATAAAACTCACATACTCAGGCTGCGAATCTTTCTTTCATTCTCTCCTCCCAACATGGGTGAACGCTCGCACATACTGTAGAGTCGAGATGCAGTTCTGACTTGGACTTTAATGCAGGGGCCATTACTCAACTTTCTGAAAACCCTCATGCATAATGTATAAACTGAGAGGTGATTCCTATTCCAATTCATTTATTATTGCACTTAGAGCCAAATCCTACTGTAATTTCATTTTCAAAGTGAATCATATTCTTGCACTGCAGAAATATTTAGACTGATATCAGTAGACCTTTAAATCAATCATACCTCAGAGTCGCCTAGAGCGCTCACGATCATAGCCTCATATTAATGAGACTACTTATAGCACCAGCATTGCCTCCAAAACCGCAATAAACTCCACAAAATAAATCACATGGTATATTACTTATTTCATTTTGACCACAGCTGTAGCATTTCTCTGTAATATATCTTTGCTTTCCAGGTGGTTAGAGGCTTGATGTAGGTAAATATCTAATATTCAGATTTCTCAGTCAGTTCCCAGCATGCCACCTGATTCATCTGGGATGTCACTGTCTGCTTCTGTCTTCCAGTGTCGGGACTAACTAACTTAAAGGTTTGGATTTTTGAGCAAGATTTTTTTGTAGCAATATACTTTTCCAAAGCGTTAAAGGGTTAGTTCACCCAAAAATTAAAATTCTGTCAGTATTTACTCACCCTCATGTTGTTTCAAACCTCTATGTGTTTATTTTTTCTGCCATCCACAAGTTTCCTACGCCCCATGAGGCCTTGCGTCAAAAGTGGGCGTGACTTCCGGTTGGAAGTAAACAAAGTGCAACTTGACATACTTCACACTCGTTCATTCAACAGTTGACAGTCATTCAAGTTATAGCGATCCAAACTAGCTAACGATGTGGGAACACAACCTCAACGAAATTCAAAAGGGTTAAATAACAGTACCTTTACCCTCCGCAGTAGTTGATTGGGAGTATTATAATAACATTATTAATAATCAATACTCATCAAGGCATGGTGACAGACAGTTGTGCGAGCTGACAAACAATTCAAATAAAAAATACACACTTAGTCATTGTGCTTTGGAGTTTATTCAAAATTATAAATTAATGTGCTGCTTGAATACATTAACTGGCACATTTGGTATTCTGTCAACACAGGCTTTGATCCTGAGTTTAGGTGTAACATCAGTAGCGAACAGCCAATCACATGCTGATAGAACATTAAGAATTTAAACAAATGTACACAGGAAGATTCGTCGTCTTTTGGGAGGTGATGGAAACTACAGTCGTTGGCAGGATCAGAGACGGGCTCTGCAGGATCACTCTGATTTCGTTTTCAGCTTACGTTCAAAACAATCACGTTTAAGCCACTAAATTAGTTTAGTCCGGTTATACATACAACCGCGAACAGCACATGTTGTCTCTGAGCTCCGTAACGACATCTCTCATAAAGATTTGCGTCTTTAAATAGTAAAATAATTCTCCGAAAAACAGCTAGCCTCTTCGCTAACTAACACACAAAATACCATTGGAATGCTACAGTACTTCCGCCGCGTCACCGGAAGTTTCACCCACTTTATTTTTTACAGGAGCGCCCCTCGGAAACTTGTGGATACACAAAGGAAGATATTTGGAAGAATGTTTTAATCAAACAGATCTCATTCCCCATTGACTACCATAGTAGGAAAAATACATATTGTTTGATGTTTGATTAAAACATTCTTCCAAATATCTCCCTTTGTGTTCAGCAGAACAAATAAACACATAGAGGTTTGGAATAACATGAGGGTGAGTAAATACTGTGCAAGTGCAAACACAATTTTAATATCCAAGCCCACATATTAATCAAACATGCTCACTCATTCTAGTGAATTGATTCTAGAATTCTAGAACTCACCCTGTGTTATTGGATTTCATCAAAAAATCTGCGTTCTGAAGACAAACGAAGGTCTTATAGGTTTGGAATGACACGAGAGTGAGCAAATAAAAATGGAATTTTCATTTTTGGTTGAACTAACCCTTTAATTCTACTAAACTGTTTTTTCCTAAATAGAGTGATGCATTGATGGTCTATTTGTATGGGCCAACACCGAAGTAGCATCTTCCTGGATGCCTCAACAAAAACCCTTTTAGATTGTAGACCATAAGTTCTGTGATTTATGATGCTTGCATATTTTGTCATGATAATCTTCACAAATGAACACAACTTTAATACATTTTGAAGCCTAAACACAATCACCAGAAGTAAAAAGCTTCCGAAAACTCTTTCAATCTTTTCTTAAAAAAAAAAAACAGTGCTCAGTGAGCTGAATCGCCGTCCAGACGGCAACAGTGCAAACAGGTGGTGCCCATGTGAGTTTGAGTCTGTGATGATTTTTCTTGCCCTCTTTCTCACTCTGGAAGTATACAGCCCTTACAAAACGGAAATTTATTCCAGTGTGCTAATAGTATACTTCCTTTAAACTAAAATAAGAAAGTATACTTTCAGTCTATTTTTTATGTAGTTCTCAGAAACATAATTCTCAGGAATATAATTAAAATTGCTCTTATTTGACTTATACTGACAGAAAAGTCTAAGTATATTTGGCCAAAACTTGTAGGCTACTCAAGTTTTTTAATCGAGATATTCTTGCAAGTATAATTAAGTATACTTGACTTGTAGTTGTGTTTTCTCTACACTTTTTCACATATTTTGACATACTGTTTTACAGTACACTGTACACACTATAAAACAGTTTGACATACTGTTTTATAGTACACTTTTTCACATAGTTTGACATACTGTTAAATAGTACACAAAGAAAACAGAGATGTTCCTAATTCTGAGTATCTTATTTTGTATAGTCCACTGGTAGTGTACATAGAAATTTACTTCAGAAATATTTTAATCTTTGTGTTCAGTTTCTGTTTGCAGACAGTTTCTTAATGTGTTCAAGGGCCTGTTTCAGAAAAGAGCTTAAGTGAAAACTCTTGAGTATCCCATCTCAGGGTAAATCAACTCAGATTTGTAACAAAGTTTTAACTCAGGCTCTGTTTAACCGAGAATGCTCTTGAGTGAAAATGTACAAATATTTTATCAGATGTGCCTTTCGTTTACACAGACTAGGTGTTGTTGTGTGGCAGTGCTTCACATTGCCACCTAGCCGCCTGGAGTGCATACTACATCGAAATTCACACACTTATGTGTTCACCTGTGCTTACCTGTCGCTCTCACACCTAACAGACTCATGCTGTGCTTCTGCTTTTTAGTGCTAAATCATGCTAGAAACATCATAGCAACATGTTAAATCCGGCTAGCAACATATATTAATGTGTTAAACCATGTTATAATCATATTAACAATGTGTTAAATCAGGCTAGAAACGTTAAAACATGACGTGCTAAACCATGTTATAATCATGTTACCACATTAAATCAAGCACAATTTATTCAATTGGCTCTATAATATACCGAAGCAGAAAACAGGAATAAAGCAAGTATTTGTTTTATAGGCCAAACCTGGAAAAATTGCAAACAATAGTATATTAATCTGGTAAAAAAAAAAAGTATATTAAACATAGTAAGAATTTAAATTTTGAAGCCTTGCCAACAGAATGAAAGCCTCTTAAAAGAGATTGCATCATGTTATAGTTAAATGGCCCTGGGAATAAAAAAAAACTTGAACTCTGAGTTGATTTATGGCGTTACCATATGCACGCAGATTTTCCACCCATAATGCTCGTCTAAACGCAGAATAAAAAGTGATAATGCAACGCTGTTTATGTGTTTTCTCTTCAGACCGTTTCCGTGTAAACATAGCTTTAGAGTTGGTTGAACCTCCTTATTGAAACAGCCCCCAGTTCTCTTTTTTTTGCCTGTTTGTCACTATGGTTTCTGACTGATTTGAGTATTCTGTTCAGGTTTGTCATATTAATCATCTCATCAGCTTTCAGTTCCCCTTATGTATTTAAGCCCTCAGTTTCTGTCTATCCTTTGTCTTGCATTGCTGTTGTTTGATGTCGGTGCGTTTGAGGTTGCGTTTTCTCCTTGAGTTATTCTCCTGGTTATTATTTTGATTCTTGGATTAAAGATTTATTTATAGTATCTCCTTTATTGTGTGCTTAATTACAGCCACCGACCGTGACAACACTTCAAAGTGTATTTTTATAAAATAAAAAATGTGCTACACGTATTTGACAAGTAAACTATATCAGTTTCCATTACTTGTAGTTGCAGTACAAATGTTGTTGTGTACTCAAAGTTTACTACTTTTACACTTATAAAAGTAGACTTTTTATACTGTACACTAAAAAGTGGGCCAATATAGTCCCAAGTATTGAAATAGACTTACAAGTATTCTATTACATTGATATTAGTATTTCTAGTTAAAATATATTCCAACTTAACTAAAGTTTACTAGATAAAATTAACTTGAAATATACTTATTTTTTGAAAGTGAGGTCCAGGAGGGAAGGCAGGGGAGCAGTCTATTTAACCAAAAACCCAGCATTGACATCAGGATGATAGAAACTCATTTACTCATTTAGGTTTTGGCCTACAACAATATGTCATCCCTGCAGGACTCTATGGTCCCCTCTTATTTCAAGCATTGTAAAATCTGATTCATTCTAGTGAATTTGTTTATTCTGGATAGTTCTCTTTCAAGCATTGGAAAGTTTCATTCAAGATAACTTCATTCTGCATCATTGTAATGAATTGATTTGCCATAAACGGTCCTCCAAAATATGTAAAGTTGAGGAATTTATTTCATTCTAGCGAATCAGTTTGTTCAAATGGTTTATGTAGCCAAAATAAACTAATAAAAAAACATTCACAGATTAAAGTCCCTGATTTATGATTTTGTGTTTGTATTTATTTAGGCTGTAAATGTACATGTTCATGTTTGATACTGTCACCATATTTGAGATTCATTCAAAACCTCTCCTTGTTTTTGTGCCAAGAGCTCAAATTAAATGATAAATTATAGGTCTTTGGACATTTAGTAGGCCTATATCTAACAGTAATGTAATTGAGTTCCTTAAGAGAATTCTTTGTTTTTAGGTTTATTGCTAAAACATACTGCTCCCCTAAGTAACTTCAATAGTTGTCTACTGTTTATAGCTTCTTCTTCAAAAGAAAGTCTTTACTGTAGTTTTACTGCTTCAAATGAGCTAGATTAGCTAGTTTCAAAGTCACTACTACCCCAACACCACTGTCTACAGAGCTTATTGTTTCAATGATTTCCTGCAGAACCCTCATGTTAAAAAGACATTTATCAATACAAACTTCCTAATACTTATTATCAGCAGCTCTTTGGAGAGCAGGAATATTGATCACAAAACGTCTTGTAGACTCAATGGGGCGCAAATTGTAAACCAGTATTGATTGCATTGCCTGAATATCAATTGTACTGACCTTAACCCATCCTAAGCACCTTCATTCCCTCGATAAAAAGTGTTATGCTAATGAAGCATCCTTATGTTGATACAGCATTTAAACACAAGGAAACACAGTGGAGACAGAGTAGGTGGCAGGCAATAAATGAGCAAAGCCAAAGTTCATCCTCAACCGTGCTGTCAGTAAGGTGTTGCAATACTTCTAAATTAGATTCAAGATTTCGCAAAGAAGAACAGCTCTGGCTCTGAATAAAACATTTTCTTTTCACAACTTTTGGTGCTTCCACAAAGCAGACCAAAAAAGACCAAATTAGGTCGAGATGGAGAGAAAAGAATGCATCCATGATGGGGCCTGTCATCTTGCATCTATGACGAGCGGAATGAATGTACATGGCACTGGATGGAGTTGCAGGCTTTGTCCGAAAGAGCCGTGTTTGGAATAGTAATAGAGATATCTATGCAATTTCTGTTTCTCCACTTGATAAGCGTAAAACCTTGTAGATGCGAAGTGAATGTTTGTAAGTTGCTTTTCTCATTATGAACAGGCCTAAACTAAATTATTTATTCTCAAAAGTTATATAAGAGCAGGAATATTAAAAAAAAACTTTGTTTGCTAATTTTAACAGAAAATGTTTAGGTTAACCTTTGAAATGTTGCTTCAGACATCTTTGCCATTTTAGCTGTTCTAACCCATATTAATTACATTTAAAATTTCAGTTTAAATTTTGAACCAGTTAAACTGCAAGTATACACCACAGTCTGTGTTCCATGAGGATCCATGAATATGTTAATTTGTCCCACCCCCACTCACTCGCAACAGCTCAGAGAGCCACTCAATCAACTTTACTGAGGTAGATGCTGCAAAATGGTATTGCGCTTTACAACAACGAACACATAATGGTATTAATATGGTTAGCATTTTGCTTGACTACGTTATTGTCACCACTGTGTTCTTGGACTTTTCAGTTAGTTATCATTTGTCAAATGTTCCTTTGTTCAGTTTCCTGCCACTAGTCTGTCTCCCTGATTACCATCATTAGTTCATCTATATCTATATTTCCATTAGGTACAGTTGTTATAATTTACATTTTTTACAACCATTTTACAAAACTTAATTTACCCACTATTTCTATATGCATCTGATTTTTCAGATTTTTTTTTTTTTTTGAGACTCCCTGCTTCGCGGCAGATAATGATAATGCTAAAGACCGCCGGCACGTTGACGTGATTGGTTACAAGGTAGTTTATGACATACTGTAAGAAACACAGGTGGTTTCAAATCACGTTTTTTAGACTCTGTTTGGTTAACTGTATATTTAAGGATAAAATACTCCACAATGGTGTTTACTTATGAATTTGAACATGGTTTGCCTTAAAGCATATTAAAAACAACAGATATTCGCCTCAGGCTGTCTTTAAGAATTTTTGTATTGTTGCTACTCATCAGGTCCAAAAACATGTAATGGTTTAGGATATGTGAATGGTTTAAATTAGGACTGATTTTATTTATGGTAAACACAATTATGACCCTAAAAGAAATTATTAAAAAAAATAAAATAAATAAATAATTTAGTCTTTTCATCTGAAATAGTTCCCCATAAAATGAAATTTGAACTCAAATGTCATTCCAAACCCAACCCAGGATGCATAATGATATTATTTTGCTTCTTGCACATTTTCCGACTCTTTCAAAGTGAATTGTCCAGTAAGTGGCACTAAAAATGCACTTATCCGAGGCAGACGAATGTGTATCTGGCAACATTTCTTACTTTGGCTCTTGCTTCTACAAGTCTTCGAGCTATCATCACAAGTGCAATGTTGTACTAGGTGAGCTACCGAGCAAGTTTTACACATCAGCCATAAGGTACATGATGTCAATTTCAGAAAGCACTATGGTGTTTTAAGGTCATAACATAAGTGTTGTGTAATGGAGAAAATCAACAATCTGCCCCTGCAATCATAATTTGTGTGAAAGGAAAGAAAAGTTGTTTGTCCCACTAAGTCTAATTTCAGCTGGAAACTGCAGGGAATTTGGTACATTTGGTTTATCCAATGAGCTTGTTGACCAAACCTGTAACAAAAAAAAAAAAAAAAAAAAAAAAAACATCTCAACTGTTGTTGTTCACTGGATCACACTGACATTGTATGGAGGAAGAAAAAAAACCACACAAAAAAACATTGATATATTTTTACACCATGGAATAAAGCAACATTGATGCTATTTCACATTATCAACAACAATTCCCATAAGAGCAATAACATTAAATGAGCATTTTGACTTAGCTCATTATCGTCATGCATATCATTTTCCTGTGCTGCATTATCTTATAGCAAATTCTCAACATAAGGACGTTGCTGAATCATGTGATGATTCTGAAGGTGCGTGTCAATGTACCCTCATGCTAAGCGTGCTGGAGGCTATTTTGGATCTGTGTTGGTAATGGGGGGCGTTTGAGGGCAGGTTACCGTAGCCTCATGCTAACCTGGTCTGTCAGCAGAATGTAATATGATGAGGCGTTGCGCTTCATTGTTTGGCTTGCCGCCTGTCTCATACGCTGCTGCTCGACTGCCTTTGATCATTAAGCCAAACCATGTCACCGCCCCTGGTGTCATGAATTATAACGTGCCGATCTTTGATCTTGACAAATATTTTTCCTATTTTCTGGCCCTTGGTGGGTGATGTGTTACAATTCCCTAACAAGACTACTCTGTTGTGGATCACAGAATGAATAATTTACCTCTAAAAGGAGCACATCCAAGCAGTTTTCTCTTTTATTCGACACTATTGTCTTTGCTCATGCTTCACTCTTTCCTCCTCCTGGCCTTCGTGGAAAAGTTTTCAATAAGCACAAAAAGAAATCTAGTCAGTTGTGGTATGTCATAGGAATTCAAGGTGATGTTATTCACCATCCTTAAGGTTTCCAATGATTCTTTTCATTTGACCATGCTTAATGATTTACATGGCTCTAATGAAAGTCAACAGGAATTGAATGGAACACGTTTAAGATGCAGATTTGCGTTGAATGCCAGATAAACATAAACACAAAGAAAAAGACTGATGATTTCTTATGCCTCTTGGTTTGTCTGACACGGTGTATTGTGACCTTCACACCATCAACCTCACACATTCAAGGTCCTTTCGCAAACCCACAAAAAACACACACACACACATATTGTGCAACCTTGTACGTGAGGGTCAGACTCTTTGTGAAATGGAAATGCACATCCCCTCCATATGGCATCATTGGCTCCCATGTTTAGTGTGATTAACACACACACACACACACACAGAGAGAGACACTCACTCACGAAACTGTCACTTCCATTTATTCATAAAGTAAATTTAAGAGGGAAAGAAAAACGCCTACAAACCTCCACAGGAAGGGGACATATTTGCTAGAGGTACTTTGCTCTCTTGGTGATTTTAATCTTCACACTGTAATGCATTTGACAGCCATGGAAAATTAAAGACATTAGCTCAGCACTGCAAATTGAATCTACAGGTCTGAATAATATATTATGTTGAGATGTTGCATGTGTTCAGTGATAAACAGCCCCAGTGAAATGCCCTCGGAGTGGCAGCACGAGAATTATTAGCTTTTGCTAACTACTGGGCTCAAGAGCACTTTTCAGGGAGATGCACAGATGTGAGTTTTTGCTCCTCAAACCACCAAGATTGTGAGTCACTCGCAACTCAAAACACCTGGATAATCCTCCGGCAGATGGAATGAGTTTAGGCATGGCGGCACAATAACACTGCACATTAATGCTAACATCATGAAATATATAAATATCTGCGTACTGCAGGTGGAAGACTAAAATATGTAAATGTTTTAAGTATCCTCTGTTGAAATACAAGACAAATAAACTGATGTGCAATGTATCTTAGTGCATGAATGTGCAGTGCTTGTTGACTCAGCTTTAGTGGCTCGTCTGAAGCAAACTGATCTTCTGTCATATTTTCTACATTTTCTTCATTTCAATGTGTTTTTTTTATTCTTTGGATTGTTCCCTGGTGATAAAACCCCCAGCTCTGACCAGCTTAAGGTGGTTTGCTTGATATACAGTAGATAGCCAGAAATTTGATTTAGATTTAGAGGATTTTTAGAGTAGGGGTGGGTTCGTGCAACATGTTTCTACATCAACATCTTTGTTGATCCTGGAACAACATTCCAATCCACTAATAATCAGATTTGAGAGATACGTTTACAATTATGTCAAGTTTAGTCTTACAACCAGGGTTAGGTGCTTCTGCATCAGTGTTATTCACCTTTCATTTTCCTCTGATTTTAGGGATAAGTTAGGTTTAGGAGGCATGTAGTTGTGTAAGGAATAATTGACGACAGGCCGTTGAATTATTATAAAAATAATGCACACCTGAGTTGGTAATGCGGTCACGACGCGAAGCGGAGCCTAATCCCATGTCCCCGATGCTAATTCCAAAACGTCATTTTAGAGGTAGTAACCACTGATAGCAGACTACTGATGGGGACACATACGACTCGCTAAAACATTCGAAAACCTACTGTTTCCATCGACTGTAGCAGGTCTTAAACACCAACTGTGAACACAGACTGAATGCGCTGAACACGCGTTTGGGCACGATCAGTCATAAGTATGAAATTACATTCATAACTGGCCTTAGTAGGCCTTAGTGTCCCGGCTTTATGCAGTTATTAATGCGGTTATTAGAGAGAGGAAGATAGAGAGAGAGATGTTGAAATAATAGGCTTGTTTGAGATGAGCAAAAGGCACATCTCAAACAAGCAGAAAAGCATGTGCGTCAATATTATTATTTATTTTTTTTAATTAAATTCTTTTTAATTAATTTGTTCAGTCTTGTTTTCTATAATTTCTATAATCTATAACAAAGCCCTTTTAACAAGCAGGCCTATCAATAATTATTTATTTGTTATATTATCTGGAATAATTACGAAAATCCATGCTGCAGGACTATCAATTTATTTATATAGCCTATTCAGTTTAATTTTCTATTTAGCCTATTATAGATAGGACTACATAATTTACTTATTAAAATTAAACTGTATGTGTCCATTGATTGTGAAATTAGACATCGAAAATTGCAGATCAAGCGCATGGGGTTGCATGTTTTTTTTTTCTTGTTATGAATTGTATCCTATTTTCCGTTATAACAGTCAACTACACGCAACTGTAATGTGGTCAAACCTGCCTGAAACTAGCCGTGCGTTTTCCTGAAAATAATTGCACACCTTAGAATGTTGTCAACCAATCAGAATCAAGCATTCAACAGCCCTGTAGTATAAAACTTAATATTACATTTCAAAAGAAGTCTTGTAGTAGTCCAAACACAACCCTGCAAAGGTCTATAGGCTAAAACAAAACAAAATTTGGGCTGTCAGTGAAAAGGTAATGGACGTCTAGCCATAGCTCAAAGAATAGACACAGTAGCACAGTAATGACCAAGACTAAATCGGATCTATAGTTAACCTAGATGGTGAAATGACGGCTGTAGCTTGCTGGTTAATTTACTGATTTTAAGGACATTTTGGATAAAGTTGGCTGGCTGACCAGCCAAACATCATCTATGCCATTCTGGAAGAGCAGTAAGCAAACTTAGGCTATTTTGTTTAACAGGGTTTGGTCTAAGCTTGTCTCGTTGGAAAACTTAATGTTTAATGAAAATTGCTATTATAAAACCAGATGAACTGAAAAATTCTGCTTAGTAGCATCCTAAACTTTTAGTTGATTAATCCACAACATTTGTGAAATGTGCATTGTGAAGGTTGATTTGGTAGAAAACAGCTTAAAGCTGTAACTGTAAAGATTGTAGTACTTAAACTTAAAGTTTACAATGTAAATGTTAATCAAACCTTTTGCATCATATAGTTACTCATGCCAGATGCCACCTGTAATTGGTATCAAAAGCGCATCTTAGCATGACTTTTATTCTCTGTATCTGCATTAAAAGGTTTTTCTCTTTTTGCTCTTCCATTTAGCCTAATTGCACAATCACTCTCTCTGAACCCAATCACAGTTAGATATTCTTCCTAGAACTGCACTCCTGCAATCAAGTCTTTCTCACATTTAATTTTAGACAACAAAAAAAGTGCCATTCACTGTTATGAATATGACTGTATTTATCAACAAGATAAACACTGAGTCAAATAAGGCCAAGCATTGATTAACTGTATGCAGCAGAAATTGTGTTGTCAAAAACAGATTGCTTTGTTTGTTTCTTTTATTTCACTGGGAGTGCAGATGATAATGAAGAGTTATTGCTGCATTGGTTTCGAACTCTATATACTGTGTGTGTGTGTGTGTGTGTGTGTATATATATATATATATATATATATATATATATATATAATGGATGGACAATGTTATATTTCAACTCCAGAAAAACAAATAAACGGACAATTCACTTTAAATTATGGTACTCCATAATGCTGTATCCTTCTTTAGTGACCCAGTGTTTGGAAAGAGTAGCTGAAATGTTCTTTTAACAAGGGGCCTGATCATTTCAATCAAACTTTATCCGTTTATGTTGTATTTCAGTGTGGTTTGTTTTATGAATCAGTCACAAAGCAATGTACTGTAGGATTTGCAGTGAGGCTGTTAAAGAATGGAGAAGCTATATTTGAAATTATGAAATATTTTACACTTAAAGTTTCTCATTTCGCATTTGGAGAGGGTATTTACTTGAAGTATTAATGGCACCCGAGCAAAATATATCACAGATTTGTGAATGTTTTTGAATGAAGCCAAGCTCAACAAACCTGCATGTATCTGATCAAAAATAAAGTAAAATAGTGATATTGTGAAATATTATTAAAATTTAAAATAACGTTTCTATTTTAATATATTTTAAAACATAATTTATTCCTGTGACGCAAAGCAGATTTTTTAGCATTATTACTTCAGTCTTCTGTATCACATGATCCTTCAGAAATCATTCTGATTTGATGCTCAAGAAACTATTATCGATACTGAAAAAAAGTTTTTGCTGCTTAATATTTTTTCAGGATTCTCTGATGAATAAAAAGTTCAAAAGAACGGCATGTCTTTACTGTCTCTCTTGATCTGTTTAATGCGTCCTTGAAAAGTATTACTTTCTTTAAAAAAAAACGACCCCAAATGTTTGTGTGTATATAAAATTATTGCACGTCAGAGGAAAAATAAATCATTCTTAAAAGAGGCTCCTCTAAAAGAATTTGAAAGTGTAAAAGGTTAATTTTGGAAAAAAAAAAAAAAAAACATTTTTGCATTTAACATAGCAAACCATGAGTAGTCAATCTCAACAGAACTTGAGGGTTGAGAAACTACACACATAATTCACAAATGTGCTTTTGTGCATAAACAACAAAATATCCACACACATACGTACAGAAAAAAAGACACAAACGCACTGTGTTCTGGCTGTCTGCAAGGTCAGCAGCATCTGGTCCAGAGTGAAGACAGAAGAGATAAATCACCACTGCCAGATAGAGCCAATAAAACGAGGGGGGAAAGACAGAGAGTAGGACTTTAGAGAAAGATAGCAAATGGTCTACAGCAGAGAAGATGGCATCCAGGAAACAAATAGCAAGCTAAGAGTTAGCGTTGCAGGATATAGAGACTAATGGGAGTCTCTGAAGGTTGTTAGTGATTCAAGGTTGTTGCAAAGAAAATGGAAGCTACAACCATGACTCACAAATGAGACTGTACAAGTTCATTATCACAGTGCAGTGGTCAACAGAGCCTGCACCGATTCATGCTGTTCATTTGGAGATTGGCCTACTTGCACTTTGCTTTATTTTATACATATAGACAAAATAGCTCTGTTCAAAAACCTAGTTAGCTGACGTCTATATAAACCTATATATCTGACGTCTTGGGACGTCTTTTGACCATACGTCAACATCCGCCTTTTTAGGGTACCCTTAAACGTCGGTTAGATGATGTTATCGGATCCCAACCCTACCCCAGACCTAAACCTACCCCGTCACCTAACCGACGTTAAAGGTAAAGCGGCAGTTATATGACGGCCTGGGATCGTCATGTTACCAACGTTTAAGGGTACCCTAAAAAGGCGGATGCTGACGTATGGTCAAAAGACGTCCCAAGACGTCAGTTATGACGTCTTGGGATGAGACTGTGTTAGCCTATCTGCCAATATACCTATAGTGAGCTACATAGGCCTATGCTACAGTTTTTTGACAAGTTTCAAATGCTATCTGGAAAGATGTTGCCTTCTAAGATACTTTGATTCTGCTTAATTCTGATGTAACATTTGATTTATCCTTCACAATATATTGTGACTTCCTCAATTAAAACTTTAATTAAAAAATAAAATCAACAATAGTGGCAATTACATTTTTAAATTTCCTGGCAACACTTTAAAATAAAATAATTCATTAAAATAAAATTGGTTAATGCATTTACTAACATCAATTAACAATGTTACAACAATTGTAACAGTATTTATTTATTTATTTGTTAACATTGGTTTATTTAAATTCAAATTGCATTGTTAGTTCATGTTAGCTCAAGTTCCTTAAATCATATTAAAATATACATATTTTTATTTTAATAGTATAAGTATTGTTGAAGTTAACATAATCTAAGATTAATAAATCTTTTAGAAGTATTTTTCATTGTTAGTTCATGTTTACTAATAGGGATAATTTTGAAAACGCATTTTTGGTATGTTTTAGCTTACTTCAAGGGCATCCAAGATGTAGGTGTCTTTGTTTCCGCAGTAGTTTCAAGTGATATTTTTAGGTCAAACCGTTCGCGCCTGTCAGTCATATAATGCAGGTCTATGGTCACCACCCCAAAGAGCATGCACAGAGAAGTCCAAATTAAACATGATTTACTGACTCATAAATGTAAGTACACATTGATTTCCTAAGACACAAAACGAGCGGTTTGTGTGAGAAAACGAACAGTATTTATATTGTTTTTACCTCTTGTAACCACAGCCACGTCCAAGTGATCTGAGGGTGCGGGCGCTTCGGTCTGCGCAAGCTCCGGGAAAGTGCCGGAAGTGATCTAAATATGGTTGTAAAACAATTCAACGTTGTCTGTTGATATATCGAAATCGTCTTCCATTGAGTTTTCCTGTCTAAATATGTTTAGATCTTCACAGTGAAGGGTAACGCTTCCGAAATCTCTATGTAAACAATGAGTGACGTACACGCTTGAGAGATCCAGCGCTTGCGCAGACCGAAGCACCCATGCCCTCATATCAATTGGACGTGATTGTGGTTACAAAAGGTAAAAACGTGTCTTGGGCCATCAATGTGTACTTATATTTACGAGTCATTAAATCATGTTTTATTTGGACTTATCTGTGCATTCTCTTTGAGGTGGTGACCATAGACCTGCATTATATGACTGACAGACAAGAACGGTTTGACCTAAAAATATCAAAATTAAAACTACTGCGGAAACAAAGACACCTGCATCTGCGATGCCCTTGAAGTAAGCTAAAACATACCAACAATTAATTTCAAAGTGAATTATCCCTTTAAATATTTACAAATAAAAACCTTATTGTACCAATACACTTCCAGGAATATGAAAAGTATTTTGAAAATAAGGCTATATTACACAATATTTTATGTATTTCTAGTATCAAAATGCTAACATCAGACTTTATCCAAATTTTTATCTATTTTTTGTCAGACACTTCCAGTTATTTTAGCTGCAAAAAAAAAAAAAAAAAAAAACGTATGTACGTAATGATGCTTGATGCTTGAAACGTATTTATTATCATGGAATTTTAATTTATCATAATACTAGAGCTGTCCATTTGTGCTAATTATGTGCAATTAATTATTTGAATAAAAAAGATTACTGATTACTCATAACCAAACATCAAATCATAATGGAATAGAAGACAGGTCACGCCAAGAACAATAACTATTACAATAACCGTAAAGATATAGACCTAAAAACCGTTCTAAAGATAAAAGAATAGCAGAGTCCATAATATCACAACAATAGCGGAACAGAGAAACGATATCATTGGAATCACTTTCAGATTTTTTATTTTTATTTTTATTTTTTTTTTTTGAGGAGATAAAAACATTAAGAGTCATCCTGCTTATAATAAACAGAACAATACCGTCCACTAGTGTGGACTCTAATATGGTAACACTTTACGGTAAGGGTACGTGAATTATGAATTAATTCATGCATTAATATCTCAAGTTCAACATTTTTCATTCATGACTTCATGAATGAACAACACCTTAACTAAAACATTAACTAAGATGAGCATATCATCATGATTTATGATTTATTACGCATGATCATTATGTTTTCTTTGTTCACAGTTATGCCACCATTGATGCACATTGTTCATCAGTGTTTCAAAGGACCTATAGTCACCACTTTAGTTGAGGGGCCACACTTATGATGAAGTCATTGATAGATAATGCTTAGTGAATGAGGACTTCTGTATTTGATTAACAGAATTTGTGTGCTATTAGCTGTGACTGGTCTATTATGGTGTCTGTCCAATACAGTGGTCATCATTAACTAAGCATTAATCTATTAATGACTTCATCATGTGTCTGGCCCCTTAACTAAAGTGGAGACTAGGTCACTGACCTAGACAAAGAAAGAAAAAAAGAAAACATCATGATCATGCGTAATAAATCATTATTCATGATGATGTGCGTATCTTAGTTAATGTTTTAATTAAGGTGTTGTTCATTCATGAAGTCATGAATGAAAAATATTGAACTTGTGTTAGTTCCTGATGATTCATGAGTAATTAATGCATGAATGAATGCGTAATTCATGCATTAATTTATACATTAATTCATGATAATTCATTACCGTAAAGAGTTACCAATATTCTCGCTATAGTTATCTTTTTAGTTATTGTTCTTGGTGCGTCTTTTCAGAACGCCCATTACTCCAAACTGCAGCTATCCCTGTCTCTATAACACGTGTGATTTAATATGATTCATTCACTTACATCTTAAATACATTCAACTAAATTAAATGTTTAATTGATTGATAGCCCTAAAAATACAATCATCCCCATTTTCAAGCTCAAATTGACCTTTTTAAGCTATCTCTTGTGTTCGTCGCCATGGGATCAGTTTAAGACCCATTGCTCTTCAGTTTGCTATTCACAAAATATTCAGTTCTTTTCATCGCTAATCAACTGTCTCTAGATGCATTTTAGAAAGAGAGGACAAAGACTTCTAGTGTTGTCAGACAGTTAAAGGATGTGCCCATCTCCTAGCAACTAGTTAGCAGCCCACTCTGATAACGCACGGCTGAGATGAAAGTCAAACAAAGCTAAATCTGATTACACTGCCAGAAATGAGAACAGAGCTGTCTCTGGCAAATATCAGGACAACGGCACCTCACAATAGCCTGCCATATTGTTTATTTCAAATAGCATGATGTAAGTGGAAAAAAACGCCAAGCGCTTTAAGGGGCTTCAAGTGGGACGTGAGGTCGTGGGTGGAGGGGAACAGAGTGGTGTTTGTCTTTGCATTGTTTTCACGGAGCACTACGAGGCTTTGTTGTATTATGCACTACGTGTATGGTTATGAAGGTTTTGAAGTCTGAGCTGGTTTAACTGGATAAAAATGGCAGGTTGTGTGTATGTGGCCCGTGTGCTAGAGTGTGTGTGTGTGGAGGCAGTGAAAGCGGATCAGGATGAGTATTGATCCCAGACGAATGCATCTCTACCCAAGGTCGCACTGCTTTGAACTTACACACATACACAAGCACAAAAGGTGAAGAAAAGCTGCTGATCTTATTTAGGGGAGGTTATAACCCTGTCTTACTGCCCGTGTCAAATTCCACACATTCATTTAAGCATTTCTCGTGCGAGTGACCCGCTCTGTCCAGATCACCTCAGGTTTCATTTGCATCTCATTTACAGAGAGCAGCATGCTAATCAGAATGAGCTAGCAACATGAAAATGTCAGTGTATGGTCATTTGGTTGTACGAAGCAGTGCTTTAGAGGAGTACGGACAGTGAAGAGCTGTGAGAATCATGATTGACAGGTTGGAAGTCGGTGTCTTGCGAGGCAGGTCACAATATTTCAGCTGGCAGTCAAATATTAGCACAACCTTCATGACACAAAGACAGTCTGGGTCAGGAGTATTATCCGCACAAACACACAGATAGACTCATCAGAGGGCAGCAAGCCCACACAAATGGGACATGACACCAGGTGACACCGGGGATATTCATTTGGGCGTCATGGCAACAAGGGTCAGAGGTGAAAGGAGTGTGCAGCACATAGATGATGAAGAGAGTGTGTACTGCAGAGAGAAGTGAGGGGGAAAAACAGTGTGTGTGTGTGTGTGTAGGAGATAGGTAAGATGGGCTTGATATAGGTACTGGCTCTGTTCCAAAGCCTTTCTGTATACTACCTATATATGAAGCCAACTTCCAACGCAGCATACTAACTCAAGCATCTGAAACGAAACTAAGCCTGTTTCATTCATATATATATATATATATATATATATATATATACAGTGGTGTGACCCATGCTAAAGATGCCTAAAAAGAGGAATAAAAAATCATCTTTTGGATTGATCTTAATGCCTTCATTAGAAAAATGAGGAAAACTCCAACCTTTAAGGACACCAAGGTTTTACTTCAGTTAGCCTAATAGCTGGTTTTATTTGCTTTGAAAGATGATCTTATGGAAAGTACCCCATGCCAATCTTTAGGTGTGGTGGATGGTGTGTGATGATGTGGGGATATTTTAATTCCAAAGGCCAAGGGAACTTTATCAGGATGCATATTATCCTGGATCCATGAAATAACTGGCTTTTAAAAATAAAAATCTGCCTGACTCTATGGGAATTTAACATAGGGGTGCCATGACTTATGCACCCTGTATTTTAAGGAAAAACATTTATTTATTTATGAAACATTATTCATTCACAAAGAAAATTGGTGTCCTTAAAGGTTGGACTTTTCCCTCATTTTTCTAATTAAGGCATTAAGATCAATATCCAAAAGATGATTTTTTAGTCCTCTTTTTAGGCAACTTTAGCATGGGTGCCAACACTTATTCACACCACTGTGTATATATATATATATATATATATATATATATACATAGATTCCTCGTTAGTGTATGTTTCTATGGGCCGTTTTATGTAAGACATCCGCCAATTTAGGCGGTCAAAGCCGTGAACATTCGAGAGCAAGTTGGCTGAGTGTCTGCAACTGTAGTTAAACGCATATGATTGAAATAGATTTCAGATTTTCAGATGATTTTGGGCTACCATAGTAAACACATGTGCAAAATCACAAACCTGTAAAAGGTTCTCCCATTTCTTCAGGAATTTAAATCTCGGCAGTTTCACAACCAGAAGCTGAACAATGTTGTGGCATCATTGATTTGTAATGTGAGTGACAAGACACTGACTGTTGCAAGATGGCGGCGCACTGACGTGTGTGGAGCAGTCAAATGTGAACACTATGGTTTCTATGGATTAATGTTATTTTAGTCGATTCCCCAGCCTGGATTAATTTTAACATTATTATGTTGTTAAGCTAAGAACAGACTTTGTTTGACATAAGAATGTTGCTTTGACTTTAGCAAGTTTGACAGTATGTTTAAAGGCCAATTCACACAATAAGCCCAAATACTGACAATTTAATGGGCTATATGCACGCATAAATTCCGCATTTGACGCAAGGATGCTCGTTCATTTCCGGTTGTGGAGATTAAAGCGGAGGAAAACCGAGGAAAACGGGATTATGGCAGAGTCTTCAAAATTTACTGTCCTCCAGTCTTTGAAATGAAACGTACATACGTTTAGATGTAATTTTATATATAGTTATTTTTATTTAATATAATTTTAAAAAGAAGCATAAACACAACGAGGGGTGTCTGTTTTATCTGTTTTTGTGACTAACGTTTCTTTAGTATAACCATGGAGTATAAAATTCAATATAAATTCTCGGTATTGCATTGGACTCTACGATCGGCGGAAGTCATCGAGCATCCCTAATGCTTCACCGGAAATACCGCCGAGCATAGAGCCCATTAAAAATTATGAAAATATCACAGCATGTAAAATTAAAATAACTTGGAAATTCCTTCATTATAATTCACTTTTGGCTTGCGTTCTTCTCACCGACATGTAATTGCGTAATTACTCGTTACATAATTACTCGTAATTACTTTATTTCCGACTCTTGAAGGGCACAAAGTTTGATATTAGCATGTTGCTAAGCTAACAAGGAAATAATAAGCAAAAAAAACTACACTGCACATGCAAATGATTGGAAAAATATTTTATGATACACACATGATCTTTACTTATGAGATAGGCTTACAATCGAAGGATTGGCGGGCGTGATTAAAAGACAGATTGCAGATTTTATTTATGTATTTTTGTATTAGTTAGTACCAGTCCACACAAATTAATTCATTACATCTAAAATGTCGTTTCTTCAAAATAAAACAAATTAAATTAATGAAAAACCAGGTGTGAAAAACTATTCACTGGAATAGTCCACAAAAGTTTGGTAGGTGCAGTTCATCATTTTGACCACCAGGGAACATTTTTACGATACAGATTACAGACACAGAAAGCTTTGGTGCTTCGATCCTAAACCCCTTTTTTTTTTTTTCATAGGTGGCATTACTCTTTCTCTGTCTTCCAAATGATGGATCTTTTCACTGAGCTTGTCACAATCCATTCTGCCACAGTGCTGCCTTAGAATGTGGCCAAAAGAATAAATATGTTGCCTTAAAAAGCTGCCAACTTTTGGAACGTAGCCCCAACTTGCAAGAACCCAATTTGGTTTGATTACCTGTAACTTCTACAAACTAGATGCTTTTGGACTATGCAGAGCTCACTGACAACATTAAACACTGTTGATATTTTATGGGCCTATGAAATGTATTAATATTAAAAGGGATATATATATATATATATATATATATATATATATATCCTTAGTCTGACCTACATTTTCCATATGGGTGGATTTTGCATTACTTGCCCGGTAGAGTTCTTATTAAACTGGTTCTGGGAAATAGACTCTTAAATAGAAAGGAAGGAAGCCCAAACATTTCATATGAGAGAAGATAGCTAACCATTTCAAATGAACTTTAAAGCATGATGAAAAACTTTTAGAATGTGGAAAGAGCTCAGAACATCTCTCAGCAGTGGCAGAGGAGGGCGTAAACGTTTTTCCCTTAGCACACGGCTTAATATACAATGAAGGCATAGGTATAGGAGTGCAATGATTTATTTTCTCTCTCTCTTCATCTCTCTCTGTCTCTATATTCTGGGCTGAATTGAAGTGGTGCCCTGGTGAACTATCCCTCGTTTCTGTAACTCTTTTCCTGCACTCCCTAAAGGCCTCCGTTGGTTAGCAACCCACACGTCTGATATGTGTTTAAAAAACATCAAAGTACATTATTTAACAAGCATGTTGGTGAGGCAGCCAGAGAGAGAGAGAGAGAGAGAGAGACAGTTTATATTCTGAAAATCGAACAAAACCCTGAAAATCCCGAAGATGTGAGCCAAATAAATTTTGCAAAGTACAAAAACTTTTTAAACTTAATCTGGGGTGTACCTATTTATGCATTTTATTTATTTATTACATCTTGCTCAGTATTACAGCAGGGTTTTGTGTCTGTCATAGCCACTGACTCATACAGTAGTTTGACACTTATCGCTACTCCTGAGGGGAGAAAAAACTGCAAAACTGCTGTCAATACATGGTCAGTAAATTCATAATATGCAAACGTACATTTAGAAAAATGTTCATATACACTTCATATACAAGAGACCAAAGTTGAATCAATCACATAAATATCTAGTTATAAAGACGTCTCAAGTCCTAAGAAATTTGCTATTTGTATTCATGGTGGTTTTATTGGTTTTGGAAAACTTTTATACAATTTTCAAGAGAATTTTAAATATAGATAATATTTTTAAAAAAATGTAATGTGTTGCAACCATCAAGCAAAATGTAAGCTCTTTTCTACAATCACCTAATGGATTATAGGAACACCTGTTCAATTTCTCATTAATGCATTTATCTAATCAACCAATCACGTGGCAGTTGCTTCAATACATTTAGTGGTGTGGTCCTGGTCGAGACAATCTCCTGAGCTCCAAACTGAATGTCAGAATGGGAATGAAATGTGATTTAAGCAATTTTGAGTGTGGCATGGTTGTTGGTGTCAGACGGGCCAGTCTAAGTATTTCACAATCTGCTCAGTTACTGGGATTTTTCCCATACAATTAGGGTTTACAAAGAATGGTGTGAAAAGGGAAAAACATCCAGTATGTCACAGTCCTGTGGGCGAAAATGCCTTGTTGATGCTAGGGGTCAGAGGAGAATGGGCCGACTGATTCAAGCTGATAGAAGAGCAACTTTGACTAAAAGTCACAACACGCACAGCCTTGAGGCGGATGAGCTACAACAGCAGAAGACCCCACCGGGTACCACTCATCTCCACTACAAATAAGTAAAAGAAGCTACAGTTTGCAAGAGCTCACCAAAATTGGACAGTTGAAGACTGGAAAAATGTTGCCTGGTCTGATGAGATTTCCACTGAGACATTCAGATGGTAGAGTCAGAATTTGGCGTAAACAGAATGAGAACATGGATGCATCTTGCCTTGTTACCACTGTGCAGGCTGGTGGTGGTGGTGTAATGGTGTGGGGTATGTTTTCTTGGCACACTTTAGGCCCCTTAGTGCCAATTGGGCATTGTTTAAATGTCTTTATGGCCACCATGTACCCATTCTCTGATGGCTACTTCCAGCAGAATAATGCACCATGTCACAAAGCTTGAATCATTTCAAATTGGTTCCTTGAACATGACAGTGAGTTCACTGTACTAAAATGGCCCACAGTCACCAGATCTCAACCCAAAACAGCATCTTTGGGATGTGGTGGAAAGGGAGCTTCTTGCCCTGGATGTGCATCCCACAAATCTACATCAACTGCAAGATGCTATCCAATCAATATGGGCCAACATTTATAAAGAATGCTTTCAGCACCTTGTTGAATCAATGCCACATAGAATTAAGGCAGTTCTGAAGGCGAAAGGAGGTCAAACAAAGTATTAGTATGGTGTTCCTAATAATCATTTAGGTGAGTGTATATCTCCTTAAATAGATGATTTGTGTGAATGTACACATCATATGTATTATTTTGTTTTTAAATGTAAATATAATTGTTTAATATACTTATATCAATAACTATAAATTAAGTTCTTTGGCAGTCACACCAGATATTTTACAACCTGGGCAACCATTTCCTGATTTATCTTTAATGACATTTCCTGCATCATGATCACACTAAATTACTTTAATTTGGTGGACAAAACAATTCTCAAATATGAATAATCAATAAAGCAGTTTTGTTAATATATTATTTAAATAATACAATAAAAGACGGTAAAATATCATCACACTGACACATGTGACATCTAAATGAATTTTAAATTCATATATTAACATATAAAACATGCTTATCACATCAAGTGTGAAGTCATTCCATGTGAATTGCACATTTTATATTTCTATAAATTATTAGATCAAAAGCATCATGTCGTTGACCCACATCATAACAAACATTTTTGTTTTAACTCAGCAACAGCCTAAATGCAATGAAAGTCTGCATTTGAAATCTGAATAAAATATAGGAATATGTCACAACGTGTTTTAGGCACTGAATCCTTCAGAACCTCCAGTGCTATTTGCAGATTTTGAAATGCTTATGACAGACATCACTGTCTTCACATGCCGCCTGGTGTTTTTCGCCTCTCTTTTGCATAAACTTGAGCATTTCTCATCTTTTCAAAGCTCTCAATGCTGTCAGTCCCACAAAACCCCACACGAGCCTGTTGCTCAGCTCCCAAAGATAATGAATTGAAAATGCCTGCTCAGCTTTGCTCAGTCGTTGCCAGTGGACACGTGCAGTTATAACCAGTGACCGGTCAGAGGTCAGATCTGATAATGCTTATAACAATAGAATTTGGCTCAGATTTAGGGGATGTCTATATGAGCAAGGAGCTAAACTCTAGAATAGTGTCAGAAAAAGGTCAAATGTAAATACAAAATATATAAATAAAAGTAAGAATGTGGTGGCATTGTTACAAATCTGCACATACAGTATGCAATTCAGCACTATATAAGAGTATTTGTAATATTTGTCACTCCTACAGTATATATGATCAAAAATATGACATAGGCTACACTGCGTCCGAAATTGAATACCTCCCTACTATATAATATCCGAAAAACATATGCCAACAGAGATGTCCGAATAGGCTATATTATTCGAAAAACAGTAGACAAAAAGTCCCGGATGACCTACTACTTACTGAAGTAAGTTCAAATTCAAATGTAATACCGACTAAGACAGTCCGCGATTTCAGATGCACCGAGGTATAACATGCATGGTGCTAAGCTAATGACACTGAGGGTGTATCTCAATCTCCCAAGATTGTCAATCAATATATCCCATAAATTTTGCTACTGGTAAGGACCCCTCTATTTCCAGTGGCATAATGTCCTTGGCTAGTGTTCTACAACATGTTATTGTAACAGCGTGGGTGGAAGAATGGCAAGCAGTGATAATGGACGAGGATTTGAATGCAAAGGAGTGTTTAGTGAAAGCAAAAAAAAAAAAAAAGAACAAAAGAACCAGAAGTCAAAGAACACCGAGAACACAAGACATCTGTCAAGTTACATGCACAAACAATGACTGACAAAGAACAAGAGAAAAACAATGGTTGAATATACACAAGGGCTAATAGGTTAACAAGACACACCTGGGAACAATGAGACTAATCAGGGAAAACTACAATGGACTACAAAGATGGCATCCGGGAAACAGGAAACAGGAAAAGCAGTCCAGAACAGCTCCAGGTACTTGTTGCAGGTATTTACGAACACCAGCAGAACTAATATCTTTCTAACATTATTTTTAATGTTATTTTGACTGTTGCATACACCTGCAGCCATAAGTTTAATTATATATGTTAGCTAGATCACAACATGCTAGCGATGATGTATTTTTATGCTAAAGTATGGATTTTTTTACTACCTGTATTTTTTTAATCTATCACGTGTCATGATGTTTATTGCTTGCACAATTTATGTTTTGTGATTCAGACTTTCCATTAAGGAAACATAGTTAGGAAGGAGCAGTTTTTCAGGAGCTGATGTTTTAGTGTGCTAGAAGGATTTTGCGATTGAGACAACACTGGCGGTACACATTGTACGAATTGTGGCTGTCCCAGGTGAAAGATGACCAATCGTGGCAATTTCTATAGTCATGGCTCCTAAATAGTGGTCCTATGTCCTACAAAGGAAGAGGTTCAAAGATGGCCATTGAGACCAAAGAGAGCCTGCGATCATTTTCTGACACTGTCAGAAATTTAGCCTGATCACCACATCATCGTGTTAACTAGTTTAACTCTAAACAATTCTCTTTTTTTTTCAATATAGGGCACAAGAGAAACACTCACTCGTACGAATTAGTACAATTTTTGCTAAATCGTACATATTTTACGAGTTGGCCAATTCGTATGAATTCGTACGAATTACCTACCCCTGACCCCGCCCCTAAACCTACCCATCATGTGGATTTAGACAAATCGTTCGAGTGAGGTTGAATGAATTAGTACAAATTAGCCACGTTTTAATCACTCGTACGAATTGGTCAAATTGGACATGAACGCCCTCTCAAGTCAAATTAGCTCGTAATCACGTCCCCAGAAGTGAGGAGTAGGAAATTTCCAATAGCACGTGAAGGCAGCATAAGTTATGTCGGAAAGATTTAAGAATTAAATGCACATGAACGTCACCACAATATCGTAATTACGACTGGGAAACTTGAGATCTTTTTTTAAGCTGAGTTTTAGAGTTGGAGGCATGTCGTGAGAAAACGTCAGATGCAGCATAGTAAATTTGTTAAAATGAATACAATTTTTTATTCTTTTTTTAACCCTCTGAGGTCGGCAAACGCACATAGCTCGCTTTTTCACATAGCTGCAACATAGACTTAAAATACTCCGTCATTAATGGTCCTAATAAAGAAAATCAATATATGATTATAAACTATAGAGGGTCTCCTTTTTTTTGTTGTGAACACTCTTCTTAACATCAAAACCTTGTGTTTTTGTAAAATAAATAAAATAAACAGGGCTTTCAGCTCACTTTGTCTCAATTAAACTATTTAAGTTGCATTTTTTTAAAAGACCATAGTGTTGTACAATTGAATTAAGATTCAGTTTACATGCATAAAAAAGCGAAAAATCAAATCCGAAGCGCATTCCACATTTTGAAGATCTTTAATTTTACCAATATCTTGCTCCAACCAAAGTTATCTGAGTGCACCTAAAGGCATTATTTCAATTTTACAACTGATAAATATGGACTTCCCAGGAGGATTGAATTGAACAATAGTTGTGTATATTGGAACTTCTTCCGCTTGTCTGGACACAGAAATGCTGAAAGGCACAAGCAGCCAGACAGTGTTCAGTCACACTCACAGCACTCATTCAAACAGAGGGCTTGCCAGAGGTCACGACAGTGAAAAGAAGCATCATCTGAAGTTATTTCACTCTACTAAATAATGACAAAGCTAAACAGACACTCACACTGTACTCCTCGTTTTAATGCATCTTAGACGCTACACATAACATACACTGAAGGGACTGAAGAGATGTGGGTAGTATCTTTTATTTTTGGAGAGTGCTGACAATGGCAATTGATACAGGAAAGATGGAAATAACAATAAAAATTGACTAATGCAATATTGGCAGTATGATGGTAGTGAGGAGTGGTAGTAGTTATAGTAATGACGATAGTGATAAATAATAAATGGTTACTTTGTTTACACATACACACACACATATACTTACCCACTTTTATTTAATTTCTGGAAATATGGAATAAATAGATTGTTCGCTACTGCACATCTTGGTTTGTTTGTCTGACTGTTAAATAAATAAATAAAAAAAATAATCAATGACTGTATCAGGCAGACCACCTGGTTCAATAAATAATAATAAAAAATGACAAAGCTGAATGTGATATCTATGAAAGGCTAACTGGTTTTATGTTGTTTGACCTTTTGTATAAATGTAGTTGATTTGATAATGTTCTAATTATTAATAAATGTAATCCTTAATGTTAAATGACTAACCTATTATATCCTCATAAATCACACAAAAAAAAATCTGTTTAATAGCATTATTTATTTTGATTGTACCTGAAAAGATGAATAAGTGGCATTGTTCAACCTCACAAATATGCTGATATAATGTATAAACTTTTCAATCTCAAAAAAAAACAAAAAAACTACTAAGCCAACTCAAGAACTCGGTACATCAGTGTGTCGTGATAAGGCAGTTTTCTGCTTAATTAAGTTTCATTAAAGAATGTAATTTCAAAGTCAAAATGCTTATTTTTCTGTTATGCTATTTTAAAGGTGCTGTATGCGATTTTTAGCGGCCTCTAGCGGTGATGTTTCAGAATGCAACGAGAGCGCTCGTGCTCGTGTGCGCGCTACATCTCAAGAGCGAGCAGTCATTACCGGCCACACGGAGACTTTCAACGCAACGGCGAAATAATCACACAACATGCTGGAAACTAATGTAAACTCCCACTGAAGGTACAATAATCGCCTACTTTTATCAGCTTGACGTTGAACTAATGCTCTGTGCTCGTACCATGATAATGTTACAATAAACTGCATTTAGCCGACATGTGATGTTGTAAGCTATTTCACTAACTATTTTCGTGTATCTTTCACAATCAGCAAAGTCAACATAGGTAAATGTATAATATGATAACGAAAACGGTTAGTGAACTAAACTGAACAGTTTCAGTGTATCAGTAAGATAGTAGGAAGTAGCATTACTGTACTGAACGTGTCTGGAAATGTGTATAAACAATATGATAGTAGTGGGATGACAACGTTAGTCAGTAGTAAATCTAGTAAATAAAATAAGTTACATCCTAAAGCACCGACTTTTTGTTATCCTGGAACATTCTTTTGTATTCATGTCATGTTTCACGTAGTTTACCTTGCTATTTCACTTGAGTTTACGTTGATCCGCGTTTTCATCCGGAGTCTATCAGATTCACGTTTTGCCCGACGAGCTTGGGCAGATAAAACTTTTTTGTTTTTATATTTATGTGGAGTTTGTGTTGGAGTCTGTGTTGTGCTGGAGGCAGGACGTTTTGTGGCTGTGATCAGACTCTATGTCGTCAGCTGAAGTACCGTTAGTCGCATGGTTGACTGTAGAGACTGGATAGACACATGGTTGACTGGATAGAGAGGCTCGGGAGCGCGCATGCACGTCACATCTGATGGATTTCGCAGGAAATCCGACCCGGAGACCTTACATATAAATATGAATATTGGCCTTCAGAGGTAATAGCAAAACCCGAAAAGTGGATCATTGCAATGTGTGATTACAACCCCTTCAAACACAAGCAATAAAAAAAGGATTCATTTAATAAAAAAAGTTACATATAGAACCTTTAAAGGTTCCTAGTTTTTGAGGTCTCCTAGACCATGCATCCAAGTTCAAAAAATACTTTAATATTCTCATTGCAGCATCTCCCCTGTCTGAAACAGTTCAATAAAGGATTCAGTCTCTCTAAACCCTTCCTTTTCTGAGAGCTCTGATTGGTCAGATGGCCCAGTCTGTTGTGATTGGTTTAGTGAATACAGCACATGTCAGAAAACGAAATGCTCATCTGAATTTCATCTCTGGAGTCTTCCTCAGCACTTGTATACACAGTGATATAAACAATAATGAAGTTTCAGCATATCAAAGTGCATGCAAAGTGTATTTTTGGATTTCACAGCTCAGAAAACCACATCTTCTAAACATGTCGACAACACAAACCAAAAACTTCCAAGCCTCGGCTACAAGGGCAGTGGGTCAAATTAGACGTTGTTCGAGGGCGACAAATGAAGACCATAGGCTGGTGTTATGCAAATTTTTTGGAGTGGGAAGTAAGACTGGAATTACTGATAATTCGTTTCAGGCAGTTCAGAATCATCTCTTTCTTGAGAGACATTAACTCCATTCAAAATGCACTTTGATCTTTGTAACCTTGCAGAACTTTTACATTCACAAACAACTACAGTATATAACCAGCCCGTTCTCGTCCTTTAGCGTCACATAGAACGTTATATGACAAAACGGCGCTATACTACGCACATGGCACCCTTTATTGTTAATATAACGCGCGAACCCAATGCATCATAAATCCTTTAGCTTAAAATGAGACTACCCTAACCCTACCCCACACCTAAACCTACCCATCACAGTGCGTTATATTAACGATAATGGGTGCCATGTGCGTAGTATAGCACCGTTTTGTCCTATATGACGCTAAAGGATGAAAATGTGTTGATATAACACACTTTATGAAAAGTAATATCTGAAAAATCATAATGGGGCGCTTTTAACATTATAGTTTAGCATTTCAGGGTAAAAAGAAAAAGAAGAAAAAGCAAATTTTGTTGTATTTTAATATATAGGCATACTAATGTGAAATGTGCTTTTTGAGGTTACATTTTCAATTCCATTTGAAATGTCTCAGATATTGGTATGCACATGATGTGCATCATGTTAAGGCAGAAATACTGTTCATTATACACACTTGTTCCTCTCTGTCGCACTCTCTAATGACATTATCCCATGCGTTCTACCCCAGCCCACATCTCTCACTCTCATAATGAGCCAAATTACCTTTGTGCAAAGGAGTTCAGTTCACTATGAGGTGACTTGTTTTTTAGAGGTCGGTGAGCTCTCATATACATAAGTGTGTGTACAGTGGCGCACACTCTCTAGCTCACACGAGGTTAGGTGGCATGGGGTGCTGAGGAGATAATTACACCGGAGCAGTGAAGAACAAGAAAAGAGCTGAGAAGAAAAGGAACAGATCCCTCGTTTTCTCCTCTTCACTTTACACAATCCTTTCTTCAGCCTAATTATCAGTATAGCTTTGAGGTTCGGCAAAGGATTCTCACATCTCCCTCGCCTGAGCCGTTCATTTTATGTCAGCTTCTCTCTGAGACATGGAACAACTCTAAACATGGAGAAAAGACAATCTGTGAAAGACTCAAAATTGGATGTGAACTTATTTAAGGCTAATATCTGAGGTTCATTGTTCAGGTGAATGGTTGCTCTGTGATTTGAGAGCTTTAGAAATGAGCTCAGGGGGCTTCATTGAGCTAAGCAATGAAACAGCACAGATATACACAAGCACGGTTCATATTGCTGGAGGCTAGATGAGTTACCTTGGGGATAAACATCTTTAACCAGCAGCCTTCAGGAATAAGATTATATCTAAGAGTGAGTGAGTGACAAATATTATTATTACTCTCATATGCTACTGAACCAAGCCGTTGCACCTGTATGTATTTGTTAGCCTGGGTTTCCCCACGCTGCCTTGCCGCAGCGCCATTTTATTCACGCAGCTAAGTAGTCTGGATACCATGGACCAAATCTTCCCCTCATCTAGGGAACTATCTATGCGATACACCGAAGCAGTTTGTTTATACCTATGGATCCAACATGGCAGCAGTTGCGAAGTTAGTAATGGAGTGGATGTTGTGGCCGTACTTCCGACAGAGGGAGTCTCTCGGTCTCTTTTATCTGTCGTGCTCGAACTAGCACCCTTTTGACAGGTCAGTGTCTCCTTTCTTTTCCAGTTCTTAAATATTGCCATGTCATGCTGTAATCTTGCAATTAAGTTGCAGCATTTCCGAAAGACTCGAAATTAACAAAGAGCTGTGTGTACTTTGACAGTTGGCTGCAAATATTTTCCTGTTTCTCTCTACTGTCAAATATTAGTTTAGAGGCCCCGATTGTGCCGTGGATGCGTAGATTTACTTCACATATATATAAAAGTCGTTCACAGCCATGTGCACTCCGGTATTTCGCTCGATGCTTTCGTTTTCGCATCATATAACTAATGTGATTACTGGTTTAGTTCGATGCTGCTGAGCTTGCACATAATCAAACGTTATGTGATTGGCTTATGGGTAACCAATGATTTTATACTTCAGACAAGCGCCCCCTCGCGACAAAGAAAACACTTTTCAATGATGCCACTCTAGATTTTGTCTATGAAGCAAAGCGAAGTAGTGGAGTTTGGTATTACCAGGCTCAGGGGCGGAGTGGGACCAAAAAATCTACCGGGAAATTTCGTAGACCACCGGCCCTCGTCGCCGGCACGATTAGCCAATAGCATTTACAGTTTTACTGATTTAAAGAGAACTTTGTTGTACTAGTATGCTGGAGTAAAGTTCATAAATGGTCGTTCTTTCCCATAGTACTTTCTAAATCTAGTTGGGTGGACTCTGTGCCTCTAGGGGGGTTCGGGGGCATGCTCCCCCGCATGAAAATTTTGGACATTTTAAGGTTATAATGCATCAATCTCATGCTCTCTGAGAGATCGAAATTAAGACCCATGAACTGCTCGTTGAACAAAGAAAAAACATTAATTTGTACCAGGACAATAAAGAGGGCTCAAATATTTTTTTAGTTATGAGAGTCTCAGTTTGCATTACATTATCAATGGTGTTTTAGGATGCCAAACAATTATTATAATAATGTAATAATGATTTATTTAGTCCTATGACGTACTGTAAAATCCATTTATAGCCTATAAATGTGTAAATGAAAATGAGTATTTCAAAAGTATATTTTAACCTACATTACACTATAATATAGGAAAATTAAAATACTTTTGTCCTAATTTCTTCACTTGCAAGAAATAAACCCTTGAGCTTTTATTTAGGAGAAAACACCAGACCATGATGATCGCGAGAGCAAAGTAATCACGCAGAACAAACTGGATGCTATTCTAATGTTAGTTATTATAATGGCGCAACGCCATATGGTTTCAATTTTAGTTCGTTGGCAAAATATAATGCTAGAGACCTTAATGTTAGGTTTTACAATTTACATCTTTACATATCTGTGTTAGGAAAAGGGAGAAGAGAGAGTTCGGCAAGGCGGATTCGAACTCGCGTTCAGCAGCTTATCAAAAAGCTGCATTCAAACACTTCACGCCCTACGACCTACGCCACTGAGGCTGTTCTATAAGGGGGGTCGTTTTGCTGTAAAGACAGGCATTTAGTGCAAATATATGCTCCGTTATAAAAAAAAAATTGTTTTCTTCCCTTAGCTTGGGCCATGGCGAACTTCCAATAAATACATTTTATCAGACCGGGCCGGCCCTCGCGGCCTCGTAAAACTACCGGCCCACCGGGAAAACTCCCGACTCTCCCGATTGCCACTCCGCTACTGACCAGGCTATAATCAACGCATTCTCACCCCAAGGCGTCACCTTTGACCATGCTTCAATATTTGACGTTTTAGGCGCCCTTTAGCGTCACTTACATGACGCGATCCTACGGCGTCATCTAACTGACGCTAAAGGAAAGCGTCTGTTAGAGGACGCGGTTAGGTTTAGGTGTGGGGTGGGGGTAGGGTACACGCGATCCTAGGGCGTCATCTAACTGACGCTAAAGGGCGCCCAAAGCGTCAGATATTGAAGCATGTCCAAATGCTTCCCAAGGCGTCAGTTAGGTGACGCCTTGGGAGTGAGAATGGGCTGCTATAATACACAACTTTCACCCAAACTGAAAAATTAAAAACAAGTTTTTAGCTGGTAGCCTAAATCTCCTGAGTCTTTATTTAGTTGTATTTGCCTACTCAAGTTCTTGTTATAACTCACTAGACATGCTTATTCTGTGCATTTTGGGCACTTTTTGTGTGAAATCATATTTATTTTTGTCTAAAAGTTTGCTTTCACTTTAATTGACCTTTTGCCGACACTTAAAAAAATGTGTGTGAGAGAGAAATTACCAAAAACCTCCCTTTAGGTAAAAGTTGTATATACCAACATGACATCATGACTTTTGCGATCAGTCTGTATATACAGTTTGTAAAATTCCATTAATTCCATGTAAAGTTTGTGTAAATTCCATTAAATAAGCCTATGTAACTTGACCCCATTTAGCTAAGTAAATGTGCCTATGTGTCTGTGTTCTAAGATTAGTGCACCGCATGCTTAGTATTTGTTTTAAGTATCTTCTGTTAATGGAAATATAAAACATTCCTGCTTTCCCTGAACAACCCAGATGGTTTTTTGTCGTGCAACCGAGCATAATAAGATTCTCCTACGGCATAAGAAAATAAAAAAAAGTGTTTGATGATATTTCCAGCAACTACGACAGATTTCACTTTCACAACCTGGATGTGACAGACCATTATTGCACAAAATGTGTCAGATAAAGCATGTCTTCTTCGTGTTTATTAAACCAAGATGCAAAGAGAATCTTAAAGGCACGTTAGAGTGTGCATTTCATTTGAGCTTGTAAGATGATGGTTTACAAATGGTTACGAAGAGCAGAGTATTGAATGCAAATTCTGCAGCACACTCATACATAGAAACCTGTTGTGGCAGCTGACATTTACATCAGAACCGTTCACGCAGCACCATTGTTGTTTTTTTACACTTGATATGGTTTGATACTTTTTGACTATGACTTTTAGAAGATTGTCATGAAGCCTTTCAAAGTGGATTGTCTTTTCCAGGTTTCTTAGTGCTTCGAGGTGAAAGATTATGACAAGAAAAAAGGAAAGATGCTTTCATGAAAGAAGGGATGGATTTAGAATGTGGACTATTAGACGCACTATAGTGAAGTGCATGAGAATGTGACCCCACTTAGCTCAAAGCGCGTACACACACACAGACACACAACATGCAGAGTATCTCAAACTCACTAGAAAACACACAGTGGCATGCTAATGGGATAAGTAAGAGATAGGATCAGAGCTTTCTCATAACTTGACTCCCTCAGGGAACAATCACTACAGAAAAAGAGAGATTGAGAATGAAACTGAAGTCATTGACCGTACATAATTGCATTTAGTCTTAAAAGGACAGCCAGCACACACACACACACACAAATGAAAATTCTGTCATCATTTACTCACACTGATGTCGTTATTTTATTTCGGACCCCAGTGACTTTCATTGTGGACACAGACATTTGTTTTGAATAGAGAGTGAGTAAATATACCGATGATATATTCACGTTTGTTTTTTTTTAACGTTAAAAAATGGTAAAAATATGTTTGAAAAACCTTTGCAGCGATATATTGTTAGCGAACATCCCGACAAACACTACCACGAGTGTTGTTTGAGGAATATGTAAGTGTTTGCAGGACGCTTTCCTCTCAGTGACAATAAACATGACAGTTCAGAAAATATCTGAGTGACGTAGATATGTTTGAACAAATTCTGCAATTCGGCACAGTCAAGTCATGCTACTTATATAGCACTTTATACAATATATTGCTTAAAACAAGCAGCTTTACAGCAATAAACATGAAACAAAATAACAGTGTCTTTCTATTAGAATTGCAACTTCAATTCATACTATAAAGCAGCTCTCCAGTGCGCTCATGTTTTTACTCCCATCTGAGCTCATCCAACGCTATCTATCGACCAATTCATACGAATTTGTACGAGTGAGTACGTGGTTTACGATTTAGCAAAAATACGTATGATTTAGCAAACATTGTACAAATTCGTACAAGTGAGATTTTATGAATTCATATGAATTAGCCACTTCGTAAAATACGTATGAACTCCCTATGCTATCTCACAACCAATTCGTACGAATTCGGACGAGTGATTAAAAAGTGGCTAATTCGTGCTAATTCATACGACCTCAATTGTACGAATTCGTACGATTTCTCCAAACCCACGTGATGGGTAGGTTTAGGGACGGGGTCAGGGGTCATTCGTTCGAATTCATACGAATTGGCCAATTCGTAAAATATGTACGATTTAGCAAAAACGTACTAATTCGTACGAGTGAGGTCGTATGAATTGTTACGAATTGGCCACCTCGTAAAATTCGTACGAATTCTCGTGAGATCGGGTTGGAATTCCCGTGAGATCGGATTGGCTCAATGGACTTAACATGAGAAATTAACATCATTGTCACAAACGTAGATTGAACCATCCAAAAACTTCCTAAATAAACTTTTTGTTCACATTGACATCACACGAGTTGTTTCACTTTAAGTATATCAGGGGCCTATACCATGAAGCCGGTTTAGGTGGCTAGCCCGATATGTTTCAGTTTAGTTTGTGCCAACCCTGGGTTTTAGGTACCATGAAATTAGTTTGGCTTTAAGCACTGTTCATCGCCATAGTAACTTACACTCCACGGCTAACCTGGTCCGGGGCAGGTTATGTTCCAGGTAAGAGGTTGCAAACCGAACTTGGACCAATCAGCTGTGAGCAAAGTGACACATGTATGACACGATAAAGTCACTCCACGGCAAATAATTTTAAAAGACAAAATCATGGCTTTTAGTAAATAAATTTGTATGATTTAGAAATTATTTCTGTAATTATTATATCCTTTAACAATCTAATTTAAGTTCATCAATTATTATTACGCAGATTTTAAATGAATACGTATATAAAGGCAATATAAATACGCTTTAGAATCAATAAATGAAGCTATAAAATGACTACATGTGAGCTTAAATGTTCATTTCTCTCTATACCTGTATCAACATAAACTAACTTCACAACTTTTTCTTGCACTGATATACAGTAGCGAGACTTTCTTTTAGTTGTCCTCTTTCATAGACAGCTATTTTCTTCTTGCTGTGTAAATTTGTTTAAATTCTTAATATTTTAATACTTTTATTTTATACATGAATTGAAAATGAAATTAATTTAAATGAGTTTTGAATGAGTTTCACTCTTTCTCAGCATGTGATTGGCTGTTCGCTACTGATGTCACACCTAAACTTCTTAACTCAGGATCAAAGCCTGAGTTGACAGAGAAAGTTGATGATCAGCATTACCAACAAAGCCTGGTTGGATTGGTTTGGTTTTGTCAACTCGAAACTAGTCTTGCAACCCTGAGTTTGTTCAACTACCATCATGGTACAGGCCCCAGGCCTGTAATGATGACAATATTTATATTTTGCGTGAACTAACCCTTTAAGACTGTCCTCTATGACATAACCTGAATATGGAAAACACATCTCATATAAGCATATCAGCAATGAACTCAAAAAAAAAAAAAAAAAAAAAAAAACTCTCAGTGCAACATTTAACCATAATAAATGTTAAAGTACTCTAATGCATCCATATCATCTCTCAGTGGACCAATGAGACTTTGCGTCCCCATTCAAAAGCCAATCACTGTGCAGTAAATTAATAATGAGCTACAGTTTCCTGCATGTCTCCTGCATCAGTCATGCTTGGATTCGAAACACTTCTGGCCCATATGAAGACTTACTGAATCTCCATATATCCTTTTGGGACAGTGTAATATCTGCACAATTTAATTTTATTCATATAGCAGATGCTGCAATTCAGCATGACTCGTGACTCAAAGGGACGTCAGGGCATGAAAAACATGTATGGTTGAAATATGGTTCAGGGCTTAGAAAATGTAGTCTGGAGGAAAACAAATTATTTCTCAAGTCTGCAGGGAGTCTGAAGCTCAAATGTGGAGCTGCCTCCCATGAGAAGCGATGGCTAGTTGACTAAAATGTGCTGTTCTGACCATAATGCTTTTAGCATTGCAAGAGTAGTGGACTGTGTCTAAAGATTTTGAGAGGAACTCGCTGACCATTTGCTCCCAAATAATTCATTAAGCAGCTAAATATGTGTGACTATTAAGTAATAGCTGCTATTAGTTGATCGTAATGGGCCAATCAACATTTCAACCTCAATGAATTGCTGTTACCATAACGATCAAGTAAGGCACAAGGTAGAATTGCATGGCATGAGAATTGAATTAAGAATGAATGTTAAATTCCAGTTCACTTCCTGAATTTGAAACGAACAGGATGGACCGATGCACAATTGCAAATTGAATTTAAACAAGTGCAATTAAAATGGAATCTTACTGAAAAAAAAAAAAATGGAACTTGATACTTTAAATAAAAACAAATTAACTTCAATTTAGTTTAATTTGATATATACAATGTTGCTCTGAATTATTTGCCCCCTTGGTAAATATGTTTAAAGCTGCGGCTTTAAAAAAAAAAATCTTTATGAACCAAACCTATTTTTTCTATCTTTCTATTTTTTTCACACACACGTACACACACAGTACCTGTCAGAAGTTTGGAGACTTATCATAATGTTTTTTTTTTAAAGAAGTCTCTTCTGCTCACAGAGGCTGCATTTATTTAATCAAAAAAACACTGGGTTGTTTTAACCCAATTTTGGGTCAAATATGGACAAACCCATTGAGTTATACTTTTAAATTACATTTTTAACCCATGTTTAAGTTTGTCCATATTTGACCCACAATTGGATTAAAACATCCCAGCATTTTTTAGAGTGATACAGTAAAAACAGTAATATAATAAAATACACTGTAAAACAATATTGTTGATTTAACTTAAAAAAGTAAGTAACCTGGTTGCCTTAAAATTTTAAGTTCATTGAACTGGGAAACGTGAGTTAATGCAATGAAGGAGATTCATTTAATCATCAGAAACTCAAAATAATAAGTTATCTCAACTAAATAAATTATTTTTAAGTTGATTTGACAAAAGAAAAAATGTTGTGATAACAAATCTTGAAAATATATATATATATATATATATATATATATATATATATATATATATATATATATATTTACAGTAAAATACTTGTTTTATTCTTTGATTAATTTTAAAATGTAAGTTATTCTTATGATAGAAAGCAGAATTTTTGGCATCATTAGGCCTACACAGTCAGTTTCACATTAGCCTTCAGAAATCATTCATGCTTATTTGGGCTCAAGAAACACAGAAATCAAACACAATTTAAAATATAGACAACGGCTATTTTTTATATTTTGCGATAATACTGTTTTTACTGTACTTTCGATTAAATAAATGCAGCCTTGGCAAGCAGAAGAGACTTGTAAATATTTGCATTATTTGTAAATTAAGGATTGTATGTTTTGTGTATTGAATTCCAGTTCCAACATCCTGTGAACTGAAACCATTTGAATCCAAATTCACACTCATTATATGCATAGGAGCCTGTTCTTAAAGTGAATGTTGCCCAGTTCTGCACGATAGCACTTCTTATTAGCTTTTTTAGTATAAATTTGTACAAGCTGATAGAATGATATAAGGATATATGAAGCAGTTCCAGGACCTTAATAAGATGGAAGGAAAGGTACAACAGATAATTTAGTTTGCAATCCAGGGAACTTTGGAAACCTTCTTAAGCCATCGTATATTGAGAACACAAGGAATCACTTGTCAAGTTCAGTTTGTATACAATTTAGAGAGTGCCAAAGACAATACACAATCCTGAAACATACGAATTTGATGAAATTCCCAGGTAAAAAGATATAGACTTTGTGGATGCATGTTTTTAAAATTCTGTCATTTAATCCTTTGTGTCATTCAAATCTCTCTCCTTTTTTTTAGGTTCATATTTTTACTTTTTCATAATGAAAGTGAATGAGGACGGGCACTGTCAATGTAATGTGACAAAACAAAATCCACCATATAAGTAAAATAAAAGTAGTCAATATTCTTCAAAAACCCATGTAGGTGAAAATGTAAATGGTGCGGTGTTAATTTTTTGGTTGAAATATCCCTTTAAAAAATGATGTTTGTACTACGGGTTCCCGACCGTTCCCCCCTCTTTATCGCTTATCTCTCTCACTCTCTGTCAAGGCCAACCTCTCTGATGTCACTGAGACAGACCAGCGGCTCCACGGTTGGTGTGTGTGTGTGTGTGTGTTTGTGTGTTTGAGTTTCGGCCGGGCCGGTAATGATGAGCAGATGGTGGTGCGCGCTGATGACCGGAGACTCTCTCAGAGCGCACAGGACATCTGCTCCATAGACATCCGCTGCTGTCACAGGCACTCCAAGTGCCAGTTTCCCTGTCCCTGTCCCTGCCTGTCACGACTAGAGACGCAGTCATGCCCACAAGACGGCAGAGGAATAAGACATCACCTGAGCAAATCCCCTAGTCAACTTTCAGCACTGTCATAAAATCCATTTACATTGTCAATTCACACTATTTAAGATTCACAGCATAAAACAGGCATAATTTTCCTCATCTGATACTCATGAGATTGCTGGCATAACTAAAGCCAAATTGGCCTACATTGAGTTACTTTGTCAGGATTTATTGCACAGGTCTCTAGAATACTTGATTCTAATTGGTCATTCAGTGATCAAATATTCTGTGTAACTGACCATTCATCTCAAAAACCAGTGTTTACTATCTCTGCGGATTCAACAAATAATGTTTCAGGATTACAGTCATTGTGGCAATAGGGTCCAATTCTCCATTAACTTTTGCTATTAGCATGTGGCTATTCACTGCTCATTAATATACTTATAAAGCACATATTAATGGCTTATTCTGCATGACCTTTAATCCCAATACATAAACTTGACATCTAACTATGAATAAGCAGTAATTATGAATTTATTGAGGCAAAAATCATAGTTAATAGTTAGTTATTGTTGAGAATGTTACCCTTCTTAGGGGTCCTGTCCTCATGACACGCTAACTGTACATTATCTCTTACATGATTTTTTTTTTTTTAACAATGCCTTAGAAGTACTACCACAACATTAGATTTTCAAAGTAGCCCACCAGCAGGAGACATGTACTTTAAATCTAGGAATTCTCAGTCCCTCTTGCCGGTTTAGGAGGCATTAAGGGGTTGGGGTGGGGTTAAAGAAAAGAAGATCTTCCTTTTGTTGTAGTGAAGGAGGCGGGGTCTTGTCTTCTTCCCTGTGTCTTCCGGAGGCTGAACGGGGTGACATAAGGAAAGGAGCCCCATCTCCGACGCAGTACCACTGAGCTTAGCTAGAGGGCGCCACAGAGCGCGCGTCTCTACCGTAGAAGTGCGCGAGCGAGTGGAGCGTCAGTACCAGACCGAGAGCAGCACGGATCAGTGCCAGAGAGAGACGGAGGAAAGATTCTGTCGCTACATGCCGCCGCTACCTTACGGAACATTATAACGCAGCGGGAAACGGCCAAACTCTATCGGTTTCTTCTTAAAGGACGGAATTTAAACGATGTACCGTTCGGGAGGCGTGATGCTGGGGCTTCTCGCCGCTCTGCAGGTAAAATGAAGGGTCCGACAAGCGATGTGCGCTCGGGCACGAGCTGTGCGTTGTAGCGATGCTGCTTCATGTTTGGGGTTTGGCGTGTCCGCAATTGCTATTATTCATAGCCTACTCTAGATGTAGGCTAAACTGTAGAGCAATTATTTGTGTGCATGTAACAGTTAGCAGTCCAAATACAAATGAACGCTTTATGTTAGTGCCAGGATATTTAAGGGCGTCAGTGCCTACGTTAGATCAAATTCGATACTAACGGTTTTCTGATGGTCTCGAAGGGTTAAAGACTTAATGTCGCATCTAATTTTCTTCGAATGCAATTCTAGATAGTCTTTATTCTGTTATCCGTGCCCCCCAGTTATTCACAAGAGGTTTAGACTCCTTGTGCGATGTTTTTTTTTCCATGTTGTATAGCCGTTGGATTGTACTAGCAGCCCCGTTCAAACCGTCCCGTGCTGAACCGGAGCCAGTCGCAGTTGAATGCGGGTTTTCAAACGCGCTTTTGGTTCTTTTGGCACGAGATTGAAAAGTTGCCCTCGGGGAGGTGATTAGGTCACAATGGTCCGTTTCCGAATGATGAGACAAATGTTACAATAATCAGTTAATGAGCAGCCTATTTAGGCGGCCGCGAGGCGACTGTCCTCTTCCGCGGACTCGGTCTTTTTTAGATGCGAAATCTCACGGCGAACAACGGGTCTGTGCGTAACCCAAATATGACAAATCACTCTGACCCGAATCTTCGAGCGGTGAAATGAGTCGTGCTGTCAGGGAATTGCTGAAATTGCAGAGTCCAGCAGAATTAATACAATTTTGAATGTCGTGTAGGCTATAGTTCCATCACACTCAAATTAAGAATTACTACAGCAAATTGTTAAGTTATGATGGATCCAAACGCTTGAATTCTGCATGGCAATAAAGTTAACATTTGGCCATAAGCCATTTGGTCCGGGTTTCAATGTTTTTTATTGTATTTGTGGTCTGCAGGAGCAGAAGTTGCAGTCCTGACCTCGTAAATGTATTATCTAAAGTTTAACATCAATGTCGCATTTTACTGTTGTTTGTGTGCGTGTTATAACGGTCCCACATGCTTAAAACCCCTCTGCTGTTTGATAGCGATGTCCGTTCGGTGAACGAATCATTCATTTGAGTCGTATCTTTCAAGTGTATCATTTGAACCGATTCCGTGAGCGAACTGAGCTGAATTGTTCTAAAGCGACCAACTGAATGATTTATTGAATCTTCACGATCCTGTTAAAAAATTAAACGGACTGGAAAGATGTTTACGAATTAATTAAATGACAGTTTAGTAAATTCACAAACAGAATTGGTTAAAATAGCATTTTTTTATAGACGTTTTCAGCTAATAGATATACGAATGATGTTTGTATAGTTAAATAAAAAGTATAGTTTGGTTCTAAATGTTTTGAATCATGACTGCAGCAAACTCAAGACATAAACTTGTAATAAACAGACTTATGAGTTATGAAAAAAAACGAATGTTACACGAATGTTTCGAGCTTAATACCACGCTGCTATGTCAAGAACCAAGTGGTGACGTAAAAGAATCACTTCTAAAAGCAATTCTAATTCTTTGCAAAACAAACAAACTAAAACCAATCACTGCACATTTTAAAGAGGTTTATTTAGGTACTTTATCTCAGGTACTATAAAGTCCTATACTGACAGTGTCTTTACATGATCACCATTGGCTTTATAGCGTGTGCTGCCTCTGATTCTTCATGTCAGCAGGGCTGCTGGTGCGGCTCCATCTAGAATCATTCGCTCTGTGTGGATGTGCAGAGGCAGCATATTGCTAAGCAATTGCTGACAGGACAGTTTAAAGTCAGATTTTCAAACACACCCCATGTAGTGCCAGCTTTATATAGGGGCTCTGCAGATACATCAGGCAGCGCCAGATGACGACATTAAAAAAAACTGAGCAGTTATAGCTCACGGTTGATGATGATTTTGTTAGCATAAAAGCAAATGCTTGATTGGCCGTTGTGTGTAGGGCATTAAGTCAGCATCAACCGAGCTAACAAGTAATTAACATGTTTGATGAATTGACTATGGGGCCATTAACAAACACAGCCAGCCATCTTCTTCAAGCCTCTGATCTTATTCCAACACAAAGAGGCTGTTTCACAGTGGACATCACCTTTGATCTTCTCAAGCATCCATTAAAAGCCAAATTTGCTTACACTTAGATTCAGACTTTGTGTGTCATATCAGCTCATGCTAATGACTCAATGCTGGTGGTTTATTTTCTCATAAGACCAGTCAAGTATGAATAAGTCTTTGTCCTGGCTGTTAAAGGCTAGGTGTGCGTGCCTGTTTTAAACGTAAGCCATAAAGAATGGGTTTGTGACTTGTCGCCGGAGTGCTTACGGCAGCTGCACAAGTGTGTGTTTGTGTTTTTATGTGATAAGTGCTCCACCAGACCACGCCATTCAAGGCAGAGTATGCGTAGCCTGGTCAGCTCTGCTTTTCTAACGTCTCACCCTCCTGACCTCATCAGTCTAATTACACCCACCTCAAAATAACAGATGCCCTGGTGCCGGAGGGGGGGAGGAGGGGAGATAGAAAGAAAACCCCTCGCTATCCTTTGGGGAAAGCAGAATGAAGAAAAATGGCATAATAGAAAAGCACCCCGGTAAATCGTCATGCATTGAACCTTATTTAATTTCGCCGATCTGCTCCAAATTAGCGAGTAATCGGTGAAAAATACAATAGCATTGCTAATTTAAAGAGTTCATTTGGAGCTTGATCGATGGACTCGGCGGGTCTGGAAAGTCTCATTGCTGTGCTTTTCTTGAGGTGAGTTCTGCCTCATTTCCTCTGTTTATGGTGAAAGAGCGTGATCGTTATGTCCATCGATTCCTCTCGGGATTCTGGATATTTGGCTCCCGCCGCGGTGGAGGTTGGCTCTTGCTGTTTATGAATCACCATTAATCGGGGGATTAATTTGTCTGGTGCTTTTGTGTTTTTTGGCAGGTGGCAGTCCAGGGCACAGGGGCAATGCCATGTCAACCAGGCTTCACAGAGAACGAGTACAACGTCATGACTGCCGACGTCATCACCGAGGGACAATTTCTTCTTAAAGGTAAACAATGATGTTTTCTTTGCATTTATTGTCATAAAAAAAAAAAAAAAAACACGCAGTTCGAACATGTGCAGCAAAACGCTCCCTCACCATGCTTCGGTTTCCACCCTGATTCTGTTGGGAAGAGAAAGAGAGAGGGGAGGATGGGGGAAGGGTGTGCTTTATGTGTGTATGTGAAGAACGAGAAGGGGGAGGGGGTTAAGTGTTAGGGTTGATTTAGCAAGGGGTGTTTATAGAGGGGGATATGTGTGTGAGTGAAAGAAATGAGCTTGAGAGGGAGCTCAGTGTTTTGGTGGAATGTGTTTTGAAGGGTCACAGTGTGAAATATTTGGGGGGGCTGAATCACCCTCCTCCGCCATGGTTGAAACCCCCCTGTTGTGATCGATAGCATTGATTAGACCAGTCCGTATCCATACAGTCAGTCGATGGCACAGATCCCAGTCAGCCATCTCAATACAATCTGCCAATCCGGCAGGGGCCACATTTGTGCTGCGGTTGTAAACTTGGCCTTATAACATCCCTGCGTCCTGTTTAATTATGATGTCGTAAAAAAGGCCATAACAACATGTTTTACATTTCCAGTAGATAAACAAATCTAATCCACCAGTTACAGCTATGGCTAATAATTCAGTCTAAATATTTTATAGCAAAATTTGTGATGCACCAAATTGTATTTGTTTGTTGCTGAAACACCAAAAGCACTTTATTTTAAGGTGTCGTACATTTTACTTACTCAAATAAGTAATGAGTAATATTAGGTTAGGGTATGGTTTTGGTTATTGTTATTACTATAGTAAGTACTAATGTCAAAATAAAGTGTTACCAAAATTAGTTTTCATTTCGCCGAAAATGAGAGCAACTGAATTTGGAATGTTGTTAATTAAACCCGTCATTGTAGAGCCGTTCCGCAATATTTCAGCCGAACAAATTTGACATATTGCTTCTCTGGCATCATTTTTCAGTCGTGGTAAAGTGCATCCACACTGCCTACTTGTTTACCTGTTATAGCTTATCCATATATTTAGAGATTATAGTTGTGTGGATGAAATATGTCAAATGCTGAAACAGTCAAAAAGCGTCTAATTAAATGTTTAGTCCCTCAAAAACTATTTTGGCCGAATCTGAAAATTTTTATCCGAAATAAAAATATTTTTTATTTTTGGCCGAATCCGAAAAATCCGAATTTTTTGCTGTGTCGGGAGAATAGTTTTGGTTGCATCACTAAGCAAAATATTTTTGTCCCAAAGAGTCTGGGAGTTGTTCTTATTACTTGACTTCTAAAAAGTGACATATTCTTTTTACATTTCCATATCGTTGACTTATTCATGGGTTACCGTGGAAGGGCGGGTTGCGGAATACGAACAGACGGTTGCAAGCTGTAGCTTTGTGCCTCTTGAGGTCTATTTGTGAACTGTGGGACAAACACACGCACAGACCTGTGACAATTACAATAAAAGTGATAACACCAGCTTTAAATTTCACACTGAGAGTCGACATATCACACCCCGTGGAATTTCCCAAGTGTGTGAGCGTGAGTCAGGAACTGCTGATGGCCGAGTTGTGTTGCGTTCACATAGACCGGTCATTTGATCTCACAGTTGACTCACTGATTCACTTCCTTTGTCCTTTTCAGTAGAAAGGTGAGCTGTATCGCATTGACCACACAAACACAAAAGCGGCTCTTGTTTCATTTCCATTCCGGCCTGTACGGTTAGCAAGTCAATGTGAACTCTGTTACGCACAGTGCCTTTCACCAGTGGACACAAGAATTTTGCTTTCTATCTTCCTCCCTCCCCCTTCACTCTTTCTCCATCTCACCCCTCCTGAGCGAGGACTGGGTGAGTCTCTTGTTAAACATGAGGTGGATGTTTTGTGTCGCTGACATTCATTCATCACGTCCTTTTTAGGCAAATGACTTAGGAATGAAGACTTTCTCTTCTCCCCTGCAGCCTCTCTTTCACTCTCTCTCCCCCTCGGTCCCTCCTTTTCTTTTTAAGTGGGGCAGAGGAATTTACAGTTAGTGCTGTCTCACTGAGCCCACTTGGTGATTCGTACCCCAAAAAATGTGTTTATGCAGTCTTTGCTGCTCTGAAGGATTTTAATTTCCTTCCTGGAAATGTTGATAATAAAAGTAAAACAGAAGTACTTTTTTCCCTCTTGACTATTTATCATGTGTATATATATATATTTATACATGTCAATTGAAAACAGCCGTTGTTGCTAAGTAAGAAAAAAATCAAGGCATGTTTTTCCCTACTTATTTTGCATTAAATGAACTCAAGTGAGTTATTAAGGCCTACTCATTTTCATTTGTACACACAAATATGGATAGTAGTAATCAGCAATATTTACATATACACATTTATAGACATTTATTACATTATAGTTAATAATAACGTTTAGAGTTCTTATATGCTCACTAAAGCTACATTTATTTTGTTCAAAGATACACTAAAAACAATAAGTTGCAAATTTAAATAACTGTTTTACATTTTAATATATAGTGTAAAATGTAAACTATTTACATGTGATGGCAAAGCTGAATTTTCAGCATCATTAGTATCACATGATTCTACAAAAATCATTCCAATATGCTGATTTGATGCTCAAGAAACGTTTCTTATTATTGTCTTATATATATTGAATGGACAGTTTGAACTGATTCATGGAAATTCAGTTTTTAAATAGTCACATTCACTTTTTCTTTTAGGAAAATCATTGTGTTATCCATGGAAATATTCATCCATTGGAAAAAAAAAAAAAATCATGAATATTCATGGTGTTGCACAGCCCTACATGCCAGTAAACTATTTTTTCCCTTTTAGGTCTCCCAAGCCTCTTCTCAAGCTCTCATCTGTTTTTCTCTTCCTCATATCATCTCCTATCTCTTCTGAACAGAGATAACGCTTTGGAGTTTAAGACTAACTTGTTTAACTTGGAGGAGTCTTTTTGTAACTTTTTTTCCACATGAATTACCTTACTCAAGCCCCTTTTAACCCCTGAGTATGTGTACTCCACGAATTTCTCTCTCAATCTGTGTCTTCCTTATGTTCACAGGAACTCGTTTTGTACCTTGTTTGATCGGTTTTAAAACAGGAGAGAGCAAATGATCAGAGGAAGATGCAGTGGGTGAGAGGTGATTACCGTATTGTAGCGCACAGATCACACCAAGCCAGAAGGCGGTGTTTGTTTTTGAACTCTTCCGATCAGAGCGAACAAAACGCAACTTTCGGCTCTGCCTTTCTTCCGTGAACAAGTAAAAGAAAAGAGCTGAAAAACATTAATGAGTCAACACGGAGAGGGGGAGAGAGTGTGACAGAGACAGAGTGGCTTTTTTGTCTGGCCCATGTTGGGGCTGTTGGTCACTGAGATTGACCAATAAGAGTGCGGCAGTGAGGTCATCAGCATGCGGTTCACTGCCCCTCAATGGGCTGACTGAGGTGGAATTAAAGAACTGTTACGGGAAAACAGAGAACAAGGGCTGAGAGTGAAAAAACTGGGAGAGAGGGGGGTGGGCACTCCTGGTGCTTTGTCCTTTCAGTGTTTTTAAATTTAATATGAAGTACCTAATGAGCTGTCTAAAGATTACCAAGCGTGCCATTGTCTTATTTGTTCAGGCACCAAAATTCTTTGTTGTGTTCATATACATGTGATAATGAGCTGACATTTTTAATTAACCAAGAAAAAAAAAGGACACCAAAAACATAAAACCCCGGCTGAGAGGATGATTTACGGGAATGGATTGCTCTCTACTTAGTTCACCACAAAAATCAGAGTGCCAGAGTGCTGTTCAGTCCTAATTCACCCCTTTTACTTGAGTGACAGCGCGAGTCACCCAGTTTGGCCTTTGCTGTCATAGTTTTTAAAGATCACATCGCCAACAACTGCGCTTTCTTTCTTCATTTAAAGAGATGCTTCACCCAACCTAACCCTAACCCTAAATCATTCTTTTATTTTTTTGTGGAACACACACACACACACACACACAAAAAAAAAATTGGTATTAAAAGTCAGTGGATCTGAAGAAGATTGATACAGGTTTGGAACTACATGAGGGTGAATTAATGGTGACAGGATTTTCATTTTTAGGTAAACTATCTCTTTAAGGCTGGAGAAATGTGCACACACACACACACACATGCATCTTCACAATTCTTTACGTAACAGGAGGACGGACGTGCTTAATTAATGACCCTGTGAAGAGGTAGTCTATGTTAAAGAGGTAAAGAAGAAGGGATGAGAATAAAACCTAACCTCTCTAAAGCCTCAACCCCTGATCCGCATACGGTCAAACCTCTGAGCTTGACAATCCTTCTCTCTTTTTCCGTGTAGGATTTAGTCACATGGACTTCATTACCCTAAATCGATCTGGCAAAACAAAGACCCAACGAGTATTGATCAGAGCATGCATATGTGAGAGAGTTGATGCATGTGGGAAAAGAAAGAAAAGGAATAAGGTAGAGAAAGAACGGATTGGGTTGTGAACCTGGGAAAGACAAAGAAAAAAACTAGACCTTTGAACGTTGTATTTCAATGTAAATTTCGGGTGGTCTCTACCAGACATACCAGGATTACTGCGGACCACGAGATCCGGCACTCTCTCATTAGTGTCTGTGTGTATGTGCACCTGTTAATGTTGCGTTAAATCGCAGTAAAAATCTCACAGTGTTTCTTTAGTCAGCTGGTCTCAAGGTTTGGTGCCGCAGGGGGAGGCGTGGAACCTGTCCAGTGTGACATCAGCCATTTCGACTGATATTTCTAGAGTAGTACTTTGCACTAACACATAAGCTGTATTTTCGAAGAGTAAAGAATGACATCAGACAGCTGTACTCAGGCTGTGTTCAATGCTTGTCATTGGCTGCTCATGGAGCTGGATTGTAGATTTGGCAAAGATTACGCAGGGATCAACAATAAAGATTTTTCTCTTTTTCTTTTTTTCTTTTTTGGTTGGTGGTGTCCCAGTCGATCAGATTTGCACTTGCCCTGCCAACGTTTTCACTGGTCCCACTGCAAATAAGATTGATTTTAGTAGCATTTTAAAATCTGTTAGCGAAAAAAGTAATAAAAAAAATCTGTACTTTTATAATTAAAATTAAAACTACTATAAAATATAAAATATGAGCAAGTATATGAAATATATGTTTTATTTTTTATTTTTATATTTGTTGTAAAATAATAATTACTGAATTAAAACATTACTGATTTGTTTATTATTTTTAATCAACTGTGACTTTTAGAAGTCGATCACAAGTCAAAGTTTAACCTTGGTTTTAGAAAAAATATTCATGCAATATAGAATATAAATAATGAAATGTAAATGTACTATACAATATTAATATATAACATGGTACATAAAATAATATAGTATATACTATAAATACTTTTTAAACATATTTAAATCAAATGCAAATATTGTTCTGATGACATAAAGGAAATGCAGAACATTAATTGAAAGCTAACAGCTTGATCTGTTTACTTGTCTATTTTAATTTCATAGCATTAATTAAGTCATAGCATTTGTATTGGTGTGACATTTAAATGAGCAGAATTCAACAATCATGTTCAGTATGTCACACAAATATTTGCAAGGCATAACAACATTTGATTAATGAACGTAAATGTAGTGACAGCGCAACAGTGGCCCAAAAGAGCAAGAGACTGCCCTGTCCACTGGCCCGAAACGCTCTCCCACTGGGTCCTCCTGGGCCGTCTTTATTGTTGAACCGCTTTTCGAGACTGCTTGAGGCTGTTGGAATATTACTAAGCAAAGACAACACCAAGTCTTTCTGTCCTTCTCTATCTGTCTCTCATGTGCACGTGTAAGCCCCTTTTGACTGTTGCGGGATTATTATCAGGTGCTTTGGTGTCATGGCAACTGTCTGATTCCATTCTCTCAGGCTTTTTGTTATCAGAGGTCAGGTGACCCAAAAACACCGTTGTCTCTAATTTAGCGCTTGACTGTCACACGCATACACGCGCACTCACGCGCATGCTTACAAACCCACTACGCAAGTTAATATGGGATGCCCTAGTTTCCGTTGTAATGATGGATTTCTTCCCACTGTGCTAGCCATATTGGTTCAAGAGGAGGGGTGGAGAGAGAAAAAGAAAGAAAGAGAGGAGAAAAGAGGGAAATATGGGTGTGGTTTGAGTTTTCATACTCGGAGGATTATTGATCGTTGAACAGAAGGCATTTTAGACATCATTTAGGCAGTAATGGTGTTTAACTGCAGGAAACGGGTAATTATGTGGCATGTATGCTAATCACCGCGTGGTTACTCGGTGAGACTAAGAGTTCCCTTTCGGATCGCAGACCCGAGCTCTGTTTCTGAGCGTGTTTATGCAGCACTGGCTGTAAAAGGCAGTTTTTGTGTGTTTGGGCCTCACTGTGTCATCGTAGGCTGACCGCTGCTAAACAGAGCCCGCGGTTTAGAAGCCCACTGCTCACAATCTCCCACACACACTGGTCAGCACCACTGACCTCTACGTGCCTGGAGTTTGCGGTTGGGTGCATGCCTGGGTGACTGTGTTCTGGAGCGCTGTGAGAATGCGGGGGTGGCTGAACTACACTGAAGTCTGGTTTCAATCATCAGACCGAGTCAGGGGCTTTTGGGGAGAGGAGGATTGAGAGATATAAAGGTTAGATCCAAATGTTGTAGTGGAGTGGAGAACATAATGTTATACATATTCGTATATACTACATTTATATATATATTATTATTTTTTTTAATTGTTTTGGTAAAGCTGTTAAGTTGTAATATTCATATGTATATAATTATCTGTGTGTTTTATTATGTATGCGCACACACACACACACACACACACACATATATATATATATATATATATAACAAATAATAATATATTTTATTATTTTATTTTTTTATATTCACAAAAAATAACGTTCTCTCTCTCTCTCTCTCTCTCTTATGTATTTCGATTTGTATCTATCTGAATTTTATATGTTTTTTTAAATGGTTTATGGTTTTCATTTTCATAGGTATTCAAATAAATGTTTTTTTTTTTATTACCATTAAGTGTCATACATATACTGTGTATATATATATAAAACAGGGCTATAATTAGCATGCTATTAACTTTAAGATCCTCTCTTTACGTCATTGTGCATACATCTTGCAAATTATTACACAGAACTACCCTAAGAACAATTGCTTAACTGTTTTTTTTTTTTTTTTTTTTAAATTTAGGTAGTTTTACACATAGCTAGTTAGAACAAAGAAAACAGCCCCAATAGAAAAAAAGAACATAAACAAATGACTGGACTTTATGTCTTTCTTGTTCATTTTAGATGGTGGTTGTGAATTTATGAATCATTCCTAAATCCAGTTAGTGTGTCGCACTGACATGGAAGGGCCAATTATGATGTCATCAATACCATCCCAATGATTCAGTGTGCGAATAAACAAAACACCACCGTGCTAAAACAGCCCACTGAATGGAGCAATGCTTTCCTCCCTATTTGTGTGTGTGTGTATAAATGCGCTCCTATAGCCGTGATCTATTTCATGCTCTGCCAAATCTCTCCTTCTCCCATCCTGCTGAGGGAAGATATGGGACACACACTCTTAACGTACAGTTGTGTGTGTGTTGGATGGTTTAAAATGCCTGGCAGGAGCTCTTTTAATGCTTTATTAGTGTTTATGTTGCCTTGACTTGTGGCGCGGACGAGAAGAATGTGAGTCGAGAGACACACACATTCCAGCAAACCCAGCAGACGTTACCCCGTCTCGCCACCCTTCCAAAACACCCTCCCCCTCACCCCTAATCTGGCTGGTATTTGTGTTATTCTAATCTTTATCCATAAAAGGTTGCAGATGTAGACGTAATTGTGCATGAGTGTATGAGCTATTCAGATCTAAAGACCGTTTATTCGATAATGGTGAACGGCGGGTTAATCTTGTCCTGATGGCATCTGACAACAGCACTGGATTTCCGTTTTTCACATATGCATGTGTGTAAATATATAAGACAAATAATTCCACCAGAGCCCACCGGTCGACAGCTGTAAGTACCCCTACCCTCCAGCCCCCCGACAATCAGGATAAGCCAAGATCGGCATGTCTCAGACAAATGCGTCATTTTTTCCCCCTCTGTAAGTGTGTGTGTGTTTTTACAGGAGGGAGGATAGTCTACATCAGAGAGGGGACAGCTGGACTGGCATGTGTCCATCGCCGCTCAGGTTTCTGCAGTATAAACGCTCTAGTCCCATCATTATTACACCCTTCCTCTCATTTCCCTTCTCCTCACACCTCTGCTTCTGCTATCAGCTCGCTCGCCTGATTTAGGTGTGTCAGCAGCTAAGCAAGAGAAGAGAGTGTGAAGTGGAATTCTTGCGTTTCCCGTAAGATGGAGGGATATATTTAGATCGGGGCAAAGCTAGCATGACCTTAATACAGGACAATGGGTCGCAGCTGTACCCGATATGGGTCCACTTTTTTAAAAGCACACACGCACAATAGGCGAGGAAGGAATGGCGATTAAAATGATTTCTCTAGTGTTTAATGAGAAAAGACATTAGCTGGCACTGGAGTTAGCGGGTGCAGGAGGTGATAATTGGACCGGCTCATGTGACTTCTGCTCTCCAGCTTAAAGGAATAGTTCACCCAAAAATAATTTACTTAGCCCGGTGACGGTTTAAGCCTGTGTTATATTCTTTCTTTGGTGAAACACAAAAACAGATGTTAAGCAGAATAATCAAGTAGCTCTTTACAATGAATATGGATAGTGGTTTGTAATGTGCGTGTTACACTCCACATTTACAAAAAATCATCAGAAAAGTATCATTGTAGTTCATACTGCTTGATCACTGCATTCTATGTAGAGTTGCACAATTCTGGATAAATTGAAAATCTCATGGTTTTATTTATTTATTTTTTTTTTTAAATATAAATAATATTATTTATAAAATAAAAATAATATTTTACTAGAGGTTCTGACAAAATGTTAATTGCTGAAATCTATATTTGTAAGAAAACATGTTTGAATGTTGTTTTAAAAATTGGTTTGAATGAATGATTCAATGCCTCACTCATAAGTGCTTCACCTGTTTCATTACTGGATGTACTGCCTTTTTGAACGAATCTCTTGAATGAATGATTCAATGACTATACATTTTTTAAAGGCACACTATGTAAGAATTGTACCTTAATATAACAGCTTCAAAGTCATTTCAGTGGTCACAAACTCATAGCAGGGCGAGTTATCCTGGTAATAAAGCAAAGTTGTATGGCAACGAGACACAAGAGACACTATGTATCCATGCCACTGATAGCAACCATAGTCAGGTTGAGTTCAAAAACACATCTCTTATTTAAAGGCACCCTATGCAATATTTGTACCTTAATATATCTGCTTCGAAGGGGTATATCAGGCCGTGAGTGCAGAGACGCTCTGCGTTAGTGCTATTTACCACAGTAAGGTTAAATAAATGTACTCCACAGTGGCTCTTAGGGCTGTGCCATATCATACCGTCCACGATAATACCGGTATAAAATTTTACATGATAAAAAATGGTCATATCGCGATATTGATGATATGATGACGTATGGCGTATTTACGTTACTTAGCGCGCGCACAACAACACAGCAGCATGTCAGCCTCCGGATCAGATCAAGATTTAGTTCCTAAAAAGGGAGCTACTTCAATAGTATGGAAGTTGTTTGAGTACAAGAGGTCAGATCTCCAACAACACAATTTTTTTTTTTATTTGTCAAATATGCATGTAAACTCGTTTCACCACTTCCCTACTAGCGTACATTTTGCATTCGCCTAATCTTCCTTCAGAGTTTCCGCAGTTCGGGTACAACAGCCAACAACACGATTAAACTCTTTCTAAGATGATTCAATGTTACTATTATTATATTTGATCTGTAAATAAAAGGTCTATGGTTTCGCATAAAACAACTTTATCTTGCTGGACTTTATTGCTGTAACTAAATCATCATGTTTCTTTCTACCGGCCGGGTGTCTGTTAGATCACAACACTAGAGTCAGAGCACTATTGTTCATCACGCGCACAGTAACTGAAATGTAAAAGTGTTAAAAGAAAGGACTCAATAAACGATTGCATAGCTAGATACTGTATATTATACAAAACGCTACGCATCAATATTCATTTCCTTTGTGCTTTGAACTGCTCAGTGCGGAGTACTCGACGCGCTGCGCGTGCGTGCTGTGACTCCGTGTTGCTTCAAGCGCATCATTCAGCGCTCGGGATGCGCATAAGCGCTGTGCGATATATTGGAGCCTTTCATAACATAATACTTTTGCGCAATGAAAGATTATTAATAGCCTTTGTTCTGTCCTATCGACCATATGTTGCTGCCTCATTAAACAGCTGTGATATACATTTTAAACATGCCTCATGTTTAAAATGTATATCAACATGCCTCATGTTAAACATGATTTTATAGTAGACTATGCTATATAATAATTAATCCTTTTGATTTGTTACCTTGTTTTTTTCATGAATGTACAATACAAAGAGCAATGTGTAAAGTTTTACCAGATTTAGTGTTACAATTGTCTCTTATTTATTCCCCACTAAATGTTTTTCCCCTAAATGTTCAGATTTTATACAATTATTGTATAAATTAGGTATTGTATACCTCATTTGATGCTAATCCAAAAGAGATGCAAGGCAACTGTTACATTTTGAAGGTTTGTTTGGATTGCCGCTGTTTGTTTACCTAAACTTTGAAGTACAAAAAATTTAAATTTTATTAGGTGACTATATTGTGCAGGCTTCTGAAGTTATTGTTAATATTGTTAATGTATTACTGTAGTTATTGTTAAAATAAAATGATAAGGAGTTATGTTATACTTTTTTTTGCACTAATGCTGCTGCCAGCCAGCTGCAATCACCAATAAAACATTGTTTCATATATATTTTTTCTATATCGTGATAAATATCATTATCGCAAATATTCTTGAAATATCGTGATATAATTTTTAGGCTATATCGCCCACCCCTAGTGGCTCTATGGGTTGGGTTTTTTAGATTGGGTTCTTTTAATGATTAATTCTCCAGCTCTAATTCAAAGTATTCTGAGATCATGCAATATTTTTTTTTTTTTCATTTTAGGGTGGGTTCCAACCAATGTAAAAAGGTGCATACTGCCATATTTAGGCCTAAATTTAAGATTTATGCATTTGAATTGAATATAAAATGTTCATCCATTTGGATTACACAGTTTTTAAACATAAACTACTGCAATAAACTTAATGCGATGCATACAAAGTATTTTATATGTGATTTAAAATAATAACGATAATTGATACCACTGATGTCAGTTGATACCAAAGTTGTCACTTTCACAGTTTCATACCTGAGTTTAAATATGATTCATAATTATCAAAGTAAATAGAGAAAGCACCTTTTCCAAGATGGCCACCGAATGAACTGACTGACTGTATTTGATTTGTGAGCCTGTGGTGAAGGGGAAGATTTTTCGTGAATTAAACGGTCTGTTCCTCACACAAATCATATGGCTTCAGAATAAGACTTATAGCGCACAGGTCAGATGACTTTTTTGGGAGTATGGCTTTATAAATCAACATCCATTTTCACTGTATGATCTTATATGTTACAGTGAGGGAAATAAAGAATGAAATGATGATTGTATTATCATTTTTGAAAGAATTGTCCCTTTACAACTACGGATCTGTACGGCTTTACTCAGAGGGGACATCTCAAAAACTTACAGCGCTGACATCATCTCGGTCTGTCTCCCTCCGCCTTGATCGCTGTGTTTCTCTCTCTCTTTCTCACTCTCCCACTGCCTGTCTCATCATGATATTCCCGTCTTTGTGTTGTATTGTCTCAGCCTTTCCTTTGAAGCATCGTTTACTAGTGTACGTACGCTCTCGCGGTTTTTACACTCAGCCGTTCCTCAAAGGATACAAGCTTTTGTGTCTTTTGTTACGTTCTCCGTCTCCCCTGTTCTGAGCCCCAATTTTATTCCACTATCACCTTTCCGTCTTTTATTTTGACGATACTCTATCACCTGTGCGAATGCCATGGTTAATGTGGCACCGCCCATGTCCTGCAATGTTTTAATGTGCATATCTATGCTGGTCGAGCGTCGCAGCTACGTTATTGCAATCTTTCCCATATGGCCGGAGAGGTGAGAGAGTGGCCTTCCCTCAAGTGAGATTTATTGGCCCCATATTGATGTCCTTAGGCGTTGCCGATTGATTTGACACGGCCGACATTGTTTTGCGAGCCTGGGGGGAGGTGTTTTGTAAGAGCGTGAGGCCGAATGAAACTCTATTCCGCCCCTTTGCAAAAGCCTTCCCTTTTGCTCCCGAGCTGGAGGCCTTGGGGTTGTCAGGGGCGACCAGCATGGCGCTAGGCAACCTGGCCTAATTCGTCCCATTTGGCTGAGCGTGGTTGCGCAGGGAGTATTGTTCCTGAGTCAACAAAAACTAGCCAGGCACGAACGTGACCTCACAGCCGGAGGAATCTTTGGCGTCCACTACAAATCAAAAGCGTATGCTTGTTCAGGAGGGATGTTTGATAGTTTTATCTGCGTGTTACATCTGCACATAGTTATGTAATTTGAGAATTCTGAAATACATCTCTTGCTTATTTTTCTTCTGCTCAGTTGGCGATAATCCTGAGGCGCACACACACAAACCTCCCAGCACTCGCACACATATCAAAGAACTAAGTCCGCCCTTGTCCGCAATACTGTATCCCACTGTCTCCCCAGCTGTCACCATTCCCACACACACAGAAGCTGACACACTTGTGCTAACAGACACAAAATGCTTTTGTTCTTTCTTCTGACAGACATTTAAATATGCGTGGAAGACCACTAAACCCAAAGCATGTGTAACTTTATTCTTGACATTTGCTTTTCTGCACTCACAGACAAATCGGCAATGCGTTCACGCACACACACTGCGGGCTTGGTTATCTGGGTCAGTGCCTGTACAAATCTCATTACACTCGAGTCTGCCGTCCTGATGCATTATGGGTAATGTAGTTCTGACCTAGTATTAGAAACAACGCATCAGGCACACACATTACTTTTTAACTTCTTTCTGCATGAGATTAGATTTGCTCTTAGCATTTGTAGTAGGTATACACCCTCCCTTTGCCTTTAAAAAGGTATCGAGTGTCTCTCAGAGGAGCGTCGATAAATGAAAGCCGATCCACCATTGCTCATTTTGCACTATGTGTGTGTGTGCGCTCAAGTGTATTTGAAGCCTCTGTAGGCTCGCTGGAGTCCTGTTTCACACGGTCTGTCTGTATCGTTGATACACCTGAGGACAGGTACTTCACTTCCTTACACACCCTTTTCTGAAACACTCCGTATCTCTATCTTTATACGTCATTTAATCCTGAACTGCGGGATCTAATGGGCATCTGTTCTGAACATGAGGTTATGGATTTCTACTAGTCAAAAGAAAAAAAAAATCAATATCTGTAATTCTGCCCCCTCACCACATCCGAGTGTGATTGGGAGAGTGCATAATAGACAATGTGGTTCGTTAACAATTTCGTTTGCATCGTATTTGAGCCTCATCCGAGAGCTATGCAGATTTTTTCATACGAAACTATCGTTCCCTCAGGGTTTACCGTGATTCTCCACAACAATGTTTTCTGGTTTTGTTTTACAGCTCGTCTTTTTGCTTTTGTGTGTGTGAATGTACCTTTATTGACACGGTCTATCCTCGGCTGCTGTGTGTCAGATGAAGAGATCAAAGTCGAAGAACCTCTTAAACAAATAACACCGGGATGGCAGCACACATGCCACGCACACACACACACACACACACACAAAAAAAATGTAATCGGGCTTGAGCTGAAATCACTATTATTTTCCGGGGAACTTAAGATTGAGAAAGTCTAATCCTGCTTTTGTCTTCATTTGTTTGCAATTTGCTTTTTCAATCTGTGCTTTCTAAATACAGATTAAAAGAAGTCATGAAAACATGCGTTTTAACCGTCACGCAGGTACATACAAAAACACTGGCATGTGTTTCACAAGAGGAAGATTATAAAATCTATTTGTAAATTAAAATGACGGTTAGCAAGGTGTATAACCACAGGCAGTCAAATCTGTAAACACACACACTGCCGTTTCAAAATCTCAAAACGGAATTCGGTTTGTTGAGCAATCTTGGTAAATTACAGTATCATCTGCGTTCAGCGCTGTGAGAGAGAGTGCAGATGTTTGCAATTATTTGCTGTTTGTTATTTCCTGTCAGTCTTTGTGAGACACAATGAAGAGCAATTACAGTGGTCAACGTTTCTGACCCGAGGGAGTCTTCAATCACACACACACACACACACACATAATCTTGAGCCTGTATAATCCCCTCCTCCCTCCATCAACCTTCAATTAATGAATCATGTGGCTTACCATCCATTTTACATCAACCTCAACACTTGTGCTGACAAGAGCTACACAAGAGTGTGTGTTTACAGGTCCATAGCCTATATATTTTTCTCTGTTTTCCAGGATTCAAAGAATCAAATCATCTAAATAATGTGAGTGAATTAATCCATATTGTAAAGGTCATGGAAATTCATTGGTCAAAAAGGAGGGGGAGGGGAACGGGAAGGGGGGTGGCTGTTTGTTGATCTTGTGCTTTAAGTCAACATGTCATTTTTTTCATTTACTTATTTCCTCCTTTGTTACTGTACAATAATGAAAGAACCTCTCCCAGAATGACTGCACTGGTTCTTTCTTTGTAGTGTTGTCCATTCATGACACTGCACTGCTTTGTCCTGGTATAATGCAGTATAGGTCAGTGTTTTTCTGTTGTGTAGCTGTCAGACATGGTTCTCTCACTACTCTTCTAATCTTTAAAGTGAATCAGGCTTTGTCCACAAAAGACATTGAGAGGGATACATTGATATTCGGATCAATATCGTTTCAATGAACTTGTCAATTCACTCCAGTTTGGATTCAGTTCTTGCTTCAGATCATACCACAGTCCACATTTAAGAAATAACAGCATCAGAGAGATGCTTTAAATACAACATTAAATCAAACTTGACTTTTATATTTATATTAAAGAAATGTGTGCGCTTTCATCTAATTGTTGGCTTCTGAAACATAACCAAGGCCATGTGCAAAAGAATATTAACTCATAACTTGACATGTTTTCACTTCACATCCAATCAAATTCTAATAGATAAAATTATTTCCTACATTACTGCCTGCTGAATGTTCTGGTTCACCCTGGCCTGAATTACCCTTATTACCACACTTAAATATGTTGTGAATGGTGTTTTGTGATGTTTAAGTATGCCTTTCTGAAACCCCAATAAGAGTCATGTTCCTCACATATTCATGCTGTCTTAAATGTGAGTACTTTATCTGTGTAGTATGTGTATGAGACACGAGAACGTAAAAGAGTTGCTACTGTAATGTCTGTCCATTGACGCGGCAAATTTTGTGACCCAGTCAGCGTCCCCACAGGCAACGTTGTCACAAAAGCAATTTTCCGGGTTTTCAAACCCAAATAATAGTAATTGTCGTGAACGTTTGGTCACACATTATAATAGGCTCCATGTTAGAGTGCAATTATATGAGAAAATATATAAAAAGAAAGTCATGAACAACATGTAATATGGAATTATGTAGTTTGTAATGAATGCTAGTGCAATTAGTTTGTTTAAATGTCTTCATGTGAATTAGCGCAGAAAAGATGGAGCCATTTGCTGTGACAGTCTGGTGTGTTTAAAACAATTTCTGGTTAATGGTATGAGATTTAGGTATTGAAATGTGTCTAATGTTCTAGCAGGAATATTGAGTTTAACTGCTGGACTGCATTTATAAAGGCTCAAGACGTGCTTGACAATTAGTCAGAGGCTGTAAATATTGGTTTATGTTTTGTAAAACAGCAGTTAGAAGTGTTTTTTTGTGTGTGAGGAGGACAGACAGTGGAATGCGCTGCCCGCTTTAGGTGCTCAGGATCGGGCTCTGGAGTGGAGCCTCTGCCATATGCTGCATGTGTGTGTGCTTTAGTGTGTGTTTATGTGTGTGTGGCTCTGTGCACGGTCATAAATCCTAAGTCCTTGCAGACACCACCAATCTAGCGAGGTCAGAGGTTAAAATGGCACTGCACGCATGCGTACATACACAAACACACATGCAGAACTGAAGTGTCGCTATAAAAATATTATGATTGAAAAAATAACCTGAAGGCCCTTAGTGCTATTATGATGCTGAATGAATAATTGAGTTTGTCTGCGACAGAGATTATCTAGTGAATGCCAGAAAAAAAAAATGCAGAAGAATCCCCCTCTGCATTCAGTATTGTACATTTTGTTTGTGTCTGTTTTGGAGGTGTCAGCTGTATCAGCATTAATGGTTAGAAGCTGACAAATTCTCTGCATGTGAAATGTGGCTGTGCATTGTTGTATTCTGCATTGTGGTATATTTTTTTTAGCATTTAGCATCCAGCAGGTTATAGACAAAACATTACTACACACCTTCTAGTGCAAAGCATTTGCAGAAACTCAAAATTTGCATGCAAATCCAAAATATTCAAATGAAGATGTCCGACTTGTTAGCAGGGAGTAACCAAATGACCCATAGAAAAATATACTGTGGTGCTTCAAAATACCATGGTAGGACATGTCCAGGGCACAACAATAATGATGTATTGTCATGATATTTTGCACTTGTGTAAATGTTTTGTGCTTTAAAATGTTAATCATTCTTTATTTAATCACAGGAATCACAGAATTTTTTTTTTTAATCATTAGTAGATCCAACAGTAGGGAATCATAGTTTAGATTTTTACTTGAATATTTGTACTCTCCACTATTGTACATTATACATTTAACAACATACTTGTAAAATGTTTTCATTAAAATATGTGTAGGATTAAAACAATAGCAGCTATATTATATATTATCCAAGGTGTATGTAACTCTATTAAATGTTAAGATTTTATTAAAATAAAATAATTGTATTGTTTATTATAGGGCCTACCACTTGATAAATTCATAAACACTCTTGCAGGAAATTATTACAAAAGATGATCACAACTCATTCTCACAATGAAACTGTACTTTAAATCAGCAAAATTCACAACGGACATCACAATAGTGTGAGAAAAAGGTACGAGGTAGAAAATGAGTTTAATGTCGCTGTTCTCTCTAAATTTATTTATCCGAGCGCGCATGCATTTGCATGTGATCAAGCCATTTAGCAGGTTGAGATTGAGCTTAATCAGCCGTGAGATTCACAATGTTCTTTTGATCTAAAGTTTAAATCTGAACAAATCAGGAAAGAGAAGAGAGGATATTTTAAGAGGGAATGTCATATTATCTGTCTATGTTTTACTCGCTTTGTTTAAGGAGAAACATCATGAGGCGAGTAGATACGGTGTGTTGTTAGTTGTACTTTTGGATCAAAGGCTTAAGATGATTCACATTAACAGAGGAACACATAAAAGCAGCTGTTACTCACCATTATAACATTTTGGCAACTAATCAATAGCCATTGGCGCATTTTAGGAGCTACATATTGTGCTGGTTTCAAAAAGAGATAATGAATCCCTTTATGAGCTGAAAAGCTCCAACAGTTTAATGTGCACTTTGGTTTTCAAATTGATCTAGGTCCCATTGGTGCATTTTCCCAGTCTGCATTTAGGTGTATATGTGAATGTGTCTGCCTTTTTGTGTGTTTTTGGCCGTGGAAGTGTGTACGAGTTAAACCTAAGTTGCCATGCCCACCGAGGGATGTGGCTGAGCGATGTGGCCATTAGAGGAAGCTCACCCTTAGAAAAGTCATGGAAAAAGGGCAATTATAGGCAGGCGGTACAAAAGACAGCTCAGCTCGGTGCAGAGTAGGGTCCTAAGTGCCACATCCATCTGAATTCTTTCACAGGAAGGCTCAGTATGTCTCGGAGACCATGAAACCCCAAACGACGACATTAAGACAGCTATTTTATGCTCTCTCATGGGGGTGGTGGCTAAACAAAACTATTTTTCCATTACTTTCCTCATTTATGTCTTGCTGCTACACCAGTTGTAGCCGGCTCGTATTAAAATGAGCTAAGAGTCCCATTGGGAGGGAATAGCGGGGACATTTTGAGCGGTAAAGATGTGTAGTTGGTGTTGAATGCTAAATGCTAATAGATGAAAGAGATTGCTTACAGAGCACATCACACCTCTGCTGGCTCGCCAAATCAGCACTTCAGCTTGAATGTGCGTGTGTGTTCGGGCCCTCATTTGCAAAAGTATACAAGATAGCTCATCTTAAAAAGAAAATTATGTCTTTATTTACTCATCCTTATGTCATTTCAAAACTGTATTTGGACATTATTGTTATGCTACTCTTGTCATACTACAGTAGTTCAGCTGTAAACTCAATAGAAAGGACAAAAAAGTAATAAAAGTAGTCCAAGTGACAAGTCAAATTATAGTTGTTAATAACTGAAAGTTGTGTTTTAGCCATGTCCACGAAGTTGGTGAGAGCTTTAGGGAAATTATTGAATAATGATGTGATGAATAGGCTGAAATTTGTTTATATGTGTATATGGTGTTTTTAATGTGCTTCGACACAAACCAAGTCAGACTCAGCACCATTGCTGAATATTTTCCCTTTAAAACAGCAGTGAACCAAAGATAATCTCAAAAACGATGTTTGAAATCGCTTGTGTTTCTGCCGTCACAAAACACCTTGTAACCAATCAAGTCAACGTGTGATTGTATTTGTAGGCGGGACTAATTTGCATATTCATAGAGCCGCATATACTAAATATACTAGTTGCATTCAATCTATTCTAAGGCGTGAAAAACTCAACTCAAGGAAAAAAAAATATGTAAATGTAATTTTGGTGTTCAAAGATTAGTTTTAAGTGATAAAATGAATGACTTTAGGGGGATTTTAAGATGAGCTGGAATATAGAGCACAGGTTTTTTGTCCTTTTTGGAGCTTGACAGCCTCTGATTACAGTGTATCGTGCTGGACAAGAATTGTATGACAGTTCTTCAAAAATTTCTACTTTTTTTGATGAAATAACAGCATGCAGGTTTGAAATGACATGATTGGTGAGTAAATAATGGCAGAATTGCTTTAAATTCTCTGTCCCCCTTCAATCTGCCTCTTAGAAATCCTTCTGGTGATTTTGAAGAGACATGGTGAAGGGCAACCGACACTCGTCTTGCTTCTCAAACACGTCTGTGGTGCCTGATCACCTTCTCACACACATAGATGAAAATTCATAGATACGCATGCATGCGCATATCAAGCCTCTTAAATCTCCAGCTTGAATTTAGCACTTTGACAAATTATTTTCCATCTCATTGGTCAAGGTGACAGAAAATGGATTGTGGTTTTTAATTGCCTCTTATTTAGATTGTATCAGTTTATTACAGATAAATCAAAAACTTGTTTGTGCCTCGATTTTGTAGCTAAAGGATTGAATATTGTATGTCATACATCCTACATTATCAATACCGTACAAATAACACCAGACATAAATGTCAGACCCTTCGGTGTGGACAAGGTTGATTAATATCATTGGGTCGAGAATATAATGAAACAAAATGTAACTAGAGAACCTGGTTTTGTAGAGTAAAATCTATGCTGTTCTATTTATCCTAATCATATTGCGGTTTGAAGACCCATACATGCACTCATTTGTTGAGGGCTTTGAGAAAACACACACAAGCTACCTCAGAGTTTGCTTAAAATAATTGAGTCATTTACCTCTGTCTTGCATTAAATCACCCTGATAATTAAATCAATTTCCACTGTTTTGCCGTAACCGTGTTTACTCGCGAGACGTGATGAGTAATGCGGCTTTTAGTCGCTGCATTAAGCCGAGTTTGCAGGGATGTGTAAAGAGACTGCAGACAAGAAGAAAGACTCAAATACACTGTTTTCTCTGTTTCATCCGTTAGAAGAGCAGCATTCGGTAATGGAAGGAGACAGCGCGGTAGACATATAGCGCTACACCCTCCCCCCATCCTCATGAAAACTGCACAAGAAAATGCAGCTGCAGGCAAAACTGGTGCAGCCATCTAATAAAACGTATTCGGTGCACTTCGTCAAACTAGACTGACACACACACACACACACACACCAGAAGCACCTACATCGCACCTGCCGAGCAGCAGATCTTGTGCCACCAGGGCAATCGCGTTACATTAAACGCATTACTCTGTGATGGTTACCAGTGTGCCAGGGGCCATGAAGACGAGTCTTTTAATTTTGAAAAACGAAAATTAAACAACATAGGAGGCTCTTCACGCAAGTAATGCGCAAGGACGCCGGGACTACCAATATTAACAATCTGATAAACGCAATAATTGCTCGCCCCCTTCAGCAGGTCTTTATCTAATAATCAGGAATAAGGTCTCATTGGTTGCCATGTCTAATAATAGTGAGTGATTATTTTAGCCTACTGTAATAGCCTGAGAGGTCTTCGCATAATAAATGGTGATTAACAAGAGTGAAAGGTGTAATTTACCTACGGACGTGCGTAATTGGTATACGGAAAATCTGCTTTTTTCTTGCACTTATGCATGAGAGCAAAGAATCGCGAAAAACAAGGTAAGACACGCACACACACACACACACACACACACACTGAGAGCAGATTGATAGAAAGCCACCAGTGAGAGAGAAATTCATCTGTGATGAGGAAATGTAGCCTGTTCTCGCTGGTGTGTGTTTCTCTGTGAGAGAAAGGATGGAAATTTCCATGGAGATGGAAAATTGGCTTTTGCTCCATTTTTATGGACACTGATAGTAGAGAAAGGACAGGAAGTGGTCAGGAAGTGACATGAGCTGAACTTTTCCTGCATGAGAATCATGGTTCAGTGTGTTACAGTGTGTAAGTTGTGGTAAGGCACAAATGTAGTTACAGATTTGGATGTCGTTTTTGATCATCATGATGTCCATTTTGCTTGCATACTAAAGAAATGATCTGATCCGACTCTTTAATTCGGAGAATCAGGCTACAATTGCCGTATTGTACGTTTTTGATCCACTATAAAGATTTGGTTCATAAAAGTAATTTGTTTTAGAAATGGACTACATTGAAAAGTTCATTTCTATTTGAGGAAACATGCGTTTCTCTGAAATATTTGGAGAATCTCCAATTTTAAAGTAAATTTGAAAAATGTACTGTGATATAATGAATAGCAGATACTGATATGCAAATATAATTATATGCAAATTGAGCATGCATGTTCAACTATCTGTGCATGTTTGCATCGAGGTGGCCAAAAGTTTAGTATGACGTCACCACCCCTAATGTGCATACATGTGTTTTTATGAATTGTTCATGTCCTGACAGGACTAATGAACAGTAAAATGAATCCGTGTGTCCACTAGAGCTATATACCGTGTCACGTTAGCGTTCTAGGAGAAATTACGCGCGTCGTCCAACTGGGCTGGATAATGAGATCTGGCGTTCTGCTTGAAAGATGAAAAATGTCAGACAAATGAGCCCAGTCAATACGAGGCTTCTTGCAAACAAATGCGTCCTGATAGGAGAGCATCCCTGCGTCTCCCTCAGTTCTGGGCGTGTAATTGTCTGTCTGTGTTCTCTAATTGCGGCATAATAAATAAAGCACGTTCATTTGTTTATGTCTGTACTTCTAATGCGATTCCCTCCAGTGCTGTTCCGCAGATATCTCTCAACTCGGCTTTTTCTCAGTTTTCTCTCTTTCTCCCTCCCTCATTCCCCTCTCTCTCTCTCTCTCTCTTTGTCTCCTCGTCCTCCTGTTCCTCCACTCCTCAGCACACCTGGGGGCCTGCAGGGGATGTCTCAGCATGAATAATGCAGACGAGCTTCAGAAGTTGTACCTGCTCTCATTTCCTTCCATCTCTCTCTCTCTCTCTCTCTCTCTCTCACTCTCTCTCTCTCTCTCTCTCTCTCTCGCTGTGTCAGTGCGCACTTTCTGTCTCACTCTCCTTGTCCTCACTTTTAAAACCAAGTAAAACCATTACTCCCTTGTGGGGAAGTGGGAATGTGATTTCCTGTGTGCTTGTTTTTTGCAAAAAAAAAAAAAAAAATCCTGTTTGCAGTTTAAAAACAAAAACAGGCTTGCACTCAGTCCATTCTCTCTGTGTCTCTCTCTTCTGCAGTGGATTTTGTGGACTGTGGCAGAGGTTCTGGCTTGCGCTTCGAGAGCGGAGACCCTGCGGATTTCCGGATAGAGGCCGACGGGATGGTTTTCGCAGCGCGAACACTGCAGCTCTCTGACGGGAAGGGGCGGAGCTTGGAGATTAAGGCCAAGGACGTGAAGTCTCAAGAACATTGGCTGGTACACGTTCACTTCACCCAGCCCAAGCAGGTAGGAAGTAAGGTGCACTCGCATGTTAACACAGGGAACGGCAACTACGTGACTGCAAAAATCACAGTAATTACAACTGTGTCAGATCGCTAACAGCGCATGGTGTTTCTAAACTAGCCTCACGCTGCAATTACACCATCAAAATGCCATCGTACGAATGTGAGCTCACAAAAATGTCTCTCTTCATCCGAGGGCCTCTGCGATAAAGCCAAAGCACTAATAAAACTATATTAGAAAATTAGCAGAGCACTAACACGTTGGTAGTAGGGCTGTAATTAATGTTTAACGATGCTAAAGAGACATTAAGGCTGGAGGATACATTAGACAGTGTGGATCTGGACCCTCAGCTTGGGAACACTAACCATATGTCTCATACCCCTGCCTTCTGCTCAGAGACAGGGAGAATTTACTCTTTATTACTGACTCACACATGCACACACACTGCCGCCAAGGGGAAGGAGGATGAGAGCGGATAAAGGCCAAGATGGTCGAGGAGGCAAAGGAGGAGAGGGTGAAGGGTGGGCAGTCATAATATATTACCCATGAGTTTGCTGGTGATGTTAAAACCAAGCAACACTGGAAATACGGTCATTTTAATGAGCTTTTAATTTGGCCATTACGTTTTCTAAAGAAGGTGTCATTGAACTAGTTTTGCAACTAGTTTCCCTCCTTATCTTGTAAGATGGTTTAATTACATCTCTGATTTAAAGAAAGTAGAAAAAGGTACCATCTGTAGCTGAAATACATGACCATAACTATAAATTATTATATTGTCACGGCGTGGCGGTTGATTCATGTTTGTTTTAATGAATTTGAATTACCATTCAAAATGTTGGGGTTTGTACAATTTTTGTAATGTTTCTTATGCTTTTCAAGGATGCTAGCCTGGAAAAACCCAGACAACTTCCGGCAAATTTAGATTTGCTCTGCAAGTTAGTCCAGCAAGCCCATTCAAGCCCATTTCTAATCCGACGATATCGCGGCACCAATCAGAAACGTTGGAGCGGGCTTTACACGATGACGACAGCACACCGACAGAACTAGGCGTGTGACGGTTATAGTTGAACACCGTCGTTAGAACTCTATTACTGGCAAAACCATGTTATTAAAATATTTTTTTCACAAACATTTTTTATCATAGAAAATGTTTAAATACTAATATCAGCTTACGAGGGAGGCGGAGTTAGTGGTGCTACTTTTGGAGATGATTCAATAGAGGTCTATGCACCCCCTCACAAGAAGAGAAATCTTGGTCTGAAGTCTGAAGTATTGTTAATACTTGATGCATCCGCACGAGGGCGAAAATGCGTGCAGCAAAAATGACACAGTCGGTGTGCAAAACCCCATTTCGCTTGTGTGCACAGGTTTATTTGTAACAGTGCGCGCGGCGCCGCGTCCGTGTATGAACAACGAGTATGAACGACTTCAAGCCAAATCTGCCCGAGCCCGTAGCTTTACGTGCACCGGCACACAGTTAGCTAAATTGCTAAGTTCATTGCAAAGATTTTTTTGCTAAGGTTGTGTTTACTGTGTGTGATTTATTTAATGGAAAGCACATTCACTTCTAGTTGTCTTTGAAAAAAACGTTGAGCAAGCAAGTTGCCCCGGGGCCGGGGCAAAAGTTGCATGTGCTGCAGTGTGTGTGGGTGTGTGCGCATCACCTAATATACATTGACCGCGTGGGTGTTTTTGAATCTAACTGTTGTTCTTTTCGTCGTTTTTTTTTTTTCCTTTGCCAGGTGCCAGTGATACTGTTTCCGCGGCACAGTGTGGTTGTCAAGGACGACGGCAGTGTGAATCGCGTGAAAAGAGACTGGGTCATTCCTCCTGTCAACGTGCTTGAGAACGCCAAAAAACAATTCCCTGAAGAGCTTGTGAAAGTGAGTGTGTACACGATGAAAAACATCATTGGTTCATCATGTGAAGTGTAGTCGAAAAAGTATGATAAAAATAAACGATAATTCATTCATTGCTTGCTATTTATTGAGTTTCTATCATGCATGGAATTTAATTTTATGTTTATCTTGTGTGTGTGTTTTTCAGATCCAGTCGGATAAGGGCAAGAGTAACGCACTGCGCTATAGCGTGACCGGACCAGGAGCCGACCAAAACCCCACCGGCCTGTTTATCATCGACGCCATTTCAGGAATCCTGTCCGTCACCAAACCACTGGACAGAGAACACACCCCCTACTTCAATGTAAGTGTGTGTGTGTGTGTGTGTGTGTGTGTGTGTGTGTGTGTGTGTGTGTGTGTGTGTGTGTTCATGACTCCATGTCCTGAGATGTCATGTCAAACTTTTGAGTAGATTTCATCCTAAAAAAAAAACAGATTATTCAAACAAACTAAATTATTCAATTTTTTATTCAGGGCATTCCCTAAATCTGGCTTTTCCTAAGTAAGAACAATCCTCAATCTCCCCTGGAAGTAGTTTCAAACTTTTTCTGCCTGGTTTCAATACCCTTTCACTTTACTACTGGACCCGAGAGGCTGTTAACCTCCCCCAGTGTCTACCTAATCCACATTCAGATTCAAATTATGCAGAGATTACATGAATATGAAATGATTTGCTTCCTAATGGTGCCAAAGGTGGAGCATCAGGCTTCCTTCGGATAGCTCATGCATACAGCAGACTTAAAACTGCTCTAGCACACAAACTGCAACCAAGTCAGCTACAGCAGTTGGTTAACTCCAATAACCGCTGAAAATGAGTGTGGCGGTTATTAGCCTCTTTTACACTGACAGTGTGTCTGTACTGCCATTGATGTTACAGTTTTGCTCAGTTGGCTGCTGAAAATGTGTGAATTGAGTACTGTAAATGTCTTCTCTGGCTCAAAATGGCATAAAGACACTGAAAATACTGTGGAGGTTCAGTGTCAAAACTCGTTAGAATGCAAACGTGATTCAGAGGCTAATTAACTTCATGCATCCCATAGCATAGTTAGTTAGTTAGTAAGATTCAGATGCTTTTATTCAGCAAGTACATATTCAAATGATCAAAGTTAACAATAATGTTAAAAAAAATTAAATGCACATCATCATATTATAGTGATTTCTGAAGGATCATGTGACACTGAAGACTGGAGTAATGTCTGATAATTCAGCTTTGCCATCACGGGAATTAATGACATTTTAAAATATATTGAAATAGAAAATATCACCTTTTAAAGGGTGAAAATTCTGTCAGTATTTACTCACCTTCATGTTGTTCCAAACCTCTATGTGTTTATTTGTTCTGTTATACACAAAGGAAGATATTTGGAAGAATTTTTTAATCAAACAGATCTCATTCCCCATTGACTACCATAGTATGTATTTTTTACTATGGTAGTCGATGGGGAATGAGATCTGTTTGATTAAGGGTGACATGAGGGTGAGTAAATACTGACAGAATTTTTGGGTGAACTAACCCTTCAATTGTAATCATATTTCACAATCGCAATAGTTCTGTTTTTATTTCGTTTTGTCAAATAAATGCAGCCTTGGTGAATCTTACCAATTCCCAAATTTTGAACTGTGGTGTATATTCATTATGAAAATAACAGTGAAAGTAGTTGTTTTCATAGCTGCTCAGATGTAGACTTGTGTGTTGATTGGTTCAGCTTTTGCTTTCATGAAGAGTTTCCATGTAAACTGTGACTTTAAATGTGTGTTTGCGTTCACAGCTACGTGCTCATGCCGTGGACTCCAATGGGAACCAGATGGAGAACCCCATTGACATCATCATCAATGTCATCGATATGAACGACAACCGGCCCGAGTTCACACACCAGATCTGGAACGGAACCGTGGATGAGGGCGCCAAACCAGGTACACACACACACACACACACACCATTCACGCTTTTGACACAGTTTATGACATGCCTTCACCAATGAAGTGAAAACTGACATTTATTGCACGGCTCTAGGTACATTTGTAATGACGGTGACCTCCCAGGATGAGGATGACCCAAATACAGCCAATGGAATGCTCAGATACAAGATCCTCTCCCAGACCCCGGAGAGCCCCTCCTCCAATATGTTCACTATCAACGACAAGACCGGCGAAATCATCACTGTAGCTGCTGGCTTGGATCGTGAGGTACAAGGAAATTTGTTCTAGTGGAAAGTCAAAAATATACTACAACCAGTTTTATTATTAATGTAGTATTTCTAATTTTTTTTTATTCAAGTTTAAGTAATTGTGTGCTTTTTTCTCTTTAAACTATTTCTTTTTAGCTGTAATGAATTTTTTTATTTCAGTTTTGTTAGTAATTCTAGTACTTTTTTTATTTCAGGTAGTTGTTGAAACAGCATTTTTTTAAAGTTTGTTTTTCATCAAATATAGCTTATATAATTTTATTTTAGCTTAATTTCAATTACTGAAAATTATTTTTAATAGGTTTAATTAACAGTAACAACATTGTTTTCATCTGGTGGGTTGGAACCCAAAAACAATGGGCCGCTTATCTGGTCTAATGCGGTTAAATAATAAGATGCAAACACAGGGCTGCCAACTTTTGAGTTTAGCTTGGAGTGAGAATTATGGAGGGGGATGGTTTTGGGATTCGGGGTGTTATACAAACATATATTTTCAAAACGTGGTAACTAAATATAATTTCAATACATTTAGTGACAACATTACAATGTTTACATGGTACAATGACTGGTAGGCTACTGTTTTTATTAGTCCTTGACAAATTTCATGATTTCAATTCATACAATTGGGATTTATATAAATCAGTACACTAGCTATATGCAATTTTTTTTTTTTTTTTTTTTAAGGAAAAAATCTCTCAACTAATGCTGTAAACATGCAGGGAGCCCTGTCAGCTGCTATTATTATTAGAGGCAATACAATGTCAAATTAATATAATGCGGTTTTTTTATAATAATAATAACGTTAGAATAATTTTACTTATGCTATGGTCATTAAATGGCTTTCCTGAGGTAAATGTAACGTTACGTGACATTGTTCTCCAGCTTTATTATAGACCTCTTTCTGCAGTTTAAACAATGATTGAGTGATTACATGAGACATTTCAGTAAGTTATACTGCATCTTTTAACATACTTTCTAATGTTCATTTGTTTTTATTTACTATTAACTAATAGTAAAGAGGAAGAGATGATCAGTTCACATCCACTTGAACTTAGTGATCTGTCACGTCACATTTAGGAGTACCAAAACAATATTTATTGTTTGAATTTCGTAAAAAAAATTGACATCATTTGAAAGCTGAGACTATTTCAAATCAAAACTAACCTTTTCTGTCAGTGTATAGTCTTGTGTGGCGTGAGAGCCTGAGAACAGTGACAATTGCACCAGTTGTCAGCCCTGCGAACATAACACTTCCCATATTCCACAGCCAGTTGAGACCCACTGCTGTAAACCATTTCCTTCTTTTGTTTTTAACCAAATTTTTCTTGTTTTTTGTTTTGAGCAGAAGGTCCCTCAATACACCCTGATCATTCAGGCTACCGATATGGAGGGAAACCCCACATATGGTCTGTCCAACACCGCCACTGCTGTCATACGCCTGCTGGAAACCATCCAAAAAAAGGTACTATCTGTAGCTGAAATACATGACCATAACTATAAATTATTATATTTTCACAGCGTGGCGGTAGATTCATGTTTGTTTTAATGAATTCGAATTACCATTCAAAATGTTGGGGTTTGTACAATTTTTGTAATGATTCTTATGCGTTTCAAGGATGCTAGCCTGGAAAAACTCAGACAACTTCCGGCAAATTTAGATTTGCTCTGCAAGTTAGTCCAGCAAGCCCATTTCTAATCCGACGATATCGCGGCACCAATCAGAAACGTTGGAGCGGGCTTTACACGATGACGACAGCACACCGACAGAACTAGGCGTGTGACGGTTATAGTTGAACACCGTCATTAGAACTCTATTGCCGGCTCTATTTTTTTCACAAACATTTTTTATCATAGAAAATGTTTAAATACTAATATCAGCTTACGAGGGAGGCGGAGTTAGTGGTGCTACTTTTGGAGATGATTCAATAGAGGTCTATGCACCCCCTCACAAGAAGAGAAATCTTGGAGATCTCCTTAATAAACAGAGGTCTGAAGTCTGAAGTATTGTTTATACTTGACGCATCCGCACGAGGGTGAAAATGCGTGCCGCAAAAATGACATATTCGGTGTGCAAAACCCCATTTCGCTTGTGTGCACAGGTTTATTTGTAACAGTGGGCGTGGCGCCGCGTCCGAGTATGAACGACTTCAAGCCAAATCTGCCCGAGCACGTAGCTTTACGTGCACCGGCTAACAGTTAGCTATATTGGAAAGTTCATTGCAAAGATTTTTTTGCTAAGGTTGTGTTTACTGTGTGTGATTTATTTAATGGAAAGCACATTCACTTTTAGTTGTCTTGCTGTTCATTTTAAATTAACGTTGAGCAAGTAGCTAATCAGTGTCTGCTCGTTTATTCAAACTAATTTGTTCTATAACAGACAAACGTCGCTCTGCATACGTCATCTCCTTTATTGCTCTGATTGGATTTAGGTCTATCCAATTGCGCCCAAAAGCATTTAAGCTACGTCCTTTGGTGACGCCCCTTTGAAATGATTTGTCTAGGAAGCTTTCCCAGACCTTAACTGAGTTACAACTGACTGAGAATGGTCTGGTTTGAACCAGGCTACAAGGATGCATTTATTTGATAAATACAGTATAAGCAGTAATATTGTGAAATATTATTACAATTTTAAACAACTGTTTTCTATTTTAATGTTTATTTAAATGTAATGTATTAGCGTGTTCAAAGCTGAATTTTCAGCATCATTACTCTAGTCTTCAGTGTCACATGATCCTTCAGAAATCATTATAATATGCTGATTTGATGCTCAAGAAACATTTCTTATTATCAACGTTGAAAGCAGTTGTGCTTTAATGCATCCTTGTTGAATAAAAGTATTCATTTATGTATTTTTTTTAATAATAATCTTACTGACCCCAAACTTTTAAATAGGTGATGTAGATAAATATAGCTGTTTATCATCATTGTTGTGGAAATTCTGCACCTAGATCTTAAATAACAATTAAAGGACAAATGAAGATCTCGAAAGTCAAAAGTGTATGTATTTATTTCTTGCAAGAAAGACCCTGATATGAGAAGGGCCAAGATCTTCTCATTTTACAGACCTTATATAGGATGGATCATCCTCCAAAATGTACCGCTCCCCTTCTTATCTTCAGACCAAGGCCCAGTTCCGCACAGTTCTCAGTTCCGTATATTCTAACACCTCTCATCTATGTATACCCACACGTTAAACACAGATGTCACTTCAAAAACAACTAAATACATGTTTTGCTCTTGGTGCAAGCAAGCTTATCTATTTTTGAGAAGAACAGAACATTCTGTCCTTTTACAAATGTCCCATTTGTATAAGGAATAATGCATCTTGCAGTTTCTTTAGCATCTTTATATTTTAAAGAACACACAAACAAATATATGTTTCAATAAAATTTTCTATTACACTATGTATTCATTTATTGGTAGATTTGAATGAAAATGATTACATTCAGGGTTCCAATGATCCTGAAAAACATGGAAATATCAAGAATTTAATATTCCCCAAAAATCTAAAGTCTTTCCAGGCCTCTATAAATCATGCCAATAAATACAAATTAATCAAATCTTAAAACGCTGTGACAATATAATTATTTATAGTTATGGACATGTATTTCAGCTACAGATGGCTCGATAAAGTGCAAACTCAATAGAAATCCTATCAAGTATTCATACAAATTGCTAATTCATGGATAAGTCATAGAAATTCAATGTCCAGAAAGAATAGGAACACTTTATCCATCACTTCTGTGTTGATTTAGTTAAAAAATAAAACTCAAAAAGCATGCCTTATTTTTAAAGTAGATATTTATTGTTTTTACTCTCATTAAACATTTGGATTTTCATTGAATATGATTAAAAGCCCAGCCCTAGTTTATACAGCTAGAGATAACAGATAGAAAGGCGATTAATGTGGAATGAGAGGGAAAATAGGAGATATGAAAAATAAACGAGAACGAACTGGGATGAAAGATGTTTTTCCATCAGTTCTGGCAATGTTTATGTTGTCGGTTTGTTCATTTGGAGAGATTGTGAGACTGTGAGTAGATACAAGTGTAATGAGTTAACTCATAATTACCTGAGTCATAGCAGCGAGAGAGAAAAACGAGAGAATCTTTCTCCCTCCTTCAACACCGAACTGCCGCCCGCCCCATGGCACTGTCATTACTGGCAATATTTCACCACCGGGAGGAAAAGTAAGAAGATAGGTCAAGAGAAAGGGAGGCTTAGTTGATATCAACTGAGTCGCTTTATAAGCTAACGCCCTGTGAGATTTTGTACTTGCGTAAAGAAATTAGTCGTTGTATTGTGTTGTTAGTTGGAAATAAACTCTTAATTGAACACTCAGGGGTTTTTGTTCTGTTTAACAATAAGATCAGGGCAAATGTCTGGTCAAGCACATCTCGGGCAGCCTTCGGCTCTGAATAACAAGGCTCATGGAGAAATGAAGTGGAACAATACTGCAAGCTCGACACACACTTTCATATTCACTATGTGGGTGTTACTGCTCTGGGAGTTAACGATGGAGCAGCAGTGATATTTATGACCCCATTACAGAGGGTAAAATTAATTCTGTAATTATTCGGGGCTGGGGCAAAAGTGTTGCATGTGCTGCAGTGTGTGTGGGTGTGTACGCATCACCTGATATACATTGACCGTGTGGGTGTTTTTGAATCTAACTGTTGTTCTTTTCGTCGTTTTTTTTTTTTCCTTTGCCAGGTGCCAGTGATACCGTTTCCGCGGCACAGTGTGGTTGTCAAGGATGACGGCAGTGTGAATCGCGTGAAAAGAGACTGGGTCATTCCTCCTGTCAACGTGCTTGAGAACTCCAGAAAACAATTCCCTGAAGAGCTTGTGAAAGTGAGTGTGTACACGATGAAAAACAACATTGGTTCATCATGTGAAGTGTATTCGAAAAAGTATGATAAAAATAAACGGTAATTCATTCATTGCTTGCTATTCATTGAGTTGCTATCGTGCATGGAATTTAATTTTATGTTTATCTTGTGTGTGTGTTTTTCAGATCTGGTCGGATAAGGGCAAGAGTAACGCACTGCGCTATTGCGTGACCGGACCAGGAGCCGACCAAAACCCCACCGGCCTGTTTATCATCGACGCCATTTCAGGAATCCTGTCCGTCACCAAACCACTGGACAGAGAACACACCCCCTACTTCAATGTAAGTGTGTGTGTGTTCATGACTCCATGTCCTGAGATGTCATGTCAAACTTTTGAGTAGATTTCATCCTAAAAAAAAAAATTGATTATGCAAACAAACAAAATTATTCAGATTAATCAAACCGTATGAATGATTGTACAAGATTTCCTTTATAAATATGTAAGGCTGCCACCGACAAAAGAATATTCTAGTTGACTATTAGTCGGTTATTTAAGCCATTAGTCGATTAGTCAGGCATTTATCATATTAATTTAAGTACTTAAAAATGTATGAATATGGTTTCAGATTCAGGGTTGAGAATAAACAATATAGAATTGTTCTACATTAGAGAAAAATTCTAAACCATAATAATGAGCATTTAAATATGAATTAAGCACAATTGTTCAGTTCATTATTTGGCCACAGGAGTCGCCAAATTGCCCGGTAAAAAAGTGGATTTATTATTAAAATTCACTGTAAAGTTTGTGCACTTTTCAATGCCGTTTCTTGCATACACAATGTTTAAACATCAGGCCTTTGGTCTTTAGATCTGTGTATTCCATCCAGGACAGAGAGAAGCCCTCTAAAACTCCCAATAAATTACATGTGTCATAGTTACCATGGCAGCCAGTCTGAGAATGTGACCTTTGACTTCCCTCTAATCCACTGTACCGTGAAGAGGAGAGCAGGCAAAATTAAACTCTGGAGGAGCTTATCTTAACACTAGGGGGGCATTCCCTAAATCTGGCTTTTTTTATCTTAGTAAGAACAATCCTCAATCTCCCCTGGAAGTAGTTTCAAACTTTTTCTGCCTGGTTTCAATACCCTTTCACTTTACTACTGGACCCAAGAGGCTGTTAACCTCCCCCAGTGTCTACCTAATCCACATTCAGATTCAAATTATGCAGAGATTACATGAATATGAAATGATTTGCTTCCTAATGGTGCCAAAGGTGGAGCATCAGGCTTCCTTCGGATAGCTCATGCATACAGCAGACTTAAAACTGCTCTAGCACACAAACTGCAACCAAGTCAGCTACAGCAGTTGGTTAACTCCAATAACCGCTGAAAATGAGTGTGGCGGTTATTAGCCTCTTTTACACTGACAGTGTGTCTGTACTGCCATTGATGTTACAGTTTTGCTCAGTTGGCTGCCGAAAATGTGTGAATTGAGTACTGTAAATGTCTTCTCTGTCTCAAAATGGCATAAAGACACTGAAAATACTGTGGAGGTTCAGTGTCAAAACTCGTTAGAATGCAAACACTGATTCAGAGGCTAATTAACTTCATGCATCCCATAGCATAGCTAGTTAGTTAGTAAGATTCAGATGCTTTTATTCAGCAAGTACATATTCAAAGGATCAAAGTTAACGCACATCATCATATTATAGTGATGATTTCTGAAGGATCATGTGACACTGAAGACTGGAGTAATGATGCTGATAATTCAGCTTTGCCATCACGGGAATTAATGACATTTTAAAATATATTGAAATAGAAAATATCACCTTTTAAAGGGTTTGTTCACCCAAAAATGATTTGGTTTGGAACAACATGAGGGTGAGTAAATGCTGACAGAATTTTCATTTTTGGGTGAACTAACCCTTTAAATTCTAATCATAATTCACAATCGCAATAGTTCTGTTTTTACTTCATTTTGTCAAATAAATGCAGCCTTGGTGAATCTTACCAATCCCCAAATTTTGAACTGTGGTGTATATTCATTATATAAAAAAAATAACAGTGAAAGTAGTTGTTTTCATAGCTGCTCAGATGTAGACTTGTGTGTTGATTGGTTCAGCTTTTGCTTTCATGAAGAGTTTCCATGTAAACTGTGACTTTAAATGTGTGTTTGCGTTCACAGCTACGTGCTCATGTCGTGGACATCAATGGGAACCAGATGGAGAACCCCATTGACATCATCATCAAAGTCATCGATATGAATGACAACCGGCCCGAGTTCGCACACCAGATCTGGAACGGAACCGTGGATGAGGGCACCAAACCAGGTACACACACACGCACGCATTCATGCCTTTGACACAGTTTATGACACGCCTTCCTCAATGATGTGAAAACTGACATTTATTGCACGGTTCTAGGTACATTTGTAATGACGGTGACCTCCCAGGATAAGGATGACCCAAATACAGCCAATGGGATGCTCAGATACAAGATCCTCTCCCAGACCCCGGAGAGCCCCTCCTCCAATATGTTCACTATCAACGACAAGACCGGCGAAATCATCACTGTAGCTGCTGGCCTGGACCGTGAGGTACGAGGAAATTTGTTCTAGTGGAAAGTCAAAAAATATACTCTAACCAGTTTTATTATTAATGTAGTATTTATAAATCTCTTAAATTATCTTTTACTTGTTTATTTTAATTTAAGTTTAAATGCCTTGGGGCTGCGGAATTTGCATAGCGTATGGGTATAAAAGGAGGAAGTGAACGCAACCGCAGTATGTCTTCGCTGAGGAGCCAAGGCTGAACTCCAGCGTCTAGCCAGCGATACAGCCGAAGTGGCAGGGAGACGTAACGTCTCCGTTCCCTACTCAGGGAACGAGGGTTACATCCGTAACCGAGACGTTCCCTTTCGTAGTCACTTCGAGTTACGTCAGAAGTGACGGAGAATGGGGGTCAGTGCCATCACGCCATCTTCAAGCTGACTTCCAGTGCCCTGCGAAAGTCTGGACCCCTGAACCCTTTTTTTTTTTTTTTTTTTTTTAACCAGGGAACCCACTTTGACACAGGAATACCAAGGTACACTGGGAAACATAACCCGGGAGGGACATGCTACCAGATGCCTACCATAGGGAGGACTTACGAATACACATATGGTCGCATAGGGACGCATATGGAAATCACTGGAGCACCAACCGCAGGTGGCTACTAGAATTTTAACTCCAGGGGTGGCAGATGGCTTGCCAAGGGAAGACACATGCTCAGAGAGGCTTACAGTGGATAATACACATGAGACAGTTACCATAGGGAACCGTGCACATGGAGGCACCTAGCCAGCATCCAGAGCAACAGCAGTGGTGCCCGCATCGTCGGTGCTGGAGGACTCAAGGCTTCAACGGAAGACACTGAGGAAAATCGCACTTATCCAATCCGAGGAGTGGAATGGCAAGCAAGCGAAGACACCTAAGCGGGTCCAGTACTGGCGGAAGCGAGTACGTGAGAGGACACCGGCTCAATTCGCAGATTATAGAATCTCGCGAAGGTGTTTGGTGTCGCCCAGCCTGCAGCTCTGCAAATGTCTGTTTGCGAGGCGCCGTGCGCTAGAGCCCAAGAGGAGGCCACACTCTGAGTGGAATCGGCCGTCACACCAAGGGGGCACGGATGGCCTTGCTGCTGGTAAGGCAAAGCAATGGCGTCCACTATCCAGTGAGACAGCCGTTGCTTTGAGAGAGCCCTTCCCTTCTGGCTCCCCCCATGACAGACAAAGAGCTGGTCTGAGGTCCTGAAACACCGCGTTCTGTCAACGTAGGTGCGGAGAGCACGTACCGGACAGAGCAGTGCCAAGGCTGGGTCTGCCTCCTCCAAGGGCAGCGCTTGCAGGTTCACCACCTGGTCCCGGAAGGGAGTGGTGGGAACCTTGGGTACGTATCCAGGCCGGGGTCTCAGGATCACGTGAGAGTAAGCTGGCCCGAACTCCAGGCACGCTTCGTCAACGGAGAATGCGTGCAGGTCCCCCACCCTCTTGAAGGAGGCCAGTGCAACCAGGAGTGCCGTCTTCATGGACAGAAACTTTAACTCTACCGATTGCAAAGGCTCAAAGGGGGGCCTCTGCAGAGCACTTAGAACTACTGAGAGGTCCCAAGAGGGTACGAGGGGAGGACGAGGCGGATGCAGCCTCCTCGCTCCCCTCAGGAACCTGATGACCAGGTCGTGCTTCCCTAAGGACTTACCTTCTACTGCTTCATGAGAGGCGGCACTGGCCGCGACGTAAACCTTAAGGGTGGAGGGCGACAGCCTGCGCTCCAACCCTTCTTGCAGGAAGGAAAGCACGACACTGATCGAACATCTCCGGGGGTCTTCTCCGCGAGAAGAGCACCAGCTGACGAAGAGGTTCCACTTCAACGCGTAAAGGTGTCTCGTGGACGACGCTCTAACGGAAGTGATGGTTGCCGGCACCGCAGGTGGCAGCGAACTCAAACCTGCCACAGAGTGCCCTGTCTCTGAGTGAGTAGATCTTGTCTCAGAGGAATAGGCCAAGGAGGTGCTGTCGCGAGGAGCATGAGTTCGGAGAACCACGTCTTGGTGGGCCAATAGGGGGCTACCAGCAAGACCTGCTCCTCGTCCTCCTTGATCTTGCACAACACCCGTGCAAGGAGGCTCACTGGGGGAAACGCATGCTTGCGTGGGCCCCGCGGCCAGCTCTGCGCCAGTGCATCTGTGCCGAGCGTACCCTCGGTCAGGGAATAAAACTGGGCGCAGTGGGATGAGTCCCGGGAGGCGAACAGATCTATCTTTGCCTCACCGAACTGGTCCCAAATCAGCTGGACCGTCTGGGGATGGAGTCGCCATTCGCCGGAGGTAAGGCGGACCCGTGACAGCTCGTCGGCTGCCAGGTTCTGGTCTCCTGGAATGTACACTGCACGAAGGGACCTCAGGTGCTTCTGACTCCATAGCAAGAGGTGTCGGGCGAGCTGCGACAACCGGCGTGAGCGTAGACCCCCCTGGTGGTTGATGTACGCTACTGCAGTGGTGTTGTCTGAACGGACAAGTACATGTTGACCCCTGAGCAGCGCTCAAAAGCGGTGCAGGGCCAGGCGTACTGCCAGCAGCTCGAGGCAATTGATGTGCATGAGGCGCTGGGGTCCTGTCCAAGAACCCGCGGCTGCATGCCCATTGCACATGGCACCCCAACCTGTGGTAGATGCATCCGTGGAGACAACGAGATGCCTGGAAACTCGCTGAAGAGGGACACCGGCCCGTAAAAAGCTGAGGTTCGACCACGGGAAGAAGGTTCGGCGGCACGCTGGAGTCACTGGAACTCGGAGCGAGCCGCGATGCCATGCCCACCTCGGGACTCGATCGCGAAGCCACAGCTGAAGCGGTCTCATATGAACCAAACCGAGCGGCGTTGCCACAGATGCCATATGCCCCAGGAGCCTCTGAAACAGTTTCAGTGGAACCGCACTCTTGCCCTCGAACTGTCGAAGACAAGTCAGCAGTGAGTGCACGCGCTCGCTCGTGAGCTGCGCGGACATGGCGACAGAGTCTATCTCCATGCCGAGAAAAGAGATCCTCTGCACGGGGCAAAGTTTGCTCTTTTCCCGGTTGACCCGAAGGCCCAGACGGGCTAGGTGCCGGAGCACCAGGTCTCTGTGTTCGCAAACCTGTTCTCAAGAATGTGCCAGTATCAGCCAGTTGTTGAGATAGTTCAGGATGCGAACCCCGTGTTCGCGAAGGGGAACAAGGGCTGCCTCGACGATCTTTGTGAAGACGCGAGGGGACAGAGCTAACCACACGCTCCCTTCCGCACCCTCAGAGACAGAGAGGAATGAGTGGGCTTATGCACTGGGACGTCGAGCGCACTCATTCCTGTCTGTGTGCTCAGTGATTATGTCAAGTCTTTCTTTAACCAACTCAGGGTACTGCCCACCCGTGGGTGAGCAGCGGGGAGCTGAGAACAAAAGATTCTCCCCCGGCCCTCCACCGGGGGAAGGAGGGGGCCTGCTACCACCTCCTGGGAAACACTCGACTTCATCACTGAGCAGCCCGTCTCAGGAGCGTCGCTTAGCCTGGCGTTTAGCGGGGCGTGCGGCCTGAGGGGCCTGAGACGCCTGCCTGCGGCCTCCTCCACGCCGCGACCCGGATGAAGGCTGCTGCTGGGGCCGCGTGGGAGGGAGGGGAGCTGCAGGGGGCGTCCTCGGCGGCGAGCAGGGGGAGGCGTCTGTACCGACGGCTGGGTGGAGGCAGCAGCTGTCCGTCGGGGCAGAATATGTTTGATCGCCTCCGTCTGCTTCTGGGCAGTTGAGAACTGCTGGGCAAAGTCCTCGACTGCACCGCCGAAAAGGCCAACCTGGGAGAGCGGGGCGTCGAGCAGACGAGTCCGCTCGGCATCCCGTGTGTCTGCCAGGTTAAGCCAGAGATGGCGCTCCTGGACCACGCTAGTGGCCATCACCTGACCAACGGAGCGAGCGGCCACCTTCGTCGCCCGGAGGGCAAGGTCTGTGGCGGCTCGCAGTTCATTAAAGGCTGTTTGGTCAGTCCCCCCCTCGTGCATATCTCTGAGCAGTTTGGCTTGGAAAACCTGCAAAGTGCTCATCGCGTGCAGGGCGGAGGCCGCCTGTCCCGCCGCTCTATAGGAACGCGTCGCCATAGCAGACGAGAACCTACAGGCTTTGGATGGGTGCTTAGGAGGACCACGGTAGGAGGCGCTCTGTGGACACAGCTGCATCGCAACAGAGCGCTCCACCGGGTGCATCCAAGTGTACCCACGGGCGGCCCCACCATCGAGGGGAGGAAAGGCGGGGGAGGCTAGAGCGCGCTCTCGGGAGGACAAAGGAGCCTTCCAAGTGCGCGTCAGCTCCGCATGCAGCTCGGGGAAAAAGGGTATTGGGGTCGGCTGTGGCCTTGCGGCGGCAGCCTTGCCCAAAAACCAATTATCCATCCGTGAGAGATCGGGGCAGGGCGGAGGGTTCCACTCTAACCCGATACTCACGGCGGCCCGAGATAGCATGGCCGTTAACTCGGGATCAGACACGGGCAATGCTGGCACTCCCGAGGGAGGCAACGCAGCCGCATCCTCATCTCCCGAGGAATCAAGCCCGCCTTGTGATGCTGCGATCGACATCGCATCATCCTCTGGAGCGCCGAACGAAACAGACGGTACCTGCGAAGAGGCCTGAAAACAGTGACAATTGCATCAGTTGTCTGCCCTGCGAACATAACACTTCCCATATTCCACACCCTGTTGAGACCCACTGCTGTGAACCATTTCCTTCTTTTGTTTTTAACCCAATTTTTCTTGTTTTTTGTTTTGAGCAGAAGGTCCCTCAATACACCCTGATCATTCAGGCTACCGATATGGAGGGAAACCCCACATATGGTCTGTCCAACACCGCCACTGCTGTCATACGCCTGCTGGATGTCAATGACAACGCTCCGGAGTTCACCCGAGAGACTGTGAGTGGCACATACACACAGACACTTGAACACGTGTCTCGCGAAAGCCATCTTTGCTTTTGCCTTTTGGGAAGGAGGATGAGAGCGGATAAAGGCCAAGATGGTCGAGGAGGCAAAGGAGGAGAGGGTGAAGGGCGGGCAGTCATAATATATTACCCATGAGTTTGCTGGTGATGTTAAAACCAAGCAACACTGGAAATACGGTCATTTTAAAGAGCTTTTAATTTGGCCATTACGTTTTCTAAAGAAGGTGTCATTGAACCAGTTTTGCAACTAGCCTTCCTCCTTATCTTGTAAGATGGTTTAATTACATCTCTGATTTAAAGAAAGTAGAAAAAGGTACCATCTGTACCTGAAATACATGACCATAACTATAAATAATTATATTGCCACAGCGTGGCGGTTGATTCATGTTTGTTTTAATAAATTCGAATTACCATTCAAAATATTGGGGTTTGTACAATTTTTGTAATGATTCTTATGCGTTTCAAGGATGCTAGCCTGGAAAAACTCAGACAACTTCCGGCAAATTTAGATTTGCTCTGCAAGTTAGTCCAGCAAGCCCATTTCTAATCCGACGATATCGCGGCACCAATCAGAAACGTTGGAGTGGGCTTTACACGATGACGACAGCACACCGACAGAACTAGGGGTGTGACGGTTATAGTTGAACACCGTCGTTAGAACTCTATTACTGGCAAAACCATGTTATTAAAATATTTTTTTCACAAACATTTTTTATCATAGAAAATGTTTAAATACTAATATCAGCTTACAAGGGAAGCGGAGTTAGTGGTGCTTTGGAGCCTGCTACTTTTGGAGATGATTCAATAGAGGTCTATGCACCCCCTCACAGGAAGAGAAATCTTGGAGATCTTCTTAATAAACAGAGGTCTGAAGTCGGAAGTATTGTTAATACTTGACGCATCCGCAAGAGGGCGAAAATGCGTGCAGCAAAAATGACATATTCGGTGTGCAAAACCCCATTTCGCTTGTGTGCACAGGTTTTTTTGTAACAGTGCGCACAGCGCCGCGTCCGAGTATGAACAACTTCAAGCCAAATCTGCCCGAGCACGTAGCTTTACGTGCACCGGCACACAGCTAAATTGCTAAGTTCATTGCAAAGATTTTTTTGCTAAGGTTGTGTTTACTGTTTATTTATTTAATGGAAAGCACATTCACTTTTAGTTGTCTTGCTGTTAATTTTAAATAAACGTTGAGCAAGTAGCTAATCAGTGTCTGCTCGTTTATTCAAACTAAGTTGTTCTATAACAGACAAACGTCGCTCTGCATACGTCATCTCCTTTATTGCTCTGATTGGATTTAGGTCTATCCAATTGCGCCCAAAAGCATTTAAGCTACGTCCTTTGGTGACGCCCATTTAACAACTATATATATTTTTTTAATGTTTATTTAAATGTAATGTATTAGTGTGTTCAAAACTGAATTTTCAGCATCATTACTCTAGTCTTCAGTGTCACATGATCCTTCAGAAATCATTATAATATGCTGATCTGATGCTCAAGAAACATTTCTTATTATCAACGTTGAAAGCAGTTGTGCTTTAATGCATCCTTGTTGAATAAAAGTATTCATTTATTTTATTTTTTTAATAATAATCTTACTGACCCCAAACTTTTAAATAGGTGATGTAGATAAATATAGCTGTTTATCATCATTGTTGTGGAAATTCTGCACCTAGATCTTAAATAACAATTAAAAGACAAATGAAGATCTCGAAAGTCAAAAGTGTATTTATTTCTTGCAAGAAAGGCAGTTCACACACAGACAGAGTCTGATATGAGAAGGGCCACGATCTTCTCATTTTACAGACCTTATATAGGATGGATCATCCTCCAAAATGTACCGCTCCCCTTCTTATCTTCAGACCAAGGCCCAGTTCCGCACAGTTCTCAGTTCCGTATATTCTAACACCTCTCATCTATGTATACCCACACGTTAAACACAGATGTCACTTCAAAAACAACTAAATACATGTTTTGCTCTTGGTGCAAGCAAGCGTATCTATTTTTGAGAAGAACAGAACATTCTGTCCTTTTACAAATGTCCCATTTGTATAAGGAATAATGCATCTTGCAGTTTCTTTAGCATCTTTATATTTTAAAGAACACACAAACAAATATATGTTTCAATAAAATTTTCTATTACACTATGTATTCATTTATTGGTAGATTTGAATGAAAATGATTACATTCAGGGTTCCAATGATCCTGAAAAACATGGAAATATCAAGAATTTAATATTCCCCAAAAATCTAAAGTCTTTCCAGGCCTCTATAAATCATGCCAATAAATACAAATTAATCAAATCTTAAAACGCTGTGACAATATAATTATTTATAGTTATGGTCATGTATTTCAGCTACAGATGGCTCGATAAAGTGCAAACTCAATAGAAATCCTATCAAGTATTCATACAAATTGCTAATTCATGGATAAGTCATAGAAATTCAATGTGCAGAAAGAATAGGAACACTTTATCCATCACTTCTGTGTTGATTTAGTTAAAAAATAAAACTCAAAAAGCATGCCTTATTTTTAAAGTAGATATTTATTGTTTTTACTCTCATTAAACATTTGGATTTTCATTGAATATGATTAAAAGCCCAGCCCTAGTTTATACAGCTAGAGATAACAGATAGAAAGGCGATTAATGTGGAATGAGAGGGAAAATAGGAGATATGAAAAATAAACGAGAACGAACTGGGGTGAAAGATGTTTTTCCATCAGTTCTGGCAATGTTTATGTTGTCGGTTTGTTCATTTGGAGAGATTGTGAGACTGTGAGTAGATACAAGTGTAATGAGTTAACTCATCATTACCTGAGTCATAGCAGCGAGAGAGAAAAACGAGAGAATCTGTCTCCCTCCTTCAACACCGAACTGCCGCCCGCCCCATGGCACTGTCATTACTGGCAATATTTCACCACCGGGAGGAAAAGTAAGAAGATAGGTCAAGAGAAAGGGAGGCTTAGTTGATATCAACTGAGTCGCTTTATAAGCTAACGCCCTGTGAGATTTTGTATTTGCGTAAAGAAATTAGTCGTTGTATTGTGTTGTTAGTTGGAAATAAACTCTTAATTGAACACTCAGGGGTTTTTGTTCTGTTTAACAATAAGATCAGGGCAAATGTCTGGTCAAGCACATCTCGGGCAGCCTTCGGCTCTGAATAACAAGGCTCATGGAGAAATGAAGTGGAACAATACTGCAAGCTCGACACACACTTTCATATTCACTATGTGGGTGTTACTGCTCTGGGAGTTAACGATGGAGCAGCAGTGATATTTATGACCCCATTATAGAGGGTAAAATTAATTCTGTAATTATTCGGGGCCGGGGCAAAAGTGTTGCATGTGCTGCAGTGTGTGTGGGTGTGTGCGCATCAACTGATATACATTGACCGTGTGGGTGTTTTTGAATCTAACTGTTGTTCTTTTCGTCGTATTTTTTTTTCCTTTGCCAGGTGCCAGTGATACTGTTTCCGCGGCACAGTGAGGTTGTCAAGGACGACGGCAGTGTGAATCGTGTGAAAAGAGACTGGGTCATTCCTCCTGTCAACGTGCTTGAGAACTCCAGAAAACAATTCCCTGAAGAGCTTGTGAAAGTGAGTGTGTACACGATGAAAAACATCATTGGTTCATCATGTGAAGTGTAGTCGAAAAAGTATGATAAAAATAAACGGTAATTCATTCATTGCTTGCTATTTATTGAGTTGCTATCGTGCATGGAATTCAATTTTATGTTTATCTTGCGTGTGTGTTTTTCAGATCCAGTCGGATAAGGGCAAGAGTAACGCACTGCGCTATAGCGTGACCGGACCAGGAGCCGACCAAAACCCCACCGGCCTGTTTATCATCGACCCCATTTCAGGAATCCTGTCCGTCACCAAACCACTGGACAGAGAACACATCCCCAACTTCTATGTAAGTGTGTGTGTGTGTGTGTGTGTGTGTGTGTGTGTTCATGACTCCATGTCCTGAGATGTCATGTCAAACTTTTGAGTAGATTTCATCCTAAAAAAAGAAAATTGATTATGCAAACAAACAAAATTATTCAGATTAATCAAACCGTATGAATGATTGTACAAGATTTCCTTTTATAAATATGTAAGGCTGCCACCGACTAAAGAATATTGTAGTTGACTATTATTCGGTTATTTAAGCCATTAGTCGATTAGTCCGGCATTTATCATATTAATTTAAGTACTTAAAAACCTATGAATATGGTTTCAGATTCAGGGTTGAGAATAAACAATATAGAATTGTTCTACATTAGAGAAAAATTCTAAACCATAATAATAAGCATTTAAATATGAATTAAGCTCAATTGTTCAGTTCATTATTTGGCCACAGGAGTCGCCAAATTGCCCGGTAAAAAAGTGGATTTATTATTAAAATTCACTGTAAAGTTTGTGCACTTTTCAATGCCGTTTCTTGCATACACAATGTTTAAACATCAGGCCTTTGGTCTTTAGATCTGTGTATTCCATCCAGGACAGAGAGAAGCCCTCTAAAACTCCCAATAAATTACATGTGTCATAGTTACCATGGCAGCCAGTCTGAGAATGTGACCTTTGACATCCCTCTAATCCACTGTACCGTGAAGAGGAGAGCAGGCAAAATTAAACTCTGGAGGAGCTTATCTTAACACTAAGTCACACACACACATTCATTCATTGTGCTCGTAGGGGGGCATTCCCTAAATCTGGCTTTTTTTATCTAAGAAAAAACCTCAATCTCCCCTGGAAGTAGTTTCAAACTTTTTCTGCCTGGTTTCAATACCCTTTCACTTTACTACTGGACCCGAGAGGCTGTTAACCTCCCCCAGTGTCTACCTAATCCACATTCAGATTCAAATTATGCAGAGATTACATGAATATGAAATTATTTGCTTCCTAATGGTGCCAAAGGTGGAGCATCAGGCTTACTTCGGATAGCTCATGCATACAGCAGACTTAAAACTGCTCTAGCACACAAACTGCAACCAAGTCAGCTACAGCAGTTGGTTAACTCCAATAACCGCTGAAAATGAGTGTGGCGGTTATTAGCCTCTTTTACACTGACAGTGTGTCTGTACTGCCATTGATGTTACAGTTTTGCTCAGTTGGCTGCTGAAAATGTGTGAATTGAGTACTGTAAATGTCTTCTCTGGCTCAAAATGGCATAAAGACACTGAAAATACTGTGGAGGTTCAGTGTCAAAACTCGTTAGAATGCAAACGTGATTCAGAGGCTAATTAACTTCATGCATCCCATAGCATAGTTAGTTAGTTAGTAAGATTCAGATGCTTTTATTCAGCAAGTACATATTCAAAGGATCAAAGTTAACGCACATCATCATATTATAGTGATTTCTGAAGGATCATGTGACACTGAAGACTGGAGTAATGATGCTGATAATTCAGCTTTACCATCACGGGAATTAATGACATTTTAAAATATATTGAAATAGAAAATATCACCTTTTAAAGGGTTTGTTCACCCAAAAATGAAAATTCTGTCAGTATTTACTCACCATTATGTTATTCCAAACCTCTATGTGTTTATTTTTTTCTGCTGAACACAAAGGAAGATATTTGGAAGAATGTTTTAATCAAACAGATCTCATTCCCCATTGACTACCATATGGGAACTAACCCTTTAAATTCTAATCATAATTCACAATCGCAATAGTTCTGTTTTTACTTCATTTTGTCAAATAAATGCAGCCTTGGTGAATCTTACCAATCCCCAAATTTTGAACTGTGGTGTATATTCATTATGAAAATAACAGTGAAAGTAGTTGTTTTTATAGCTGCTCAGATGTAGACTTGTGTGTTGATTGGTTCAGCTTTTGCTTTCATGAAGAGTTTCCATGTAAACTGTGACTTTAAATGTGTGTTTGCGTTCACAGCTACGTGCTCATGCTGTGGACTCCAATGGGAACCAGATGGAGAACCCCATTGACATCATCATCAATGTCATCGATATGAACGACAACCGGCCCGAGTTCGCACACCAGATCTGGAACGGAACCGTGGATGAGGGCGCCAAACCAGGTACACACACACACACACACAGACACACGCATTCACGCCTTTGACACAGTTTATGACATGCCTTCACCAATGAAGTGAAAACTGACATTTATTGCACGGTTCTAGGTACATTTGTAATGACGGTGACCTCCCAGGATAAGGATGACCCAAATACAGCCAATGGGATGCTCAGATACAAGATCCTCTCCCAGACCCCGGAGAGCCCCTCCTCCAATATGTTCACTATCAACAACAAGACCGGCAAAATCATCACTGTAGCTGCTGGCTTGGACCGTGAGGTACGAGGAAATTTGTTCTAGTGGAAAGTCAAAAATATACTACAACCAGTTTTATTATTAATGTAGTATTTCTAAATGTCTTAAATTATCTTTTACTTTTTTTTTTTATTCAAGTTTAAGTAATTGTGTGCTTTTTTCTCTTTAAACTATTTCTTTTTAGCATTAACAGCATTTTTTTAAAGTTTGTTTTTCATCAAATATAGCTTATATAATTTTATTTTAGCTTAATTTCAATTACTGAAAATTATTTTAATAGGTTTAGTTAACAGTAACAACATTGTTTTCATCTGGTGGGTTGGAACCCAAAAACAATGGGCCGCTTATCTGGTCTAATGCGGTTAAATAATAAGATGCAAACACAGGGCTGCCAACTTTTGAGTTTACCTTGGAGTGAGAATTATGGAGGGGGATGGTTTTGGGATTCGGGGTGTTATACAAACATATATTTTCAAAACGTGGTAACTAAATATAATTTCAATACATTTAGTGACAACATTACAATGTTTGCATGGTACAATGACTGGTAGGCTACTGTTTTTATTAGTCCTTGACAAATTTCACGACCTACAATTGAGATTTGTATAAATGTCAGTACACTAGCTACATGCAATTTTTTTCTTAAGGAAAAAAAATCTCTCAACTAATGCTGTAAACATACAGGGAGCCCTGTCAGCTGGTATTATTATTAAAGGCAATACAATATCAAATTAATATAATGTATAATAATGTAATGTATAATATAACGTTTTTAGAATAATAACGTTATAATAATTTTACTAATACGAGTAAAATTAGTAATATAGTGCATATAATATAGTGCATATATTTAGCAAAATATATATGTAATATAGTGCATATATTATTCCTCTCTATAGTTAATTTTTCTTCCTAACTAAAATGCTGTGGTCATTAAATGGCTTTCCTGAGGTAAACGTAACGTTACGTGACATTGTTCTCCAGCTTTATTATAGACCTCTTACTGCAGTTTAAACAATGATTGAGAGATTACATGAGACATTTCATATAATAAGTTATTCATATAAGTTATACTGCATCTTTTAACATACTTTCTAATGTTCATTTGTTTTTATTTACTATTAACTAATAGTAAAGAGGAAGAGATGATCAGTTCACATCCACTTGAACTTACGTTACGTTACGTCACATTTAGGAGTGCGAAAACAATATTTATTGTTTGAATTTCGTAAAAAAAAAATTGACATCATTTGAAAGCTGAGACTATTTCAAATCAAAACTAACCTTTTCTGTCAGTGTATAGTCTTGTGTGGCGTGAGAGCCTGAGAACAGTGACAATTGCGTCAGTTGTCAGCCCTGCGAACATAACACTTCCCATATTCCACACCCAGTTGAGACCCACTGCTGTAAACTATTTCCATCTTTTGTTTTTAACCCAATTTTTCTTGTTTTTTGTTTTGAGCAGAAGGTCCCTCAATACACCCTGATCATTCAGGCTACCGATATGGAGGGAAACCCCACATATGGTCTGTCCAACACCGCCACTGCTGTCATACGCCTGCTGGATGTCAATGACAACGCTCCGGAGTTCACCCGAGAGACTGTGAGTGGCACATACACACAGACACTTGAACACGTGTCTCGCGAAAGCCATCTTTGCTGAAAATCGATCTCTCTCTGTCTGTCTCTCTAGTTCCATGGTGAGGTCCCAGAGAACCGTGTGAATGTGATAGTGACGAATCTCACCGTGACTGACAAAGATGAACCGGGGACTACTTCGTGGAATGCTGTGTACCGGATCATATCTGGGGATTCAAGTGGACACTTTTCCATCCCCACTGACCCCATTACCAATGAAGGCCTTGTCACCGTTGTCAAGGTAACACTCACAAACTTACTGAGGAATAAACATACCGACAGATGGTCTGGAACTGATGTGAACGATTCTGCTTCAGAACCACTTTGGGTTTTACACTTTCTGCTCACTCATGGGAGAAAATCGCACAACGTCCGTCTACTTGAAGTCGACACCGCTCACATACTTTGGTCTGCGATGCTGCATACACAGTCAAGCAGAGTGATACAAACAGTGAAAAGTCTCAGCACTTTGCCCAGCCAATCAGATCCGTGGAGCAGAACTAACTGTTGTATAAACACTGTAATTGGGTTGTGTTGCCACTCGCTAGAATCTCACTAGAGTCTTATAGGCGCGGGTTCAAATACAGAGTAAAGGACTGTCTCCATGGAAACAGCTTCCACCTGCTGTTCAGCTGAGTTAATGGTTTATATGTCTCTTAATTGAGAATGAGTCATTCATTAATTATTATTCAAGCATTTCTCCTCTGTGTATTTGATTGCAACACAATCCATTCATTGTATAATTTAGATTATTTTCCCTAACAGCTCTGTTAACTTGATTGTGTGTGTGTGTGTGTGTGTGTGTCCTTGTGTACAGCCAATTGATTTTGAGTTGAATCGATCATTCATGCTGACTGTTGTCGCTGAAAATGAGGTGCCGCTGGTAAGCGGGATCCATCGCACCCGCCAGTCTACAGCCAGCGTGTCCATACGCGTCATCGACGTGAACGAAAGCCCAAACTTTGACCCAAACCCCAAACAGATCAAACTGGAGGAGGGGCTCCCGCAGTGGTCGATGCTAACGACTTTTACTGCTCATGATCCAGACAGATTTGTGCAGCAGAGTATTAGGTATTAAAACACACACACACATCCATTTACACACACACATGTTTGAAAAGGATTTTTTGAAATAGGAGAATTTAATGCACTGTGAAGAACTAAGCAGGGCTTTCTTGCTAGTCCAGCCAGAACATTTATGGAAACTAAGCTGGAAAAATGATTCACTCAGAAATTGTCGCTCAGTCATTCATGTCAGAGGTTATTTACATACAGAAGTCTTAAAGGTGCAGGAGCAAACAGAATATGTCATAGTCATGTAAAGTGGATGGTCATGAATATGGTCTAAAAGTAATGTGGAAAAGGATTTTATTTTTTTATTTCAATTACCAATTGAAAAAAAAAAAAAAGTTTTAGTTAACCAGAACAACACTGGTCACACTGGAAATGGAAGGTCAAGTTGTTAACCATTTGTGTTTGGTGTATTTGTGTTTTAAAGGTACTCTAAATTGTTTGACCCTGCCAACTGGCTGGAGATCGACCCCAACAATGGACGAATTTCCACAATTGCTGTTTTGGACCGAGAGTCTCCCTATGTTAAAAACAATCTCTACAATGCCACATTTATGGCCTCTGACAATGGTAGGAGCAGCTGTGTTTGTGTATATGTACAAATTTTTGAGATCTAGTGATTCTATTGATTTTAGCTCTAGGGAGGAATTGCAACCGAACAGAGATACACACATGCCCACACATCCATGTTAATGATCTCACCAACAACATATGCAAACTCATTATGAATGTCTATGCACTCACTTTCTCTGGGTTGTTCTTTGAAGCAGGCTCTCTCTCTCTCTTCCTAACACACACATATGCACATACACTACCCGCAGTGTGAAAGAGTCTACTGAAGTCTGCTAGGCCCTATTCTGCTGTGGTGTTTAACATTCTCGCTGCATCAGAGCTCTGAAACAAACCCCCTCTCTCTCTCACACACACACACACGCTGTAAATTTGAAAGCTTGTCTCCTGAAACACTCACTGAACAGTTGTGCCATTTTTGTATGTGGTATTTCAGTGCAAAACCCCACCTGTTATGGAGTTTAAATGCACTGAAATAGCTAGGCACTGTATGTAAATGAAGTCATTCTGATTCTTTTTAGCACAAACGCACCCTTCTTTGCAATTTAGGCTTGTTTTAGATTGTTTTTAGGCTTGTAATGTTTAGCACAACATCAAATGGTAATGTTATCAAGCAATTTTATTTAATTGCATTTAATTTAAATACATCTTTATTTAAAAGGGATGTTTGTGTACATTTTCTTGCAATCAGTAATTGATGAAATTATGGAGAAGAGTGTTAGTGTTAGAAAGTGCAGTAAAGTGCACTTTTGGCATTTTAAAGGTAGATTGTAGTACCAACTACAGTCACGAGTTCCACCATTACCTAAATAATTCAGTGATTCTGTGTTTCCCGAAACTATAGTTCCAATGAATATTCACAAAGTTGTGTGGTTGGAGTAAGCAAAGCTAAACAATATAGAACAAACATAGCAAAGTAATCTTCAGATACAAACAATCTGACATTAATTCGATCCCTAAACCGAGTAAATAGCAGACGTTATTACTCCATCTCCTGTGTACCAACATGGTTTACATGGTTGACAAAGTTGGGAAACACTTGTGACTAGCTAGTTAATTTCTCCAAGGAGGCATCGTACTATGGTAGTTCATCAGAATTGCATTGTTGCGTAGTTTAAATTTGTAAACTTGTTAAAGCAATTTGCTAAGACAGTGGGTGCAAATACACAATGCTAACTTAGCGTTCTTATCGAATTCCTGCCTCGACTCAGTTAAATCTTTTTGTGTAAGCAAAAAGAAAAAAAAAACCCTTTGCCACAAAGAAGCCTTTTCGTATCTAGTTCAATGCTGATTTGCACACCTGATTCAATAAATTAAGGATACTTAGGCGTACTTGACTTAGTTGTTTTCAGGCTGGAACGGATTAAAAAGTGTGTTGTGAATGTCAGCAGGAGTAGAACAGAAAGCCTCATCTCCGTCAGCCTGCCTGCGCTGCTCTGCCTGTCTCTTGTTCTTTGTTTAATGATCAGTGAAGTCGAAAGGTCTTGTTACTCTTGTTGGAATAGAAACTAAGCTCTTTTCTAAGGAGTGGAGATCCAGTGGTGGTTATAAGGGCTCTGGTTTGATTGGATCTTATAGACTGTGCATTATGGTTTATAAATGAGTTATCATGCCAACCGACCCAGATGAGTGGAAGTTAAAGTCATTAACTGCTGTAGTTCATCTGTATTGTCAGTTTTCAACTATTAGTCTCGGGCTCGGATGTCACGCCCACGACACTTTCACAGTCACAAAGCATATTGCATACAAAAACTTGTGCTATATACAGCAAGGGCTGTATGGATTCTTCTTTTAAGGGTCAATATGCAGCAAGTTTATTGCATCTTTTGTTTTTAAACATCTCACCACGTAGGTTATGTTTTATTAGATGTGTTGAAAATAGTGTTTAAAAGTTTTAAAATGTGATCAGTTGACTATTCTTAGTCAAAAGCCAGGCGACGTGAGACAATGTTTGTATTGACTTTCCCTCCTTTTTCTCTTCTGTCCATTGTCAGGTATCCCCCCTGCGAGTGGGACGGGAACTCTGCAGATCTACCTGCTGGACATAAACGATAACGCACCTCGAGTCTTCCCGCAAGAAGCAGAAGTGTGCGAGCGTCCTGAGCCCAACGCCATCAACATCACGGCTGTAGACGGAGACCTCAACCCCAACGCTGGGCCCTATGCTTTCGAGCTGCCCAACCGACCATCTGACATCCGCAGGAACTGGACACTGACTCGAATCAGTGGTACGCCAAAACGCCATATCAAAACACTTTTCTCAATTATGTTTTTATTTATCTGACGCCCGTTTTTTGTCATACTTGTCGTTGGTTTGTAGGCGATTATGCTCAGTTAAGTCTGAAAATTAGTTACTTGGAAAGTGGGATTTACGAGCTGCCCATCAGCATCACAGACTCGGGTAACCTGCCCATGTCCAACACCACCTACCTGCGCATCAAAGTGTGCCAGTGCGATCACCACGGCGACTGCGTGGACATGGAGCGCATCATGGCAGCCGGGCTGGGCACCGGAGCCATCATCGCCATTCTTATCTGCATCATCATCCTGCTGGGTAAGACGCACACTAGGCAGAGATTGTTTCTTCCAGGCAGTGGAGTTCTTATCAGTTGGTCACATTTCTGTCGGGCACATGTGATCTGCTTTTGGTCACAGAGGCGATATAGTCACAAAAGATTTAATAGCGAGACTGTTGTGGAAATGATAGCAACCGTTCTGTTCTCTTACACCAATGTTATCAGTTGAATCAGAATCAAATGATGCTTTTCTCTTTTCGGTTGACTTTATCTGGGTTCTGTCCATGTATTTTTATACATATTTTTTTTTTTAAATGTTGGATGAACACACCAAGAAGTGTTCGATTTTGTTCATTGTATGGTGGTTGTAGCCATATACTGCAAAGACACATTTATATGCAAACACCATATAAAGGGAATTTTGCATTCGATGACCCCTTTAAGAACTTATAAGCACACTTGAGGTGGATAAATGCTTTGTTCAGTAAGAAGACATAAACACTAACTACAATGGAAAAAATTATAGAATAAATTTCTAGAGGCACATAAAAAACGTATTGTGAATAATTCACATTGGGCCAATCTCTTCTTAATGAAACGCTGCCAAAGCCTGTCATCAAAATGATTGGCTACTGTCACCATCAAAACTGTCGCCTCTCAAAAATAAGGCATCTACCTCCATTCACTAGCGATGACATTTTTGTCAGAATGTCTCGGCACTCTAAAGTAATTTATTACATTTAATAAAAGAGCCACAGTAGCTTCCCAATGGCCACAACTTCCATTTCTATTTTGCTCAAACTCCTATGTAAGTGAAAACTTTGTTCTCAAACACATGGGATGTAGAAACTGTTTTCAGGTTAAATTAAATTTGGAGCGTGGATGGAAACACGGTAGCTTATGATTATCTCTTGCACAATTCTGATTCCTCATCTCTAGTTTTAAATCACGTTACTTGTGTTAATTTACTTGATGAAATACATTGCAGTGTCACAGAATAACTGAATAATATCAATCCAATTTCTGAAAAATCACACCCCTCGTGGAAATCTCTGAAGCTTGTCTGAGGAAGCAACAGAAACTGAGGGGGTGGAGTTAGGACAAATGTAAATTTTGCTTGGTGGTGCTAAAAATGTTACACTGCACCTATTACTGTCTGATCTCAAGCGCTTGTTTTATATTGATCTCTTTCTCACTTTCTGTCTCTCTGTAGTGCTGGTGTTGATGTTTGTGATGTGGATGAAGAGACGGGATAAAGAAAGACAGGCCAAGCAGCTGCTGATCGATCCAGAGGACGACGTGCGAGACAACATACTCAAATACGACGAGGAGGGTGGCGGAGAGGAAGACCAGGTACATGCGCTCCCTCTCTACTGCTATTGCTGCTGGCCTGGGCATACACAATTATTTCAGCTCAGAATAACTTGAGATCATCGAGCTTGTTTAATAAAATCATGTTAAAAATCTTCACGATTTTAATTTGAGCTGCGTAGTGCGGTTTGAAATCACGATGACACATTTTCAACACTTATTTTGCAAGTTATGCTGATTACAAGTCATAGTATGCTAGAGACTCATTTTTAAATGGATGAAACCATTCCTGCTTTGCCTGCTTTTGTGAGCACATATTTTTGCATTTGCATTTGAGGCAAACTTTGCTTTTTGTAAAGTCTCTCAATGCTCTCACACACACGCATTCAGTTTTATCATTTTGAAAACTTGGTTTTATGAGTTACAGTAATGATATTTTCTACTCTCTGAACCCCCATCAATGGAGAAACCATTTGGCATTTTTCGATTTTAATTAAAACATTAAATTGGGGTACACTGTATTTTTTCCACCTGCCTCTACATCTTGTGCATGGCCGAGTGTTCCTTCTTTTCAATACCCCATGGACCATGAGCACTTACAGACATGTCATCTTTCAAACTTGTCGTGGGTATGTTCTAACCTTTGCATATCCATTTTTGTTGTTTCCACCTTCTTCTTTGGTTATTTTTAATGGCATTTTCCATCATCTTCTTCAAGTAGTTCTTGAAAACAGCGAGCCAACTGTGAGTATTGCCACATAGTGGACCAACCAATTAGTGCAGTCAATCACAGGCATGTGTGTGTGCGCCATACAAAGTTTGTATTACACCGACTCTGCTGATTTCAAAATGTAGCGGCAAATCGAAACATACTTTCAGCTATCGGCTATCTATGTAAATGAGGAAATACTATAGAGTTCGATTTGTTTTTATCCACCTTATATTTAACATAACAGCAGGCATCACCATTTGTAAATTAAATCTCCTTCCAGTTATTTCTGTAATATAAAAATGTGGCTTGACATTGCAAATTGTTTTTTGTTTTTTGTTTTTGTCACATTATTTTAATGTGACTGATGAGAAGTCTAAGCTATCGATACAAAGACTACTCTCTAACCTAAAAGAAATTATTTATCAGTATGAATAAAGAATACATTTATTTTACATCAAGATTTGGAGTTATACTTTAAGTATTTCCATTCCAAATATGGACTGTTCCAAATTTTCCCATAGGAAGGTTTTATCAAATTTAGCTAACTTCTGAGAAGAAAATACACATGAATGTCCTTCGTGTGGAACAAAGTGAATTTAAATTGCGTTACTATAGTCCAAACGTTCCTTGTTTTGCATGCAGATGTTTCCAGAAAAGCAAGGGCTTTTAAGCAGACCTCTAACCCTGTTTGTGATTGTATATCTGTGTTTCTTCAGGACTATGATCTGAGCCAGCTGCAGCAGCCCGATACTCTGGAGCCAGACATGATCAAGCCCGTCGGGATCCGCCGGATGGACGAGCGACCGATGCACTCTGAGCATCCGAACTATCCTATCCGCTCGGCCGCACCCCATCCCGGAGACATAGGAGAGTTCATCCACGAGGTACGCTGTGTGTCCTCTCTTCTGAAGTCGCGCCATATAAAACGGCTCGATGGCACCAGTGATAAGACTTAATGGTGATTGATTGGTTAATTGGACCAAGGTCCTTTTAGGTTTTGTTGATCATTAGCCAGTCTCAGGGATCCAATAACTCATGCTCCAGTCTGTGGATGCGCGTCCTCACATGCAGACCTCACACGCTCTAAGCAGTGCGACTGCACTCATAGCAGGGTGAGATTAGCAAGAAACTGCTTAAATCAGGTAATGAATTAAACATTACTGCTAAATGTAAGCAGCCTCACTTAAAAGACAGACAGGCTTTTTATACATCAGCATTTGCCAATCGTTTCGACCAAATCGTATTTTAAAGAAAACTGTCAGTTTTTTTTTATTTTTTAAGCATTCGAACGTGAAAAGAAATTGTTTTTAGAAAAGTTTTGTTTATAGGCGTTTTATGTCTGCAGAAAGATTTGTTTAGACAAGCGACTTAAGGATTCAGAATTATGTCAGCTGAACGTCTATACAGTGTTTAGTCTATGTTAGCACTCTGTCTGGATAGTGTTATGCTAAGAATAGAACTTTATTTGGACAATATGGCGGCGTTTCAAAACCAAGTGAGCTGCCTACCTAGACGCATTTTTGGGCACCAGAGGCATTTTAAACGTTCGGATGCTCGATTCACTACTAACATTGTTTGGGCACATGTAAATCAAACATTTGAATCTACCCCAAAATGTTGTATTATCGATCTAAAGTTACGTTGGAAATGCTGTATTACATACTTACTACCACTCGTTTTCACTACTACGGTTCGAATGCTATCTTTTCCTCAAGCTTTTTTGCTTGGCTGAAAAAGTACATCATACACAAAACATGTATAGGATTCATGTTTCTTTCATTGGATGCCCCTTTCACCATCATTGGTTTGATTTACTTAAAATACAAATTGGTCATAGTGCAAAAATAAAAGAAAGAAAAACCCCGGAAAACACAATCTTTTGTGCTAAATATAACTGTAGAATTGTGTTTATTACGACCTGTCGGGACCTGATGAAAATGAAATAAAAAAGGTTAATATGTTAGTATTTATAATGTTTAAAGATTACCATATTCTTATTTTCTAAGGAAGTTCATAGGTTAAACTTCAGAGGATCATTTTAAATGTTAATGGAGAGACTGCAGATTTCCTGAGAGCCGTGACACATTATTTCATAGCAGGGAATAATGGCCAGGACACAGTGGTCTTTGTGTTCATTTCAATTTTGGATTCACCTGCACATTTTACAAAACAGTAGAGAATAGTGCAGAATAGTGCATGTGAAATGGCTCTCACACACAGTTTTTACTTAATGGGTTTCAGTTCTATTGTCACTCCTTCCTTCCTTCCTCTTCTCACTTTAGTTGTTTCTCATCCAGTGCCCTGACAGTGTATTCAGTGTTTCATTGTTTAATTGTGCGAGCTCAGACTGCGGCGTTACCGGAACGCAGCTAGCCGCTTATAAATAAACGCTTTAGCCTGTTCCAGAGCCCAGCATCTGTTTGCACGGCGACCCCAATCCTTCTCCGCTTCCCTCTCCTCCCATCTCCCCCTCCTCCTCTGTTTGTTCCTTCTATTTCTCCATCCCATCCCCCTCTTCTTCAGTTAAACAGCAATACGTTGTACCAGACAAGAAAATGCTTGTACTAAACAATGATCATGTGCTATATTTGAAGCGTGTCTATTTTAAAAGCACATCCGTTGTGGTCATGTTCCCTAGGGCCTGAAGGCGGCCGACACCGATCCCACGGCCCCTCCGTACGACTCCCTGCTGGTGTTCGACTACGAGGGCAGCGGCTCCACGGCCGGATCGCTCAGCTCCCTTCACTCCTCCAGCAGCGGAGGCGACCAGGACTATGACTACCTCAACGACTGGGGCCCTCGCTTCCGCAAACTCGCCGACATGTACGGAGGCAACGACGACTAGCTTGAACCATCACCGCAGGACCACAAAAAAGAGAAGGAAGAACCGGAGGAGGAGGAAAATTAAAAGAAACAACATCAAAAAAAAAAACAGTGTGGCACTTTTTTTTTAATTGCAGGACGAGGACAGTGAGCAGAATCAAAACAATGAAGAAACCAATATACCCTAAAGAGACAGAGAATGAAGAGACGAGAAAGTGGAAGGAAGATCACCATGGAAACAAAACCAGGTCTCTCCGAGGCCCTCTGTTGTTGACGGAAGGGGGTCTTATGAAGGAAAACTGCCTAGATTTGGTTCAGTCCAGGATTTTTTCGCCTAAGTTTGAAGGATCATCGGTACGAAACGTATGAAGGAACGCTTAAAGAACGTTAAATGAATGCTAAGTTACACTTGAATCTCACAGTACAGAAGCACTGGGATATTACGTGCCTTTTTGTACATTTTTTTTGTTTTTTTCATTTTTACATTTTTCTTTTCGGCCTTTGGTCATTTGATCTGATGATGTTGTTTTTCTGTTCAATGGCTTTGGTGGCTCAGAGTTTTGGAGTGTTTATGTCGTGAGCCTGTTTATAACGTTTATGCTTCTGCTTGCGTTTCTCACCGTCACGCTGTTCGTCTCACGTCACGTATCAAAACGAAAGCTTTGGAAGAATGAGAGCAAGACAGAGGGAACAGCTTTGTACAGTATGCTAGAAAATAGATTTTAGTTTCTTTTTTTTTCTTTTCTTTATTTTAAAAAAGTATATTCACTGTTTTTCCACCAGAACGTTAACTTATGCAGCCGGTTGCAAAATAGAAGACGAGCATTATTATTTGGTAGCAGAACTCTTCGTTTCGTTCATTTATTTTCTCTCTCTCTCTCTGCATTTTTTGAAGTGATTTAGTATTTTGCAAATGAAAACATTCTGTTTTTTGAAATGTCATCTGCCTTAGTCATCCTGGTATTCTTTCATGCCTGGTATTCTTTCATTTTTTACTCCACTGTAAATTAAATGGCGTGTACATAGTTTTTTGTTTTGTTTTTCCTCTTTTAATGTAGTCTACCAAGAAGAACAGGGCGTGAAGAACTTGTAAATGTATAATTTGGACTACAGACAAAAGGATTTTTGCATGTTTTTATCTTTTACGTAAAAAACGGTCTTTCTGAAATTGATTTACACACAAATAAAGAAATGCCCACCTTGAATGAGACTAAAGTGAATAAGTGAGACAGAAGTTTGGTCCAGATACCTGTTGTTTTCATCCCTGCCCATTCATGACCTAACATTCCTTTTTCATTTCGCCCTTTTTGGCCCAGTTAATGACCTTCCATTCGCCCGTTCTCTAATTTCATTGCTTGACGTCCTTCGTCAAGGATTCCATGTTGACCACCTTGCGCTTCCTTTGTTCTTCTCTGCTACGTTCTGCATTTCCATTGTCTTCTCCCCCGGGCCACTCTCATGGATCAAAGAGGTCGGCTGACGTTCGAGGCTCCGAGGCCATATTCCTAAATGCACGATCCTTCGGGATCTTCACGTTTGAACTAAACTGTAATGGTGGACCTAAGCCCTCATCATAACTGTCTCTGCCTGTTAGAGAACCGTAATGGTGTGTGTGCGTGTGCGTGTGTGTGTGTGTGTATCACTGGATACCGTCAGAGAGGGCCATTTAAAAGAGCAGGATGGAAGTACGTGGCCAGTCCACTCATGAGGCTCACAGCCATAAGATGATTAACAGCTTTTTAATGGACGATGGCTGTCCAGACTTCTGCGGGCTCTGTTTGCAATTACTTGTTGATATTATGACCCATTGCAGCCCAAATGACCAATAAAAGTCTAATTTTGGAAATGTTGATTTGTTGGTTTTCTTTGCTACTTTGTAGCATTAGCAGCTGTCTTTTAAGCATCATGGGAGCTCACCAGTGAGTGACCGATTTAGAACGCTCTACATGGGTAACAAATCACTAATAGCACTCCACATGAGAGACTTGACTTGCAATTGATTTAGATTGTGATTATATTGCTGAGCTAAAAGCTTTATTCTCTTAACAATCAAAAATTAGTGATGCACTGAAATTTCAGCAACTAAAAATGCTGAAACAGCAAAAACTAGATTTGGTTTAAGATTTTTTTTTTTTTTTAATTATTAAAAAAAATTGTTGATCGAATAGCTATTTCATGCACACAACATGGACAAACGGTGCATCATGGACAGACGTACTTAAAAATGACTAATACTAACGTAAGATTTGCTCTGCTGAAATATCAATAATTTCACTACCACTGCTTTAATTTTTCACACCAACATCATACCAGGTTTAGTTTTCCATTTACCCAAATTTCATTACAGAAAATTTTATCTATTAATTTTTCGTCTTAATGTAAACTAATTTTCTGTTTCTTTAAAAAGAAATTATTTCAATGCAACACTTATAAAATACATTGAACAAAAAATGCATACATTTTCACATGTAAAATAACACATTTTTATATTTTTCAGAACTGAATTGAATCTATAAGTAATTTTTATCTCACCTTAAACACTATTTTAGATTCATTTTTCACTGAGCTCGGAGCCGCTTCTTCTGCTTTATGGATCACCTGCTGCTGCCATTGAATTTTAATAAAATTAGATATCTTATTATAGCAGCCTTTTTTTTTAATTTTTAGTCAGTGTGCCTGTAATGCCTTTAAATGTTGCCTGCATATGCAGTTCACTAGGTTTTGGAATGAGATAATTGTATATATGCATGCTAAATGGGCTCCATTAAATGGGAAAAGGAAATGCCATTGCATACCTTGACCTTAAAAGTATTTACTGGCAGCTGGGTCATTATCTGGGTCTGTGTGTGCCTGCCTCCATCATTTGAGTCAGTCTACAGTCCACACACACACGCACTGACGCACATAATCTTGTGTATTTCTATACTCCCTCCAGGGCTATCCTTTGCTCCTCCTTCTCTATCTAACGTTCTCCGGGGGCTGAGATTATTGTGCCAACATCAAAGCCTGGCCTCCCCACGTCCCATTGTGTGTGACTGAGAGAATGAGAGAGCTAAAAAGTGGAAGTCTTGTTGCTTAAGGTCACACGAAGGATGGGGAATAAGCTTTTCTCTGTGCTGCTATCTCCTTCATTCCACACTCCCTACATACATATAAACATATAAAACTTATTCCTGCGTTTTATATTTAGAGTTCTTTTCCTATGTCCTTTTATACTTCATGTTCCATCACACTCTTTCTCTGTCCTTTGTTTCAGTTTTTTTTTTTTTTCTCGTTTTGTCAGTAATGGTTTGGCCAGTCCAGTGGAACACTTGATCCTTTGTTACGCCAAAGGGATACCTCTCTCTCTCTCTCTCTCTCTCTCTCTCTCTCTCTCTCTCTCTCTCTCTCTCTCTCTCTCTCTCTCTCTCTCTCTCTCTTTCTCTCTGTGTGTAAGAGAAAGTGCAGTGGGTGCTGCAGGGATTTACTTAATATAAAAGGAATAGCCTACGTTGAGATATACATTTCTGTTGTTTTTTTTTCACTAAAAAATTATATGATCAATAAGTTATAATAAAATATGTTTTTACTATTATTAAAATAAGCAATTTGTAACTTTTTTTGTTATAAAAGATTCAGCTCATTTTTAGTCAGTTTAATTTAATTATTTGTGGCTTAAAAACCAAGTTTATTGTACTTAAAAATTAAAACAGAATTTTTTTGTTTTGTTTGTATAGACACAAATCTTGACTGATCATTAAAAAAAGAAAATCTAATTTTAGTAGGCTATACTGCCCAGAGGAAGTTTTTTGACATAACTGATATTCCACGATATAAAATAATTACTAATCACAGAGACTGAAGAAAGATTTCTAGAAACTAGAAATCATCTAGAACTGCTGTCCATGGAACAAAGTTACAGTTCTTCTAGATGATTTTACTTGACAGAAATTTCCTGATTGAAAAACATAAAGACAAAATAATAAACATGCCCACAGGGACCAACAGTTCAGTTGGTTACCTGTAGTCGATTAAGTATGATTCGTTACTGATTCAAACGGTAGGTTAACGTGTTTTTGAACTATCTGGCTAAAGGCCAAAATATAGCTAATGCATCAGTTTTGTAGCCTACGCTAGGGTCAGTAGATTACGTTACGCGTGACACGAATTTCATCTGAAGAAGAGTTCGCGGACCGCCCTATCTTTGAGGTTATATTTGTACAACTAACTGTAACATTAAATAATTCAAAGATATTTATTTGGGTTGAAACTCGAAACTGCGCATGTGTTGAACGCCTGTGTACGAGTCAAAAGAAGTATATTTTGCAAGGCTGTGCGTTTGACTTAGCCATGGGGTAAAAGCCGACGTACCCTTTCTGCTTAATTCAGGAATCAGGCTCATAAAAGTCATTCGTTTTGAGCGTCGAGTCCCTATGTCGTGCCACACTGGTCACAATGGGAGCCATTTCATCGTCAAACGGCGTTACACGTGCAGCAGCCCGTAAGGAAAACTCAACGCAATAGACTGCAACGAATTCACAAGTTACTCAGGTAGGCTAAATATGGTTTATTTTGGCCTGGTGCTGAAAAGCGTCGCAGGAAACACAGTTTTATGTCCTTTTCTATTTTTAACAAATAGGGATTCTGCAAGGGAGGCTATGTAGATTTATGAACTGCATATTTGTAAAGGAGTCGGACCAGTAAAGTGAAAGGGAGGACTGGATGTGAAGGGGAGTTTGAGTCTGAGGCTCTAAAAATAGTACTTTGTGCTGGCTGGAGGATGGAGATGACATTGATCAACTGATACAGAGGGAACAACTCTCACCCCCCCATCTCTCTCTCTCTCTCTCTCTCTCTCTCTCTCTCTCTCTCTCTCTCTTTCCCGAGGTCTTAACTCTGCCTTTTACATTCCTGCTTTTCCATTGCTGTCAGGGTCAAACTCACTCCTCCACATGTACGAGTTTGGTGTGTCTCACTCAGATTTTCTTTTATGCCTCAATCCAAACCAAAACATTTGTTTATGACTCATTGTGAAAGGCAGAATTAACAAATAACAATATAAAAAGGTTAATAAAATATCCTCACCCTTGTGGGATTCCAAACCTCTAAGTTTCTTCGTAGTACACAAAACACACAATTTGACACAACCAAACTGTGATTCGAGAGCTATGGCAGAGCCAGAAGGGAAGAATTTCAGTGACAAATCCAACACACACCCTCATGGAATTTTGTAATTATGTTTTGACAAACTTGTGGCAAATCTGCATTTGTACAAACTCACATGGTTTATATATGATCCGCTTATATCCCACTGATGGTTATGTTTAGAGTTGGGCTGTCATACTTTTCCCTTAAAAATTGTTTCTCCACAAATCACATCGTAAAAAGGAACACGAAATCGCCACCTTTAAAAATAGTTTTCTCATGAGGTCGGGTTGAAAAATCACTGTAATTTTAGTTTGTTCCCCACAAAATTATTATACAGCTTCAGAAGACATAAGGCGAATTTCAAACTGCATTATAGTCACTTTAATAAGGAGATACCATTTGAAGGATCGTTCCAAATGAAAGTGAACAACTGAATCCCTTCACTAAGGGCCCTTCCACAAGCCTGTTAGCAAAAAGATCATGCAATGGTCACTTCATATAATTCATTGAATAATTTTTGGTCATGTTCTGCATCCCCTTCAGTGGGGAACAGGGATTGCCCATAGTGTATAAGTTATTTGAACTGCTTTAATGTTGCTTGGTGCTTGTTTGTTATTTTTGTAGCTTTTCCACTACACAGTACCAGCTCAACTCAACTCGGCTCGCCTTTGTTTGGTTTCCCAATGTTTAAAAGTTGTACCTGTACCTGCTTTCGGGAACTGTTTTTTTTGTATCACCTCCGGCGAGGTTCTGAGCGAGCTAAGGCTAGCTGAGTCGGTACTAAAATGTGACGTGAAAACAATGCCGACTGACGATCCAGTGAGAGCTTGATTGGGCAACGAGGAACGAAAGGCGTCGCTATGACGACCGGGTACTGTTTGTGGCTGTACTGTCTGCAATAGAAAACAGAAAAGAGTTGAGTAGAGTCGAGCTGGGACTGGTAATGGAAAAGCACCATTCTTCAAAAATTCTCCATTTGTGTGATGACTCTCAGGTTAATAAATGACAACTAATAATGAAATGTCATTATTAGTTGAGTGGGATCTGGCACCCCCATATTCTGTACTTTAGCTATATTCAGTCCAGGATTGATGTGTAGTAGAGTCATAATGTACCCTTAATCTCCTATATTTAAATCTGATTATATTTGTGGATATCAGCATACATGTTATGTTACCTCCACATGCTATAGGACATCCCAGAACACATGACAAAGGGAATGAAGCAGGACTTTGGCTTGTTAATGTCCACAAATGGCCTGAAGAGTCAACAAGAGCTTCTCTCTTCTTGTCTGTGTTGATGTGAGTAGACATGAGAGGGAGATCGGGCCAGCTATATCATTGTACTGACAGGGTTTGTTCACAGCTCTGGGGAAGAGAGAGAGTCATTCACATAATGCATTCAGTCCTGTTTTGGATGCAGTGTGCTGGAATGCTAAGTAAATCAGAGGACTTTGCCATGCTGCTGTGTCACAAAAAGAGACTGCTTTAGACAAATGTCCTTTGACGTTAAATACTAGCTGTTTTCAGGTGGTTTAGATGCTTCTGGAAATCTTGAAATCTTTCAACAGAATATCTTAAACCGCATGCTTGTGATTGTGAATATTGGAAGGAAAATGACAACAAAAAAGTGACCATGAAATCAAAATTATTATTATTTTTTTTTGTAATGGAATATTGAGGTATTTATTATAAATGATTTATTTGTGAATGTCATTTAAAAAAAATATTCATGTTCACTCGTGATCTTTAAACAAAATGGCTTCCCCTCCCAATCGCAGACATCTTTTCTCTGATGACATGTTTACTGGTGCGAGGGCGGGACAACCTGTCACTCACATGACATCACAGCAATAGAAAACCACAACCATCCAATAAATCCCCAATGGACAAAATCAAGTTCCACCCTACATTTCCTTCTTGCTCCAGAAGCCGTTTTACTCGGATATACTTAACAAGAGAGAAGAAAAGACTTACAAATTAATCGGTTTCATGGTTTAAACAGCAAAGAGATTAAATAAAGAACAAATAGAGACTTGTTTAGTGGCCATACTGCTGCTTCTCAGATTTGTGTCCCAAGAAAACACCCCACAATCTCAGACGTGATCTCAACAAGATCTAAAACTGTACTCAGATATGCAGAGATCACGAAATCGGCGCCCAAAAATTCAGTATAAATTCAAATGTTTTTCTTAAAATAAAAAAAATGGCAGACTTTTAATCTGGCTGTACTAGCTTGTGTCTATTTTTAGTCCTTATAAGGAATTTTTGGAGAAATCGAGAATTCAAAATACTGCATAAAGTGAAGTCTAATGAGCTATTAAAAGAAACTTCTGAGCAGTACAATTTTACTCTGGCTAACACATCACGTATAAATGTGTGAATGAACAGCTGAATAATTTTATGGGGTGTGCATGTTACAGCAAACTACTGGGTCGGGAAATGTGGCTTACTGCTCATAATGATATAATCCAGCAATGGGAGCATTACATTAAGCAGACCTAAGGCAGACGAAAGGAGAGAAAGCAGACCTGCATAAAACTAACAGGCGGAAATAAAGGCCTTGTGTCTGTAAATACTCCTGGAGAATAATGGACTTTTAAAAAGGGATATACCATGGTGCAAAAGATACCACTTAAGATACCTCGAAAGCAAGATTTTGCTTTCAGACAAGAAAGATTCCGAGATGCTATTGTCCTAGCCGAGACAAAGAGCATGTTTGTGGTTCTACATATTTCGAAATGCTTATTTGTTTGTGTTTGAATAATTCAGTCAGAGACGCTGAATGCTCGCTGGTGCCTTTTCCTCCCGTTTCTCCTCTTTAGCTTAGAGATGGTCTGTTTTCATTACCCATGACACGTCTTTCTCTCTGTTCCTTTGTTGTTTTCTTCCTCTCTGTGTGTTGTCCCTCATTGTATTACAACAGAGAATAATATTAAAAGCAGTAGGCCAACATTATTTGCTTTCTTAATGCACATTGATAGTTTTATTGTGGATGATTTATCGGTGCATGTCAGAATTGTTTGTAATCTTTAATCAAGTAGGAATAACTAAAGAATCAAATATTCTATGATATTTTAACATGAACACTGCCTTTCAAAACTTTTGTATATATTAAACTGACTAAAAGTGACAGTAAAGACAGGTTTCAGGGGGCCTTAAAAAGTTTAAATTCATCCTTAGACAAATTAAGGCCTAAAAAATCACAACTTGCACAAATGAAGGCCTTAAATCAGAGCAAAAAGTCTTAAATGCTAAATGCTTTCTCTCATGGCATTAAATGTTGCATACATTGCAATATATATAATATTGTCCTCTAACCATCTACATCAGGATACATTTACTTAATGCAAATGTAAAATTAAGCCTTGAAATATTCAACAAAATTAAGTGCATGAGTTTACTTAAAACAAGAATATGTAAATGTGTTTGGAAAACTAAATACAGATTAACTAAAACTAAAATAAATGTATCTTGATTTAATAATTTTGTTTGCTTTTACTTTTTAAAACAAGGCAAAAATAGGTACTGAACATTCTACTGATACTTTTCGTATCTCTCACGGAGGAGCAAAAGCATAAAATGAGGAGCGACGACAGTGAAGATAGAGAGAGGACCAAGCCTGGACTGTTTTATTTGATGTTTTGTTTTATTATGTGTGGTGACTGCCATCTTTACTTTCGTTTTGTTGTTTGGCTATTTTACATTATTAAAATCTTTAAATCTCCTTCCCAAAACAGCATACTGTGTTACAAACTCTGATTGTATCAGTCTGAAAAAAGAAAGTGATACACACTTATGGTGTGTTCACACCGAACGCATATAGAGCGTCAAATATGCGTCGATCGTGTCTAGTTAGATGCTTGAATCTTCCGCTCGATGTATCAGTCTGAAAAAAGAAAGTGATACACACTTATGGTGTGTTCACACCGAACGGAAATAGAGCGTCAAATATGCGTGGATCGTGTCTAGTTAGATGCTTGAATCTTCCGCTCGAGTTCAAATTTTTCAACTTGCGCGAAAGACGTTAGCGGCTAACGCGCTGCCCAATTCACGTCATTCACGACGTCTGGCGCGAATGATGCGTCTATTCGCATGTTTGGTAAGTCTTTGTAGTCATGACTTTGTATGTGACTGTATGTCCCCCGTCCTTTTCTCTCTTTTTTTTTTCAATAATTCATTTAAAGGTTCTCTAAGCGATGTGAGGCCAAAACATTTTTTGTCACATACATCAAATGTCTCCTCACTATCGGCTAGCTGCCTGTCCCCTAAACACACTGTAAAAAAACGCGGTCTCTGTAGACACCACAGGCTCCACAAACGGCAACAAAAACAATCATGTCTCACCCGGACCATGAAACCTAACAAACAGTGTTCCAGCCAATCATTGGCAAGAAGTATTTGAGGGTGGGTCTGGGGGGTTAGTGCGCGTGCACATGAAGGGGGTGTGTGTGTGAAGGAGAGAGAAGCATAAGAGGGAAGTTTGAAAAATGGCCGAAACACGACCAAAGAGACGTCGTTCTGAGGAACAAATTAAAAAGAAGAAGGAGTCGGATAAAGAACGTGCGAAGTTCCGAATTTACATCGGTAGCAAAGCTTTTGAACGATGGCGAGAACTCCGGCGGCAGAAGGGCTTACAGTCCGACATTCAGGTTGCTCTGTTTTTGCTTGACAGGTGGGTAACGTTTAATTGTTTTTTTTCTTCTAAATTGACGCTTATGTTCGCCAAACCCACACAAGGATATAATTAGCTAGAAATGCACGTTCACAATTATTTCAGGAAGGACGGAAGGGAGGGGGGGAGATGAGATGTGGAGGAGGGAGGGTCTAGCTAGCCTCCGATTTGTTTGAAAATATTCCGAACGTCAACACCCAGGATCGCTCAGAGAACCTTTAACTCGGATATAGCCTACGTCACAATACGGAAAACATGATATGTTGCTACTTCTGTTACATTGTGTGTCTTTAAAAGGCAAGTAGCCCAAAAAGGGACATTTCAGCCAAAGGATCAAAGACAAAGTGGAATATGGTCATGTTTAAATAACTGAATATGTTTTCCTTTTCTTTTTTCTCAACAAAGTGAACTTCAAGGAATATAGTAATTAAAAAAACAAACAAAGAATGTTTTCCTCTAAAATGTCTTTCATTCCTACCATCCCAAATAAACATCCACCATCCCACCCTACGTTTTTTTTTGTCATTGCATATATTTTTTTACTGCAATTCACGTTGAGTCAGATTCTAAAGAAGAACCTAAATGGCCTTTTTTGAACTGCTAAATGCCTCTTTGAACAGTTAATGAAAATTCATGGCTTTATGAAAGTCTCATGCAGCACCATTTTCCTTTTTCTTCATCCCCCGTTTCAAGGTACAATGCCGCCCAGTAAAGCCCGGCTGTAATGTCTCTCTCTCTCTCTTTCTCTATTAGAGTATAGCCTCTAGTCATGTTATCCATAGCTTTATTCCACTGAGATATGGGGGAGGAGGTTCGTAATGTTCCAACATTACATTACAATCACTGTTGCAGTTTTCTGTTTGTCTGGATTTGTGTGCCTATGTACGGGTTTATACACCGTGTATTTCTTACTTTCATTCCACTCTGTCTTCCATAAACGCCTCTTGCTACAGCAAAACAGTTTCCAGGTCTGAAACACTCTCTAGACATGGACACATCCAGTCACACCCTGCAGCTTGTCAGACAATGAAAACAGAAAGGACCAAATAATGAAGCAAGCCAGATACACGGAAGGACATTGAATATTTAATACTTCAATACAGACCAGTGCAACTGTCTAATAACTCTTTTAATTAACGTAGGCTAATAGAATTTGCTTTCTCCATGTTTCATTGTCTATCTCCCGCTCCCTTCTCTTTTCTATTTCATTCACACTATCCATCTCTGTTCTCTCGTTGCCCTGGGGGGTTTTCTCTCCTCTTGATTGTGGGCTTTGGAAAACTGGGATTTGAGTTAGAAGACAATGAAGTTGGACTCCATCTTGCAGCAAATCCCAGAGGGTGGTTGGTGGACCATGCATTATGGAGCATACCTTCACTTCTCTGCACCGCTAGCTTTAGCATCACTCACTTGCCTTCCACTGCTGCACCAACAGTCCCCGCTCTCACACAAGTTCATCACCAACCAAAACAAAATTAGAGGCATTTGGGTGGGGCTCTCAACAATTGGCGCATGGGCTTAAATGCAAATTGACAGGGAAATATTGCATATTTTTATTAGTGCTGCATAACAGAAAATGGTAAGAACCGCACTGACAGATATATGGATTGAATCCAGTCAAAACAAGATTGTGACAATATATGGTTTGTCTTTATTCTTTACGCAGGCTTGGGTATTTTCACAAGATTTGGACAAAAAGGATGTTCATGTTTTCACCCTTTGTCCTAACCAGCCATACACTGCAAGTGATTGGGTAATTCTGTTTTTGAATGGTTTCTATTTCTGTGATGATGTGGCTGATAGCTCAATGATTATCTCAAGATTATTAAAAGATAAAATAGTGAATCTTCTAATGTAAGTAATAATTCAAAATTGTTTTTTTTCTGAATTTATTCTGCAACCTCAATTGCAAAAAATCCATGTTTAGATTTATTACATTTAATCACTGAATATTTATGTGTATATGTGTATGACATATATACAGTATATATATATATATATATATATATATATATATGACAGATTTAGTTGCACAAAGAGCACAAGTTGCTTGTGAATCTCATTGGAACTCCATTGAGACGATTGAGCCCGTTTTTGGCAATTTTTTTTTTAGCACTTCCGTCCCTGACACCCAGACTCAAACAGAGCTTGACTATGTAGTTGGACGTGAGTGACCCGTCTGTCTTCTAGTGCTGTGGCATGAGAAATCTGAATCATTCCCTTCCGAAACATGCAGAGGCGGAGACTGTGAATAGGAGCTGTCCATGAGCTAGGAGAAGGAGACATTTTTTGCTAGGTATTCTGATGAATTATTTTGTCATTTTGCCTCCATGTTTCCCCGATTGCGCGCAAGCATCTTCTCATATCCATACGGTAATCTCTCAACTGTGCGACAGAGAGTCGCGTGGGTATGATGCAATCGTTAGCCTACTTTTACTAAAACTGCTTCTATGGGGCCATAACATAAGCTGCAAGGTAATGGAGCAATTTATACATTGTCGTGTTTCTTTAGAAATAAATAAAGGACAAATGGGGTCTTCAAACGCCTCAGATGTAAAGTTATTTGCTGTCAAAGTGACGCCAAAATGAATGGGAGTCAATGGGAATGCTAACGCAAGTGAAGTTCTGCTACAAGATGTCAGCTCCCGCGAGGCTTCAACTTTCGGTCGATGGATTACCCCCTTGGTTGTAGGACACTTTTAGGGTCAGTCGTGGCCTAATGGTTAGAGAGTGAGACTTCTAACCCGAAGGTTATGGGTTCGATTCTGAAAAGGGAAAGATCGTTAAATCCTTGTGGTAATTAGCAGATGTGTTCCAATAGAGTGGCTGCATCCTCTAAAGGCTGCATTTGAAGACCGATTGCGTTATAGCGGCACAATGAATGCTGTCCCAAGTGGAAGGATCCTTCTAATGCAGCCTAGCGTCGATGTTGCCAAGTCTGAGGTTTTCCCTCGGAATTGGGCTACTTATAATTTGTTGCCGTGGGTAAACACCCCTTTAAGTATGATTTTGACACCCTCAGCTGAGACTTACAAATCCAGGGCAGAATCCGGCAGCCCGATGGAGAAGAGCCGATGGGCTTTTTGGGCTTCTTTTTGTTGCACAGACCTGGCAACCCTGCCTGCCATCCTTCTTTCCCCTGACCTCGAAGGATATAGAACGAGGAACCAGCAGCAGCCAAAGAGAAAACGAGACTTAGAGGATGAGATGATCGAGATATTTAGGGCTTAGGACATGAAGATAGAGAGAGGAGATCACAGGAGAGCAGGGAGAGAATGCACGGATTGTTTTTCTTAACAGATTGGTAGAGAAATAAACTTTTGGTTATGTGAATTAAAAAGCGTTTAGTTCAGAGCCTCATTAATCCCCATGCGGCAATTAGTTTGAGCTCACATGGTGCCTCACATAAAACACTTAGCACATACATTCAATACATAAAGAAAATAAATAAACAAAACATCACCTAAGTTTAGTACATTGACGTATTGCTTCAGGCACAAAAGTAAATTTGTAGTGATTTGTTGAGTATTTAATTGCCCTTAGATGTCATCCAAGGGTCAACCACTCAAAGTCCGAATGCAACGGGTGTGTACTATCGCCTATTATTTTATGAGCCATCCTCAGCACCTGCTGTTCATAATAAGATGTAAGGCTTCGCAAGGGAACACCCATCATTTTAGAGCACTTGTTAACAATACCCTGCAACCGATTTTTGTTCTTTATAAATAATGATGAAAACCAACAGATAAAAGAAAAAGACAAGATACTTTCAACAAATGAATTATAAAATGACTTAAGAACAACTCTCTGTACATTAAAAGAATTAGGTTTTCTCAGCACGAACAGTCTTTGGTGTGACTTTTTGACAATAGCTTCAGAATTTTGGTCAAACTTTAACTTCTTATCAAAAACCTTTTCCAAATACTTTGCTCTATTTCCTCCACATGTATGCCATTAATGACAATAGGTTGAAGTGCCAATGTTCTCCTACTAAAATTAATTATCGTCTCTTTAGTTTTTGAAACATTCAGATCTAGTTTCATATTACTACACCAAGAAATTGTACAATTGTACAAAACAGAGTCATATTCCTGATCTGAGTGTGAAAGCAAGGAAAACAACACTGTATCATCTGCATATTTAACCAAATAAAATGAAACAATCAAATACATACAGTACATGTTATATTTGTAAATGAATCAAAAAAATGATTGTGCATTGTTTATTTTTGTAATGCAAGTTATAACTTGTAATAAATTATTCTGTATATTTATTTTTGTCATGTTAATTAATTTGTAATGAAACAAAATAATTTGTTCGACAGGCTACATTTTTTACTTGCAGTACTTTCAGTATTTACAAGATAAGTTACGTTAAAGATAGGCTTAAGAAAAACAAAATACAAGTTTAAATGAACAGTAAAACAGATTGGAAGAAAACATTTTTTTCTGTAGACTTTTATTGAGCCTGGGATGAGCTGCACAATAGAGCTGGTAAGGCCTCTGCTGGAGGGACATCATCTGGGGTGAGTGCATATTTCCACTGTCCACTAACAAGTTTGCTGGGTTGACTCAGGCATGGGCTGCCATGTCACTAAGATGTTTTTAGAAAAAGGGAAGCATAAGTCAAATTAACTCACATACTCAAATCAAACCATAAATATGTTAACATGAAAAAAAAAAAAGTTCTATGAGCTAAACTCAGGACAGCGGCGCTCCGGGACCGGCGGCATTGCCTATCCCTGATCTATAAGACATATTTTTAGTGTTTCTATTATTTTTGTTCATATTTTTTTAAACAATAGCTAATATCAAAATCGAATATCCATGTGTAAAAAGTCAGTTTTTCATAAAAAGTACAATGTTTGCCTCTAAGTTTGAATAAAGTATTTCAAATGTATACTTTAATCCAGAGTAAATGTTTGTCGTTACATTCCACCACTGGTTATTTGGAAAATGAAACTAACAAAATCTATTGTCACATTAACGAATTCAATGGACTGCGGTCAAGTCCAATATTGTCATGCCTTTCACTCGCTGACTTTTCTTCATCTCGTTCACTCGGATATTCGTCATTGCTTGCGTTGATCACTTAGGTCTTGTTTAAACTGCATGGTTCAAGTGACCCAAATCCGATTTTTTTTCCTCTCATGTGGCACAGATCGTATATGACCAGTGAACGTGTTATCAGGAGAGAAAAAAAAACGCATGGATTCCGATTTTCTCAGATCGGATTCAGGCCTCATTCATATGTGGTAATAAATCGGATATGAATCGGATGCGTGCATTTGTGTGTGCCATGTAAGCAGACAAATCGGATATTCCTACGCTATCTCACGACCAATTTGTACGAATTCGACGCATGATTAAAAGTGTCTAATTCGTACGACCTCACTCGTACGAATTTGTACGATTTGTCTAAACCCACGTGATGGTTAGGTTTAGGGGCGGGGTAAGGGGTAGGCCAATTCGTAAAATATGTACGATTTGGCAAAATCTTACTAATTTGTACGAGTGAGGTCGTATGAATTAGTACGAATTAGACACTTTTTAATCATGCGTCGAATTCGTACAATTTGGTCGTGAGATCGGGTTGGATATTCCCTGGTAATGCGAGTCGTACTTCATTAAAACGTGCGCGATTATAGGTGCGATGGAAGAAAGGATACACACAGTGGAGCAATGCGGAGGTTTCTTGTCTTTTGAGTGTTTGAGGTGAAGAGTGCAGGCAAAAATGCAGGGTTGTTACAGAAATAAATCTGTTTTTGAAGACATTTCACGAGATATGAGGCATCGTTTTAAGTGCTCGTGGCTACAGTGCCTCTCCTCTTTTTTTTTCTCCGCTGTACGAGACCAATGTTTTGATGACTTATTGAAATATAGTGGAAAGAAAACACCGGAAAATTTTATTCGCATCTGCATCCATTGAATTTCGTGCTGTTTTGCTTAAATTCCTGGGTCAGAACGTCTGCATTTGGTAGTTTCAGCAGTGTATAGTGTAAATGCAAAAATCGGATATGGGTCACTTTTAAAAGATGATGTAAGCAGGTCGTCAAAAAAAATCGGATATAGTCAGAAAGTCGGATTTGTGCATCAAGACCTGCAGTGTAAATGCAGCCTTAGAATCCATTATCATATTCCCCTTACAAAATAGTTTAATGCAGGATTCTATAGCCTATGTATATATGTGTGTTTGAGTTGTTTAATTAAAAAAAAGAAAAAAAAGAATATATCATAGAGTTGTTTGTTGTGGGGTAAATTAAATGCAAATCGTGTTGCATTGCGGTATATGGAGCTGCCTGAAGTGTACATATGATGTAGACTCTAGACCCTCAGTCAAAAACAAGGAAGCGAGGGTCCGTCCATATAAACTTCCATGAAGTGGAACGCACTTCAAAATGGCAGCAGAGATTCCCTCGAGGAGGAAGTGCTTAAGGAAGTTTCGCAAGTGCTTGTCTAAAAGTGGACTGGAACGCTGCATGGAGTTGTTCAATTTGTCTGGTTTTGTCACCTAGCAACTGTGACAGCCATTGTGACACACGGCGGTATCACATTTACTGAACTTTATAAAACTTTATATAATGCTGCATTTCAGGCAGGTTTTTGAGCACGTAAATAACGACTTACGACTTTGTAGCATTCCTGGTCATTCACGCCAAACTACCTGTGCGCGAGGAATTGTGGTAGCTAGATGTAAACAAACCAGCATGACGAACCTTACGGGGCTCATGCGCATTTGTAATAATTTCTAACGCCAAAGGTGCTTACTCCTTGTTTATTTGTGGGAAACTGAGGAGGAAACATAGCGCATGAGGCAAGATAAGCTGTTATACCTATTATTTTACTTTATTTATATATTTGGAAATGTATTTGGTATTAATTTATTCTTGCACTCAATGGACTGAAAACTAGTTAACGTTATATTGCCCTAAAGTGTATTCTCACCGTGTACCGCCTGCAGAAACACTGCATCCGGGTGTCATTGTAGTTTTGTATAGGTTCGCTGTCTATGTGACGTCAGAACTCGTAACTGGGAGTACATGGATCTAGTACGAGTTCACGGGTGTGAAGTCACGGGTTTGACTGCCGTTCCAGTGCGCTTTCACGGGTATAAGGTTGGAAAAACACGGGTTACAGGTTGCCTGGAACGCGGCATAAGTTATATACATAAATATATAGTTATTTATAATTAAACCTAATTCGAAAATGCTCACCATGTTAAATGGATGTACATAATAAAGTCTAATGTGTATAAACTAGCCTATGAAAAATAACATACTTGTAACCTATAAGTCAACATTTGAACATTTATTGTATTTATTATTATTTTTATTTTTTTCATTTGAATCATTAGATATATTGGATTATTCGATTAAATTGAAACTCAATGCTTACATTTAAAAGTCTAATCTGGCAATTTCGTCTTCAGTGTGCAATGAATTCTGGGATAGGTTAGGCTGCGAAGGATCTTTCATATGTATCCTGCATACATGGGAAAAGAAGGACGCATTTGCAGGACGCATATTGAAGGAGCCTTTGAAGGACCTTAAAATTGGGACGGGACAGCCTTCGTTGCTCCGCGGTGACGGTGAATCAGCTATACTTTAAAAAAAAAAAATGAGTCTTGGTGCGTCCTCTGAAGGCCAATTCAAAGGATGCATTCCCTGAATTGGGACATAGCTACAGTGTGTCGGGCAGGAAATCCAAATGTTCGCCTATCATCCATCGACCACGAATATGGCTTATCATTAGAAACTTAGCCACTCACTCTAATGTTAACCGAGATAAATGTGTGCTATTATTAGGCACATATCCAAGTGTTGTGCGGACTGTGGAAGCTAAAGTACAACACTCTTTCTGCATGACATCACTTTTTCCTGATAACAGTGAAAACAACTTAAAATACGTTTAAGTTATTTTTTGGTCATACAGATAAGAGTAATGCGTCATTTGAAAGAAGGGTGAATGTGAAGGGTCTACTTCTGTTTGTGAGAACTCACAATAACAAGAAAAAGTTCTAAAATAAAGAGAACCAACAGGGTTCCGCTTTCTGCTGTCTTTGTCTCTGTGAACTTGACTGCGTCAAAAAATAAACCAAAACTTTATATTTCACAGACATGATAAATATATCTATAGACAGCTTGTAATGTCAGGTGATTGTCAACCAATTCAAGTGGAAAACAAATATTCTCAGATCATGTAATCCGTCTGAAACATGCTAACAGGCACCTCTATGCCTCCTATGTTAAGATGCTGTCTTAGAAGGCTGTTCCTTGTAAAGATGTTTTGTCCGTACGCAGTGTAGTCACTATAGGTTTGAATTGCCGTTTCGTCTCTTAAGCTAAATCATGACATAAACTGATGTATTGTTTTGTGGTAATGTGAAACTCCATTTGCTGGAGTGTTAAGGGGTTAGAGCTCAGAGTGTGATTATGGGAGATCTGGCTGTGGGGAGAATACTGCAGAGGATCTCCTGCTGGGAGACAGTATGTCTGAAGAGCACAACAGGAGCCGAGGGCTAGACACGGATGACAGGTTTAATGGTGTGTCTGTGCATTAACATCACAATATGCTACTCAAAACCTCGCTTCTGTCTAATTGCCTGATGTTTGATACTTATAAAATGTCCTAATTCCTGAAAATTAGCCACTGTTAGGCCTTGTTTTGTTCCTCGTATTTTTGCAGTTTTCAGCTTGTGTGTGTGTGTGTGTGTGTGTGTGTTGACTTACCTGACCATCTGGAGAGTATCCTCCCTGACCCAGCAGCCAGCCATTTGGATCTAGTCCAGGAATCGCGTACATTCTGCTACCATCTGACTCACCACACACAAAATCACACAGTGGGGAGAAAAGTTTCACTCATTTGCTTGATATCCTGATGAGTTATTGGAGAGACTAAGTGGATGTCAATATGTGCTCTCATGTGAGCATGTGGGTGAGTTTGTGCATTTAAAGTGCTTAAAGCACACAACAATGGTGTGGAAGTGTTTGTCACACCTAAGCCGTATCTGGATGGGACAAATTTTCCCTGAGGAGGTCAGGTGAATATGGTATTTCACAAACATAATGTCAGAGCTGCTATTATACAGCCATTGTAAAAAATTACAGAGCTAATGGGCTATATGCACGCATAAATTTGGCATTTGACGCAAGGATGCTTGTCCATTTCCGGTTGTGGAGATTAAAGCGGAGGAAAGCGGAGGAAAACAGGATTATGGCAGAGTCTTCAAAATTTACTCTCCTCCAGTCTTTGAAATGAAACGTACATACGTTTAGATTAGTTTATTTAATATATGTATATATATTAAAAAGAAGCATAAACACAACGAGGGGTGTCTGTTTTATCCGTTTTTGTGACTAACGTTTCTTTAGTATAACCATGGAGTATAAAATTCAATATAAATTCTCGGTATTGCATTGGACTCTACGATCGGCGGAAGTTATCGAGCATCCTTACACCTTCACCGGAAATACCGCCGTGCATAGAGCCCATTACATAGTGTTTATCGACTTAATTCCTTTGCATAATTATATTCAAAATACTATAATTATATTGCAATTCATAGCTAGCCTTTTTGAATCCATTTTTTTATTACTATTCATTTATAGGTCTGCAATTTTTCCTCTTTGTTGCCATCTCTGTTTGAAATCTGCAATTGCAGTCATTCGCTTAATCATAAACTTTACGAGTTACTTCAACACAACAGCGCGGATGAACCATAAACTAAATAAAATGGACAAAGCATCTGTGACGTCACCTATAGAGTTTCGGAAAAACAGTTTTGAGGCCTTTTATAGGGGGTATGGGCGGTGTATCTTTTGTATCTTTTCAATCCATATATGGTTAAAAGTGCGGGCTTTGTGTGAGACTGAGCTGGCCGGGAATGTGCCTCTTCAGCCAAGCAGCCTCGGCTATCTGTAATGTTACAAGATCGATTGGCTTTTTACAGTTTATGGCATTCACTGCAAAGCTACTGAAGAGTACAACCCATTAAATTTATTAACACTCCAATGTGGGACATATCAGTCTATTCTTATGTTACATTTATTTGGCAGACGCATACAGTGTTTCAAACGTCAGTTATAACCGGTTATATAACCATAGGTAAAATACCAAATATTGAGGCTAACTTATCTGAGGCAATTTAATGCTAACTGTTGCATTGCCACTGCCCACAAACCTTGATGCTAAATAGTTCTAATTGCATGAAATAATAGTGGAATGTCATTTACCGGAAAAATGGAGTGTTTGTTAGAGCAGTTTATAGCAGAGCAACCCATTTTATGTACAATATTTCAATACAAATGTTCAGAAACGATACAGAGGTGGTATGATGTGTTGTGTCAGATTATGGCCGAGATTTTCGATGTATTACAGTTTATCGCACTTCCGGGTGCGCTTAATTTTTCAGATTAGTTTGTTGCCGCTTTGGATGAACACAATGTTTTGAGGAGAGTGTGCAGCTGCCGCCACGCCGATGTGGATACCACTGGCATTCAGAATCACAGATTTTTCTTTTTGGAAGTATGACCAACATAAGAATTTTCACCGGAAAATGTAATCTGAACAAGTAAGTAAAATCCACTTTGGTTCCGGTTCTGACATTGCAGTAAATCGCGCTTATTAAATCTAAAAATAGTTTATCATATCACGTCAAACCATCCAAATTAAACTTTGTTCTCAAATTGTTAATGTTGACAACATCAGCATTGCGTGGCTACATGCAATGCCCTTCCGTTATTTATCCTTGTTTTCGCATGGGTCCGGTTGTAGTCTCTTTTTTTTCTGTAGCCACTCTGAAGTCCGAACGTAGTCTTTTGCATTTTACAGCGGGTGAATCTGTTGTCACTGGTGATTGTTGTTTAAACCTGTGTGGAAACGTCATCAAATTAATATGCAACAGATGCGACAACGGAATCTATACATCTCAATTCTCCAGCTGCAGTCATCTTTGAGGGAAACCAGTTAAGCGCTCTTTGATAACGTGATGATTACGTCCTTGCAGATCACCTGTCCATCATCGTATAAAGCCCGCCCTGGCAATTTGATTGGCCCGAACTTTTCTTGTCTGATCATAATTTCTCCTCAATGGATCGAGTCCAGACCGAACTTCCTGACCAAAAAATGTTGTGGGCGGGGTTCGGCTGGCATCCAAGCTATTTTCGCAATAAGCATTGAAAAGCTTACATAATTTCACTTATTTATTTAGATATATTTTTTTGGTTTCACTACATAATAATTCCTGATTTTATAATAGGTAATATTAGTTTAAGATCAAAAGTAAGGGTACGTTGTCAACGTTGTCAATAAGAACCCCATTCACATGGATCCACGAAAATGACTAATATAATTACTAATGCCAGGCCAGTAGTTGGCGATGCAACTTTGTAAAGAAACAACACGCCCCTATTGACTGAACACATAATACGCATATGCATAATGTCACCATTTTCACAAATTTGGATTCAAAAAGAGGATTCTCATATGAAATGGATTTAATTTCATAAAAATGATTTTACAGACAAAAATAAAAGTAAACTCTCAACGAGGTTCATCTCGAAGTTCTTTGGCGTTGGCCCCGTCCTCCGTCCCGGTCTGGAAGTTAACTGGTAGGTCCTGGCCGATGATGGAGGCAGGGGCGGAGCCTACCCCCAAACGAGTGGACGGGAGCCATCCTTGGTGGTGTTTGGGAGGATGGAGGGGAACTTTGCTACGACACCAAAAGGAAACATGTAATATCATGTCTGATGTCAAGCTGTGATTGGCTGCGCAAAATTATTTATAAATGAAGTGGCAGTGGAGTCTTTGCGATAGAACTTACGCTTTCATTCCTGCCCTACATAATTTTTTGTTCAAGAAGCCATTTAACTAAGAATATGTCACAATAGGGAAGAAATGACTATTGCAACTTTCATTTCCTGCCAACTGACAAAAAGTTTGACAATGTTTAGAAAATTAAATAAATGCCAAACTACGGAGATCCCCTTCCTGCCTGATTCATCAAATGAAATCACAAATGTCCATTGTCCATAAATATAACATCTTTTATAAAACGAATCGTGTCCTAACAGTGCTGTAGTGCATGTGCTAGTCTTGCTTGACCCCCTCCCAGGTCACCGTGACCATGGGCGCTCTTCAAACCCTGGTCAGTGTGCCGGTTCTCTAATCAGCGGAGTTAAAGATAAAAGTATCACCAATGGGACTGCATGTATCTCATTATTAAAAAAGCGTTTTGAAATTTCCTGTCTTGCCCCACAGCGCAAACTGTTATTCTAATGAGATGGGTTTGACCTTTGTCACGCAAACCGCTGTCCTGAAAGCGCATGTGCTCTGGAGGCATTCAGATCCTTCCACATTTGCTATTCTAGCCTGAGGAAAGCTTGGCCAATGCTTGCTTTCATCTCAGTTCCTTTCAGATAGTAAATACTGAGCTCCCAAAAGAGGGTATAGCCTACTGCCTGGATTGTGTTTCTGGAACTCCACAATCTTAAAAAAAGAAATCAGTACAATTGCATCCATCATTTGAAAACAGCCTGTAATGTATAAAAATGTTGGAATGCAGAAGGTTATGTTTTAATGATTGCCTCTGTTAACAGCAGCGTTCGCGAGTAATTGGTTCTAGCGGAAGGCGCTAACCTTTTCAGAGAACAAATAAGATTGTGAGAAAGCAGTGTGTGCTGATCTGTGTGTGTATGACTGCGTAACCCCTCACTACACGCGAGCAGTGTTATAAAAACAATTGAAAATATGCATCAGGGAACGCTAACCTCAGACAAGCACTCTTGCATTAACTTCTCGACCACTGGAGAGAGCATTGATTGCTGCCACAAAAACTAATTAAAGAAGCATTTGCTGTGCATTCCCTAATCAGGGGAAAACTTTTAAGAGAGCAGCTTTGCATGTCATTAGCTTCCATAAGAGAAACCCTTGCGAGAGGCTAATTGAACAGTTGCCTGTGAGCAGACACTGCTACGACTGCGCTAGTGTTATTGAGAGATTTTAGCTTTAGCATTTATTTAGCCAGTGAGGGGGAATAAAGCTGCAGGAGACTGAAATCATCATGGGATGAGTGCTAATAACCAGGCCTTTGCATCTAACTAATGGGCACTGGGCATCAAACATACACATGAGCACAATGCCTGACTAGCGCAATCACACAATCGGTCACACACAGATGAAGAAATATAATTTCATCCCAAAATTGCACATAATCCTCTTGAATAAACAATCCACAACACAGCAGGCTTTTACAGAAAATTGGCAAGTTGTTCGAGTTAGCTTTAGCTTTACTATGTAGCATTAGCGAAAAGAGCTAACTCATTAGAAAAATGTGCCTCAGCCTACAGTATTGCAAAACACCAAAAACGTATACTATACATTCAATTCACTGAAGTTTCCAGCTGAAATGGAGGCTGAAAAACACCAGCAACTTTTATGCATTGTCTCGTTATGATTACAGGGCAGGTTATTGATTGACAAAGACATTCAACATTTTTACTATAGTGCATGATATTTAAAGTAATACTTTAAAAAAAAAAATGTTTGCATCACACATTCAGTTGCATATTGTATGGTTTTTCTGGCAAGGTAAACTTGGTAGTTCAACTGTCAATAAAAGAGCTCAAAGACTTGTGGAAACAAGCTGAAATGACATTGTTACTTCAGCATATGTTTTGCCTGCTAGTTAACACTATCAGCCGTATGTCCATTGTTTTCAAAATCGGTTAACCTTTTAGCCCCACTAACTTAACATCTCATTTCCAAAACGCAATGCATGTTTCCAATTTCACGTTCATCTAATTTGTATAAAACGGAATGCTCTTTTACTGGACATTTCACTTCGAAAGTGTTGCGAAACATGCAAGAAGCAGAAATGGCAAATTTTTTCATTGAGCCATGGTTGTATATTTCACACTTCCAATGTCTCTACTCAAAATGCTAGATATAACAGTGAGAAATGTTCCAAGCCCGCATAAAACTTTGAACACTTTCCACGCTAGCTGGAAGACAGGAGAAACATCTAAATTATAAACGCAATATTTGACATGGGCTGCGCTTTATCTTCCAATCACACACACTTCAGCCAGTTTTGGAGCTCTTTTTGATGTTGAAACTTTGAACAGCAGTTCTTGGAGGCAGTTCGTATGGTGGAGGTCATTTTATTCCGTTTGAAAGCGCTAGATGTGAGCAAGCTAGAACAAGGGCATTTCTGACGTTAAATGTGGAGCCAGACCTTTCAATTTGATTGCTTACCATCTTTTGTGCCATGATTTTGATGTGCTTTGCAATGGGGAGTTCGAGAATGCTTCTGGTTGACCAGTTTACTAGGCTTCAACGAGTTTCAGTCAGGCTGCAGTACAGCATCAGCTGTCATAAAGCTAGACGGCTTTTTGCCCTCTGGTAACCTATCATAAGTGATGTATATCACCCTATCATTGTTGTAAGACACGAGGATGACTCTACAGAATAAAATCTATAATGAAACTCCTGTCAGAACATTGTAACTCTCCAAAGGCACGGTTGCATCATTTCTGGTCTGGATCTCACCATTGTTTCCTCAATTTAACTGATGTGCTCAAATTGCTCATATCTCTCTTAATGTTCTCTGCAGTGGGTCGCCGTCTCAGAAACCCTCATTAGATGAACTGCTTGTTAGTGTGCCTCCAACACCCTTGCGTTCTTTGCTAAAAAAAAAATACATTTCGTAAGGGGGGGAGTTCCATTACATTCCAACACTAGGGTGGATTCATTAAACAGTTGTGGCATGCTGTATTTTAGCGCAAACTCCTGCATCTTATTCACTAACCAACCGCAAAACAGTGTAATCAGCTGCTAAATGTGGAAGAGCAGCGCTATTTAAATGAAGAATTCATCATCTTTTAAGATAACATACATGGTCTATGGAAATGGGGCTTATTCTAGATAATTACACTTAGATGCTGTGCTATTTGCCTTGTAATTAACTTGTGCGATTACTGCCTGTAGAGTAAGAATTTTATTTAAAAGAGATGTTTGGATGCAGTTTCAATGGTTGCAGTATGAGCATTATAATGCGCATATATATTCTAGACACAGTCAAGTGTAGTTTCTGTATTGTAAAGAGTCGATTTATCGCAGTGGTGCAATCTTATGGTTACAGCTTGATCATGTTAGTCTGACGCATCATCCATACCGTAATGTTTTATTGAAAACATTATGAAGTAAAAACTTGTTCATTTGTAAGGTTTACAGTAAGTTACTCCACTATATACGGTGAACACTTTTAAATGATTTCTCACTGCATTGTCATTTTACAATAAATTATAGTGAAATGTAAGGGTTTTGCAAGTGGAAAGTATGAATTACCGTATAATTTAGTTTACTGTATAATCTGTATAGTACTTTTCCAGTAAATTTTTCAAAAAAATAACAGAATTATTCAAATTAAACATTAATTGAAGTCTCTGCATGAATATGTATTTTTAAACCGTCTTGTTTTGTCTTGTTATTTTAACGAGTTGAAACTTATCTGCATTAGGGTGCTGCTCTGTTATGTTTAATGTTAGTGCATTTATGATTGAATGCCATATCAGCAGAAATGGCTATATTTATGACAAACAACAGTATTTCAATTAAAAAAATAATAATAATGATTACAATATCACTTCAATACATTGTTTACAATAATCTTACAATTTTGTCTTAAAGAAATGAGACAAAAGAAATTTTAGAAATGTGTCTAAAAGACACCAAAAGCAAACAGTAATAATCACATTTACAGAATCTTTTATTTTACTATATGATATACATTTTTAAATGATCCCAGGGGAAACCTTTTTAAAATGTCCTTTCATATATTTATAACTAAATAAAATTATTTTGTCCTGTGTGCTACACTGATTGTAAGTTGTAAAATATACAGGCATTAAAATTCCATCCCATAATGCCTTGAAACATTGTGGCTGTTTTAACTGTGTATTTACCCCAGAATTATTTATAATCTAATACAGGTTTTTTTTTTTTTTTTTTTTTTTTACAGCATAGCACTTAACCTGGTAACTGTTTTAATTTCTTCCAGCACTAATTTAATAATATTTTGACATTTCTTGATTCTTTTTGCAAATGGAAACAACATAGATAGCATGTGCAAATAAACAACAACAGCAGGGCAATTTATTCTGTGAATCCCTCACTCTGTCCCACTATCTTTGAGCACTCATATAAAATATAGTGGATGCACTCATATATGAATACTATATTTGGGTTTCTTTTCACAATACAGTCTCTCATTATCTTTGAGTGTATCTGTTTCTTTTTTCTTTTTCCAATCCTTGCACAGGAACTGTCTTAATGTTACAGATTGTGAACATGTCAATTTGTTAGTTCCTGTACATTTGCTTGCTAATGTGCTCCGCTAGCTCTCAGCTGTGATCTCTAAGCCCTTGACTCTAGTTATCTCATTTGAGTCTCAAGCCTGTGGATCCATTCCAGCACTGAAGTGTGACGATAATTACCATTATATACTGCCATAATCAACACTGCTCCCACTTTTTCTCTCACACCCTCTTCCTCTCCAAGAGATTATATGGAACCCAAGAAGTACTCTGGCGGTACTATGGTACAGTAAGGATATCGGAAAGTCATGTCATGATAACATTGGAAGTCCCATCATACCACATGGGCAGGGGGTAGATGGTGCAAAAGCTGGTATTCTCAAATAAATTAACACGACCTGTTTACTGTTTTGATCAATACATTTTAGAGTATATCTGTTTCCAAGTTAAATCTCAAATTTAAACTGTTTGGAAATGTCCGATTTAAACAATAATTTTTATAGCGGGTTACAGCATTTTTCAACATAAAACTTCTATTACAGGGAGAATTTGTTTTTGCAGAACATTTTAAGTGGGCCACTGTCTGATTTGTATTTTGTAGGTCAGTGAATAAATGCACAACTAAAATGTTGGAATGTAGTTAATTGGTTTCATTTTTACTTTAAAAATAACCAAAACATTTGTTTTATCATAAAAATGTGGGGACAGAATCGGTCCGCAAAAGTAGTGAGGACAAGTAGTCAGTTCCCAAGCGTAAACACTGATGAGAATTATACAAATGTAACTATTCCACATCCTATTACGGTTCATTAATAGTTCCTTTATTGGTTCCGAGCGAGTGCTTTCAAGGGGAAAAAAAATTATCATTTGGATAAAAGAAATGTTAATATGGCCAGCAATGCTCAGTATCAATGAAACTTTATAGAGTCACCAGGTTAGCCTGTGACACTATTGAAAAATAATACATTTAAAGCAGCACTATGCAACTTTTTCAACCTTTACAATATTTTTCCAAAACCCTTGAGATGGTACATCGACTTACAATAGGTTGAATGACAGGTCTGCCACAGCCTGACGTGGTCTGTTTCGCTTTTACTGGCACTCTGTAACTTCGAGGTGCGGGTAGAAACCCGAGCACAAAAAGAACTACAAAATTCGACTGCTTGATGGCATACGTCACTTCCTTCACTTCCTCAAATTCCGACGCTAGAGAGCCCAACAAGCGTTTTTTTTTTTCCCCTCTATGTGTTGTCATGGCTAAAGCAGCAAGTAAAGCCAAGAAGCCAAAGGTTTTGTCGGAGGACAGTAGAAAGCGAAAAAGGGAGAGTGGCAAAATAAAAGGCTGGACTAAGATCAATATCAAATTGGTCATTGGTCGTGAGCCAAAGGAGGAGGAGGGGTGCCTGACCGATCCAAGAGGTCCTCGCTCCTAAAGGTAAAATTTTTGGGGTACGCCAAAATGAGCGAACGAGTGATTTTTTTTTTTTATACTAATACTATTTTAAAAACATTAATTTGTTATACTACTCAACAAAAACTTAACTAAGTCCCCCGACTCCGGTCCGGTGTATCAATCTTCCCCCGCCTAGCAAACGTGAAGTGCGTCAGAAACAGAACATGCGCGGTGATCAGTTTGGTAATGTGTTGTGTAGTTTTGTCCCTCGCTGCATCCAATGTAGACTGCATTGCTTTCTTTTGAGGGCACTTAACACACTCAAGCATCCCCGTAGAGCCTGGGCAGGCAGCTCGCGCCAGCACGAGACGTGAAAATACACTGATTACTGAGTTTGGTAGGGGCTACATTCTTGCAAGTAATTAATACATGATTAGACGGACAAAATAATCGGTCAGGATAACTATCCGTCTGCAGACTGATAGTCATGTTTGTTATTTATTTTTCTGGTGAAAGTGTCTTGCCTCAGGCTATTATGCAAATCAATTTTTTAAATTTGCAGATTCATTGCAGCTTGATATTATAATATTGACGATATGGCTATTATCTACCACACAAACATTGAATTAGCATATCCATTATGTAAAACAAGAGCCGATAGCCAATAGGTTAACGTTACTATAAAGACGCTGGCTTTTAAACGTGAGTTACGCGATCTTTTGACGTTTGAAAAAAATAAGGCCCATGAAACTATATTCATAAGACATGCTGAAATATATGCCAATGGGATGAAGACATTTCACACACAACAATGGAGTCTGCCCAAGGTGTGGGAACTCCTTCCTTCTGCAGAGTTCAAGGGTATTGCTTGTGTAACCATGGCAGATTTTACGACAGTAATAGAAGACAATACTGTTTCCCAACTGTAGGGGGACCCCGAGAGCAAAATTTAAAAAAAATTTCATAATGCTGCTTTAAAACAATTTATGTAAACATTTTTAATGACTTTTCACAGTTAATTTGGTGGTGGTACAAATGTAATGTTAATTAGCCTTAGCTAGCAACAAAGTATTGTTAAATAATTTATTTTAGTAAATTGTAAATTGACAAAATGTATCTTTAACTACAAACTGTCATTTGAACAATTCATCTGTATCTAAACATATTTGATTCCTAACATTTATTTATTTATTTATTTTGTAAGCTCTATATGTTTGGTTCACTAACAAGAACCGAGTCGTTCGTTTGGGAATCGGATTGCACTAGTTGCACTGATGAAGAAGAATTTTACAGAAGAATGCACATGCGATGATAATTAACAGAATTTTTATTTAGTATTTAACATCATCTTTATACATTTCTTTGGTTCTTTGTTTCAATCCCAAACTGTAAATCACAGCCCACAACCATCTCTCCTTGATTATATGCTGCATCAGTGAATCTGAATGGATATATCTCAAAACAAACTACCATTGTTATTATCACAGCTTTGCCTTTCTGTATACATCCTCTTGATAAAACTCCTCTGAGATGTCCTCTGTTTTTTTCCCCTCAGATAAGTACATGGTAGATGGGAGAAGATTAACTTGGGGAGGTTGTGTCAGCTTCAGTGTATCAAGTTGTTTCTTCCTTTTCTGTAAAAAAAGACAGAAAAAGGGAGGTGAGAAGAGCATCAAGGACCGATGCAACACTGCAGATCTCTGAATAAAAGGACAAATAGTCTAGAAGAAAACAGCCTCAGCGTGTGGTGGGTGCGTGGGTTGTCAAATGTGCATATGCTACTGGGGAAAGTTTTCTGAATATTTGTCTGCTATTGCGATAGTATTACAGGAGTTTTGAAAATATGTTTTTGTTTGAAGGTTGTGGTCATGACTTGAAATTATCAGAGAGAGAGAGAGAGAGAGAGAGAGAGAGAGAGAGAGAGAGGGAGTAAGAGCTCAGTTCTGCACCAAGACCGTGAACAGGATTTAAAATCCTGTGGGAATGCTCCCGCTCTGCGCTATCACTTTGTGATACCTAGGGCAGAACGGACACTAACCACACACACACACACACACACACACACACACACACACACACACACACACACACACACACACACACACACAGTGCTAGTCCAGCTTCTTATCAGAAGAGACTTTGATGGGTTAATTTGATCGGACCTTGAGGGTTACGCACTTCATCATCTAGTTTGGCGTAGTTGGCCAATTTGGACTCTACTTTCAAACATCAATCTAAAACAACCACAGTTAGGGTCCAAAGGTAACACATGCCAACACTTGCACATGTGCACATTCACAAACCACTTGCTGCAGAGTTGCAATTTGAGGCACATCTGCTCCAGTTGTGTGTTTAAGGATGCACAACGCATTCTCACCCCAAGGCGTCACCTTTGACCATGCTTCAATATTTGACGTTTTAGGCGCCCTTTAGCGTCACTTACATGACGCGATCCTACGGCGTCATCTAACTGACGCTAAAGGAAAGCGTCAGTTAGAGGACGCGGTTAGGTTTAGGTGTGGGGTGGGGGTAGGGTACACGCGATCCTAGGGCGTCATCTAACTGACGCTAAAGGGCGCCTAAAGCGTCAGATATTGAAGCATGTCCAAATGCTTCCCAAGGCGTCAGTTAGGTGACGCCTTGGGAGTGAGAATGGGCTGGGATGCATCATTAGTTAGAGAGACATTGGGCTAATTTTCTTCATCTCCTCTGCTTGCTGTTCCTTTGCCCTCTTTTCCTTTTTTAAATGTCCCTTAACAAGAGTTCAGGTGTGAGTGGCTTGCATAGCCTGTAAGCCCCTGCTGGTAGATGGTGTAACTGCATCTTTCTTAGTTCATGACAGCCTTTCAAATATAGCTGTGTATGTACAGTATTCTGACTTTAATGATTTTGCTTGGAAACATATGCTTTTTAAACTGGAGATATGTTATTTCAGTATATTTTTTTGTTCTTTTTTTGTCAGTGATCCTTGTTTGGAGGGCTCTTAAAAACATAGAACTAACTTTAAAATGTTTGACTCTAGTTCAAGACGTTAGTTCACTTAAAAAAAAAAAAAAAAACATTTGCTTATAATTTACTCACTCCCATGTCATCCAAGATGTCCATGTCATTCTTTCTTCAGTCGAAAAGAAATTATGGTTTTTGATGAAAACATTCCAGGATTTTTCTCCATATAATGCACTTCACTGGTAACCAAACGGTTCAAACGGTTCATTCAACGAACGAAATGAGCGAATTGACTCGGAAAAAGATTTGTTCATTTTGATGAACGAGTTCTAACAGGAGAGTCACGAACGCGCATCACAGAACATAGCAAGGCGACCATTTGAGCTTATAGAACTGTTTTTTATTTATTTTTTTATTTTTTTAAATGAGCGATCATTTCGCTTGATAAGACATGATTCATCGTCTGGAATAGTTTAAAGCCCTTTGAACAGTTTGCTAAAGTTTTTTTTTTTTTTTTTTTTTTTTTTTAAGCCTTTATGTGTAATGCATTATAAAAGTATTTTAATGCATTAATTGTGTCTTGTCATGCATCTTATAATGCATTGAATGGTCTCATGAATTATTGTAGCCACAGTTATAATACATTATAATACACATTTAGAAAGTATAATGCTTTAAAACTCAACAAACAACCAGTTTCAGATGAGAACAAGGAATCTGTGAATATTTTGAATATTATAATTTTCATTTCATTTCAATTTTCACTTTGGCTACAAATATTTATGAAAAAAATAATACATTATGATGTACATTATGATAACCTTTATAATGCATTATTCATAAAGGCTTTACGTACAATTATTTTGGTACTGTTTTAGAAAAACAATAAAATTTTGATAAATGCAAATAGAAAAGCAAACTGCATTGCACAATGATCATAATAATCAACAATTCTTGCACAACAAATGCGTTTACACAGTTTTTAAATATCTTTTTATAGACAGCCAAGCCCCCGCAACAATTAAAGAGTAACTAAACACTAAACCAACTTTTTTTAGTTAATGATCTGTATAATGGATCTTTATTAATACCAGTCATTGATTTCAGTAACTTTTTTGACATTTGTGTATAAAGTGTTTGGTGTAAAAGTCGTCTTAGTGCTGCCCTCTTCAGGTTGAACGGTGGCTACTGCAGTTGAATTTTCCTAGTGGATGTTCCGCACTTTGTGACGTACGCAGGTTTCAGGTCACCACGCGAGCTCCGCCCTTGGCAGTATTAAAACCAGCTTGTTTCGTCAAAACCACTGTAGGGATTCAGGAGTTGGAATTGCGAGTATTGAAAACGATCAGGATAGAGTGTTTTAGCATCTATTTCGTCCCTTCTATCTCCACTGGGGTCTGCCCACTTTTTCAGCATTTTTCAAATATTGCCAGTGGGTGGAGTCAGGCTCTGACCAGGGGTTTAGTTACGCTTTAAACAATAACATTAAATAAACAAATCATGGTAGTCATTTTTTTATAAAGTATTTTTATGAAGTAATAAAAATGAATATTTAGCATCTTAACTACACATCATATGAACAACTATTCAACAACTAGCCTAAACTGATCTAAACATCACAGTTTGATGTGTTTGAATCACTAAAAAGAATCAGCTCATTAGATCCAGACTACCCTGTCCCTGGTTTCTTTGCATGCTTTTGATTCACTAAAAGAACCGGCTCTTAAGAGTCATTCATTCAAGAGTTCATTCAACTACACTAATTGCACTGTATGTTTTTGAATCGAGAAAAATAAATCCCAAAAGTCATTTAGTTTGTAATCAGACTTTATTGGTGGTGCTATTGTAGATTACTGTATGTAGTGGTTTGTGGAGTCAAATGTGAGAATTATTAATGGAAATAAACTATATTCTTTTACATTTTTCCCAAACCAGTTAATGAACTGTTGGGACTTTTCACATTTTTGTCTGTGGTAAAGATGGCAGGGTTGTGTTTCTGGAGAGTTCTGCACCATCTGCAAAGGCTAATAAATCGCTCCTCGTCTCTTGCTCCATCAAATCCTCTAGTGTGTTGACAATAAGCTTGCATTAGTTGCGTGTCCATGAGAAGACATGTCTTAACTAACCAACCGTCGATCTCATTCTTTCTGACTGCAGCGATTTGTGTGATTGTTGGTGGCACCCCATGGCAACAGTCTGTCTGATCACATGGGCAGCACTAACAGCTGAAGAGGACTGATCCTGTGTCCTTCATGTCTCAGCACACATGTATTCATGTGCCGAAAATAGGATTAGTTCTCACAGAGAGTGCGTGTCTATGTGTGATGTCTTTCGTGTGTTCATGAGACACACTCTGGTCCATAGATGAAAGCCATATTTTTGTCAGATGTCAAAATCGGTTATATCTCTTCAATGACATACTCATGCGGTTGGAAAGATTTTTTCCTACTAAACGACAGTTTCTACAGAACGAGTGCCATTTGTGTCAGTCATGTGTGTAAAAAAGTGATGACAGTTTATACTGTGTTAATGTGGACATTGTCTAAATGCATCAACACAATCCAGTAGTAGTTCTCCTTGATACACAAGCATGCACATTTTGATAAACGACAGACGGACACCAGCGTTCTTTTAAAAAGAGAGCACTTCAAGGACAAGCAAGTAAATCTCTTCTTTTTATCACTTTATCTTTTAATGTTTGTCAGTATTGAATGGTCTTAGGGAGCCATTACTGGAGAGTAAACAATCAGTAATTGAAAAGTAGATATTTGGAAAGCATTGGAATTAAAAAGCCTAAGCTTTCAAAAAAAATTACTTTGTCACCATGTCAAATCACATACTGTAAAACTAGAAACCCTGTTACCTTTTAGAGACTTAATAATTTGGGTTAGTTTATACAGTACAACAATAAAAATTCTGTCATCCGTTTTCACTGTAAAAAATATTTTCAAGATTTGTTATCACAACATATTTTCTTTTGTCAAATCAACTTTATAATAATTTATTTAGTTGAGATAACTTATTATTTTGAGTTTCTGATGGTTAAATTAATCTTCTTCATTGTATTAACTCACTTTTTACAGTTCAATCAACTTAAAATTTTAAAGCAACCCATGTTACTTACTTTTTTAAGTTAAACCAACAATATTTTTTTAATCACAACATTTTTTCTTTTGTCAAATCAACTTAAATAATTTATTTAGTTCAGATAACATATACAGTAATTTTGAGTTTCTGATGGTTAAATTAATCTCCTTTATTGTATTAACTCACTTTTTCCAGTTCAATGAACTTAAAATTTTAAGGCAACCAGGTTACTTACTTTTTTAAGTTAAACCATCAATATTTTTTACAGTGTTCAGCCCGTTCTCATCCCAAGACGTCATCTAACTGACTCTTTTGACCATATGTCAACATCCGACGTTTTAGGGCACCCTTTAAAGGGATACTCCACTTTTTATGGAAATAGTTAAACAGTTGAGTTTCACCGTTTTCAAATGCATTCAACTGATTTTCTGATATTTAGAAGAATATCAGTAACCAAACAGTTTCTGGTCTCATTGACTTCCATAGTATATATTTTTTCCTACTATGGAAGTCAATGAGACCAGAAACTGTCTGGTTACTATTATTCTAAATATCAGAAAATCGGCTGAATGGATTCGAAAACGGTAAAACTCAACAGTTTAACTCTGAGGGAGTTGTAAAATGAGCCTATTTCCAAAAAAAGTGGAGTATCCCTTTAACGTCAGTTAGATGACGCTATCTAACTCTAACCCTATCCCAGACCTAAACCTACCCGCATCATCTAACTGACGCTAAAGGTAAAGCGTCAGTTGGATGATGCCCTAGGATCGTCATCTAACTGACGTTAAAGGGTATCCTAAAACGTCGGATGTTGACGTATGGTCAAAAGCGTCAGTTAGATGACGTCTTGGGATGAGAATGTGTTGCCTTTTTTTGTTCAATATTGTTGAACGCACATACATAAAGCACATCACATATGGTGAGACAGAAGCTCAACCATAGGCTACTTGCTAGAAACATGAGACCCAATGAAGTTTGTTCTCGCACATCAATATGGTTGATCTTCAGTTTACCTTATATTATGTGTATTGATAAATATAAGCCTAAATTCAATCATTTATTGTGTTTCTTCAGAAGACTTGCATAGTCCTGCTATATTCATATGCATAATTTTAGTGTTTTTTGAAAATTTTGGTTGCGTGGACTTTTTAGTGGATGGACAAATGATGATCGAATAGTAAAATATCTTCATTTGTGTTTCGAAGATGACTTGTTAGGAACGATATGAGGGCGAGATGACAGAATTTTAAATTTAGCGTGAATTAACTATTTAATTTTGAGTCTGACCTTTTAAATGAAATGCTGTTCACTGAAAAAATGAGTGATTCATTCAGAAACAGAGATCAAGATTTTCAGAGAATACCAGCACATTTGTATCTTTTTTTTAACCTTTAGGATATTTTATAGTATGTTTGTGTCCTTTTTGAAGTTTAATAACTGCAGTCTTCATTAATCTTCATGAATGAGCAGTATATCATTCAAAATCTCTCACTTTGTGTTTATAGCAGAAGAGTTGAATCTAAAAATAGGTGAGTAAATAACAAAACAAAAAAAAAAGAAAAAATGGGGTGAACTATCCATATAATTACTGTATATTTGTCTGTTTAAAATACTGGGTTGGATAGTTCATAGCTTTTACTTCCTTGTGATGCAGTTCCATTGTTGGCATCAAAAATAACGAATGACGTACGGTCTATAACATTGCAGTAATATGATGTCATCTACATATATAATGTTTGAAAATACACAGATCTATTAGACCCCCGTATGCATGATTATTAAATGTTAATAACATTTATAACATGAATTAATTAAGTTGATAACATTCGTTTATCCTATTTATTCTGCTATGTTGCTGCACATTGAGTTCTAGGCATGCATTCATCACAGGAGGAGTTTTCAAGTCTTTGTCCTTCATTTCTTAATTAAACCTGTCTTTAACATGAAGGCCTTTTTATTTCTCACTCATGCATGGAAATGCTTCAAGTAAGACAAAAGAGAGTGATTGAAGAAAAATCCATTTTGTCCCTTGTGCAGACTGCACGACACCAGCTTGCAACATTCTGACAACGTACGTGTCACGGTTTTAGAACGATATGCAGATAAGAACTTGATCTTATCAAAGCCAATCAATTTTTAGGCAGTAGAGATCACAGCCAATTAAGCTGACATGCACAAACACAGTTGCATGAGAGTTCACGAGATGTTGAACGTATCATCGTTTTACAGTGGCAGAACTAATTCATTCTTTGTTCAAGTGGTGATGCTATGGGTATATTCTGGTGTAAAATATGATTTTTGTATACACACGCGCTCACTCACTTATGCAATTCCAAACACATTCATATTCACAAAGAAATAAAACACTAATCTCATTTTGAGGCTGAAGAATGAATTGAAATGAAGCACGATTCTTTCACACATTCTCGAGAGGTTGCATGTGTGAGAGCGCTTCACAGTTCTCTATAGTTAATTTATCAGACTTTCTCTCTGCCCTGCGTAACGTTCTGGCATGTGGTTGCTATGGAATTAGAGGAACAAAGAAGTTCTAAAGTCTGATTACCCTATTTTGAATTATTAAGACATGAGATGATACACACACACACACTAGATGATGAGATACTGTATCTGCCTCCTTTGTTCCACTTGTGTCATTTCTTCTTTTTCATTTGTAATCTTCTAAAATGTTAGCCTGGCACATGCGAAGACAGAAAAAGCATGATTCTGTTTGGAATAAAATGCTGCATACTTGACAGTCAACAACCGTTTAAGGTTGTTGGTTGTTGCAGGGTCGTTGTAGCGGTTTTATAATAATGGCTTATCTCTCAACAGAAAATAGAGGCATGACACTCTTGACTTTGAGATATTTGTTATTTAACATTATTCGCTGTATCTTTTGTGTTTTCGAAGTGGTTTGCAACGATAATCTAGCACAGGGGTTTTCAAATTCAGAGAAAAATAATGTTAAAAAATACATGAATAAAAATACTACTGCTGATAATAATAATAATAGTAAATAAATAAATAAAAATAACCTGCAATTTACAGAATTTTACATTGTTACTGTTTCATTCTGCTTTAAAATCACAATTATTGTATTATATTGACAGGCGTAGTGGTTTTTTTAATGCTGGGTTAAAAAGATTAATAGAAAATAAATATTTTTGGTAACACTTTACTTGAAGGGGTGTGCATAAGACTAACATGACACCTTCATAATCATGACATTATGTCTTGAATATGAAGTAGGGTTTATGCATGTTTATGACACCTGTCATTAAGTGTCTTTTGCTTAATAATGACATTTTGAATGCAAATATGACATTTAAGTTTAAATATGTTTAAGCTGTCTTTGTTATGACATCTTGACATAAACCATAACATCATAACCTGTCCCTGTCAGTGTCTTTTTCATGACGACTTGACTTAAACTGTCATGTGGTTGGCTTTGCCATTGGCCCGGCCGTCATGAAGCCATTATAACTGTGTCATGAATATTTTTCGTGACCTCAACTACAGTGGTACTAATTGAATTTTTCATTAAAAAGTTATACTGGCTTCATGACAGCCAATGTCAAAACCAACCACCTGATAGTGTAAAGCTAGGTGGTTTCTTAAGTTTGATAATTCATCTGCTGTGTTGTCTTAGTGATGTCAAGTTGTCATGACAAGGACATTGACAGGTTATGATGTTATGGTTTATGTCAAGGTGTCATAACAAAGACATCTCAAACAATGTCATTTTTGCATTGGAAATGTCATAACTGAGCGAATGAGACTTAATGGCAGTTGTCACAAACATGCATAAAACTTCCTTCATATTCATAACATATGTCATGTCATGATTATGAAGGTGTCATGCTAGTCTTATGCACACCCCTTCAAGTAAAGTGTTACCATATTTTCCTGATAATATTTTGCTTGTAACATTATACATATTTATAATATTATTATACACTTTTTCACAGTATTGACACAAATTGGCCTTCATACATGTAAATATATGCCCTTATGAATTTTTATAATATATTCCTTAACATTTTAGACTGGGGGTCCCTAACAAGAGAGCTCATCATATTTGAGGCTCAAAAAAACCCTGGTCTTCCATAAAGACTGTAAGAATGTTGGGGAAAAGAGACATTGGCATGTAATAGCAGTAAATAGCAGTATCAAATGGCAATATCAAACCATAAATGGTTTAAATTATAGTATAATATTGCTGCAGTATTTCAACTCTTTTATTAAAGGTAACCCAGAAATTTAAGAAAATACATTGCATTTCGGGGAATAGCACCGCTGCTTGAGAGCTCTGCTAGTATAGAGCAAGCCACTATAGCAAGTGTCATTATATATCATCTGGAAATTACCACATGCTGATTTCCTTTCAAATTTTAGTATGATATCGTTCCATTTCAAACACAGCAAGAGAGAGGGAGAGACTGTTAGCATGGAGTTGGAGACAAAGACATTCAACTACAACTATAATCACAAAAGGTTCACTTATAATCAATGTTTTCTTCTACTCTGTTCACCCGAGGCTAGGAAAGGCAGAATAGCTAACAGGGTCTGGAATATTGCGAGTGAGTGTATATAGAAGGTTGTGTATTTGTTATGAGCCTCCTTGCCTGTCTGGAGATTGTTGGTTGGGGTCACTTCAGAAGAATCCATTAACAGCTTTAACATGTGGGTGTTTCTTTCTAGTTCTGTTGTGGGCGGTGAGGAAAAACAGAACACTTGCGTGTTTCTGCAGAAAGTGTCTACTAATCATTCAGCTTATCATGAGGAATTTGAAGAGGGTTAATCTTCCAAAGAAGAACCCACCCTCGCTCTCATACCACTGCCTCACAATCTCGCACTCAGTCTCACGCACATGTGTGATGGGATCCTAGAATAGGGTTTTAAAGAAGCCGAGTGAAGTGATGGAAGGCAATGAATCTATACTGGGATATGAGAGACACAAACAGAAAGATGAAAGAACATGCACACCGTTTTAAAGAATCCAATTTTGTTGAATGGCGACCATTAAAAAATATGTTTTGGTTATCATTATTATTAGTGCATATTAAACTATCTGTAAAAGCTTTTACTAGATCACAGATTTTCTCAGTTATAAATACTAAGAAATGTAAACTACTTTTCGTTGATCGTTGATCCCGGGAAATTGCAGTGAAATTTCCAGAACGGCTTCTGTGTGAACGCAGACAAGACCCGGGATTGATACCGGCATCGATGCCGGGTTGGGGACCTAGTAACATTGCCGGAATCAGTCCCGGGAACGCGCGCTGGATGAACAAAAGCCAGGACCAATGCCGTAAGGGGTGTGCCATAGTGATGACGCTCGTGCCATCGCGCGACTCTGTTGCTCTTAGAAGAAAGTTTGTGTTCGTCATCAACAAAGAAAGGACGAACAAATGTCTGCAAACTGGAACGAAGCAGAGACCAGAAGCTCCTCACTATCCTCGCTGAACCTGAGATCGTTCACCAGCTTTGTGGAACGGTATGCTATGCGCGTGTACATGTTTTCATCCTGACGTCATGTGTCTTCTTGGGATTTTTACGGGTTGTGTGTATTTGTACAATCCCGGGAGAAATGCTGGGTCACATTCTGTGTATTTTCCGGAATCTCTGTGTGAAAGGGGCTTATGTTGCTTATTACGTTTGATTCTGTCACTACGGAATCAAACAATTCTTATTTTGATAGAATGTTGCCTTATTTCACCATACAAGGTCATAATTCTGCCTCCAATTTACTTACATGGGGTGTTCCTCAAGGTTCGGTTCTTGGTCCACTATTGTTCATCATCTATACACCCACTTGGTAACATCATACGCAGGCATGGACTTCAATTCCATTGCTATGCAGATGGCATCCAAATTTATTTAACCACCAGCTCCGATAGGCCATCCCTGCCTGACTCACTCACTGCATGAATCAGGGACATCAAGCATTGGATGTCCCTTAACTTCCTCAGATCAAATGATAATAAAACTGAGATATTAGTGATTGGCTCTCCAGCCTCAGTCAAAAGGATGGACCAGTCCTTCCATATTGATGGTTTACATAGTAAGCCTTCATCACTGACTCATGATCTCTGTGTCTTATTTGACTCAACTATATCTTTTGGCTCTCATATTTCTTCCATTTATTAAAAACTCTTTCTTTCATCTTCGAAATATTGCTCGACTAAGACCATCTCTCACTTTAGCTGACGCTGAACTCTTAATTCATGCATTAATCACATCACGTCTGGATTATTGCAATGCTTTATTTCTTGGCCTTCCCAAAAAAACGTATTGCAGGATTACAGTACGTCCAAAACTCTACATCAAGACTTCTCACCTCCACCAGGCGTTCTGCTCACATTACTCTGGTGCTTCATGACCTTCACTGGTTACCCGTGGCATCTCGTATCCACTTTAACGTATTACTTTCATTGAGAGAAATTTTGGGTGTAAGATTTCTTGTGTTAAAATAAAAAAGGGTGTTAATTTTGCAATTTTCAAAATAGACAAAGAAACTTTTTTTTGTCTACAAAATGTTGTTAATGTGGCCACTACTTAACTCTGCTAGTGATGGAAATGTTTGGGTCGGACAAGAAAAAACACAACATACATCTGAAAGTCATTGAATAGTAAGAATGAAAGGCTTGTTTTAAAAGTAATGTGAAACCACATATAAGAATGCCAATTTCTTGTTACTTATTGAAAATGTCTCAATCAAGATAACAGTTGCCTTAACAAGAATTTATTGGCTGAGCAAGACATTTTGAATATAGTAAACAAACATATTCAAGACTAAATAGACCGAGAACAATTATTACGACTGTTGTGGAAAGAACTCCAGAATCGCTATGCCTTGTTGATGTTTTTTCAATCTTTTCTCAACTATTTCTTTCTTTCGATGTTTATGCTGATATGTATGTTTATGATCATTCCACAATTTACATAAATGCAGAATGATAATATTTTTGCTTCAATTTATCCAATACATTACAAGGTAGACTGCGGAATGACCTCTTCACTTGACTTGCTTCCATAATTATGTTTACTTTCACGAAATGAGATTTTGAGAAACGTCTTTCATAAGCGCTACAATAACACTCTGACCTCTGAAAATATTCATTGCATTCATCATAAGTACTGCAGTGTTTTTAATAAATTTGCAAGGACAAGGCTACAAAAGAAGCTCTTTTTTTTTTCCTCTCCAACAAGTGATTCGTCAATGCCCAATTTTTCACCCTCTGACAATCCGGCCGTTCTTTTAGAAGCTTCTGCTGACCATGAAAATTAAACAGTGATTACACATTGTTCGGGTTTACAAGGCAGCATACAAGTTTCGCCAGCGATTTCCCATTTACAATGCTGAAAAGGTCCATTTTGTGGGTTGTCAGGATTGAAACATTATGGATTGTGTCACTTCTAGTCATGACAGTACACTCTGCCTCTACCACTATCCATCATAGCTGTCAAATACCCACAATGCCTGCAGGGTACCAAGCAATGGTGACTCCAAAAAGAATCCCGCTGCACTGTTTTTGCTGTCTCTCGACACTCTTTTGCTCTAGTTTGAGCTGAAATAACCCCCTTAGTGATGGACTCCACTGTCAGATACTAAGGTGTGAGGGTCACTTTTTCACAAAGCGGTAATTTATTCACTCCAGCGGTGACCTCAACAACCTCCTAGAACGTTCCTGCTAACCCATTCTCTTGCTCTGGATTTCATTATTCAGGGACTGAAATTAATAACCATCATTGTGTCCCCTGAGCCTTACATATATGAGTATGCATGTTCTTTTGTGTTGTATGTGTGTGTGTGTGTGTGTGGACGTCTGCTGGCCCTGAGGCTGTGATAGTCTTTTTGAGGGACAAGAACAGGAAATGAATTCCTGGTGCCGTGGCTTGTACTGGGGGAAAATCCGAACACCCAATCTGCAGTGCGGTCATAATGTGTGTTTTACTCTGAAGGAGATCTGGGGAAGTGGTTTGTTTATTTTTTGCCACAGTGAACACTCCAGATGGTTCAAGAACAGTACATGCGCAAAATATATAAAAAGGACTTGGTTCCTCTTTTGGTTATTTTTGTGGTATGAGACACACTGCTGACCCTTCATAGCCGACCCGAGAGACAGAATGGAGACTGCTTCTGTCAAGCATGTACTGTCCTGCAGTGACACAATGGGTGGCTTTCACATGATCACCCCAGCTGTCTCATCAGAAGCCATTTGAATAATGTTCAAATTGCATTCAAAGAGAACGGAGCCTGAACAGACGTCTGAAATAGTGAATATGTCTGTGTAGGCATTCCTTGCTGAAACAGTAAGCTGGCTTTCTGGTCTTAGCTGAGTTGTGTTTATTTATTTTTTCCCCAAAAATCTCTTTTAAAATATTAGGAGGGGGGCATATAGTAAAAATGTCAGGGTGATATAACTGTGCACCAAAAGGGAAAACGTATGACAAAACTGATGAGCTGCTTATTTATATTTGATAAACCTCTGTTTTCCAAATCAAAATCATATGGTGTGCCAATATGCAGGAACATGCACCTTAAAAATATCCCTTAAATCATCAGATACAAAAAATAAAGATTTTTATTGGCATGGAGAACATTTACCATCCATGGAACTGTTTCATTGCACAAAAGTGGAAAAAAGTTATTTAGATTAAAAAAATACTAATAAAATAAAATGGTGAACTGTTCATTGAAAGATTCTTTGGGGAACCAAAAATGGTTCTTCTATGGAATCACTGTAAAAACCTTCCTTTGGAACATTTATTATTAAGAATGTAATTAGACTTTTTTTATGACGCAAGGTTAGGTCAGGTTGTGAAATGTCAGGGTTATTTATCCCCAAAAAAGTAATATTTAGTTATATTGGTTATGTATATATCCTGTGCATAATCGAAACCAGGGGTCTCATAAAACTGTGCGTAGGATCCTGACTAAAAGTGTTTGTGCGCCCGAAGGCCAAAAATGAGGTAGGCAAAAAAAATATTCAGACTTATAAAACCATGCATACACCACAACCTGCACAGATTTCACTTTATAAATCCAAGGCAGCGTAAGATTGTGTGCACTATGTGTTTTTGAGATATGACGAAAATATCCTTATCTGCATATCATTTGCATATGATTATTCACGTGATAAAATGTTTAACTGTACCAGACATTAGGAAAATATAAAATATGTGCCGTCATTTCATTAATAAAAAAAATAAGTAGCATATCCTTGCCTTGTTTTTGGATAAATAAATTAAATAGTGTAAAATACACTTCAGAGAAAGTTTTTCTCACTCTTTTCCACTGGCCGAAATAGTATTTTTAATTGATTTATATTTTAATGGAAATATAAATATAGAGCGTGTTGTGCATTATTTGCATGAAACTATATTCTCAGACAATTTGCTATATCATGGTAAGCAATTATCTATGTTGTTAAAACATTAAAACACAGCATGCCAGATGAAAAGTGTTAAAAAGCATTGCATCCACAACAAATATTTATATTTATTAAATATAAAAATGTTTCACTTGGTCACGTGGTCATTTTCCTGTGTGCTCCAGCAAAAGAGCAACACGGGTGCGTTCACATCTTTTTCAAGATGTCATTCCACCTGTGCGTTTCTGGATGAGGTTGTTCCCTTTTCCTCTCTGAAGGTCACAATTGTTGCATCACGTGTTTGGGCTTACAGCACGCTGAAGCAGCTTTTGTGTGTGGTTCATGTTCCCATTGCGGAAATAGGACTGTCGCGGTGTTGAGATTGAGGAGGATAAGATGTCGACAGCAGCATCGGAGGGTGAGCTGGCCTCTGGAGATGACGACTCGGCTGTGTTATCGCCCTTTGGAAGTGTAAAATTGCCTTAGCCAGATCCAGAAATGTCAGCTATGCTGAAATGGGCTACCGAGGCTGCTGGGCTGTGTCTGTGTCCAGGATTGCCATCTCAGGGTGGGCCGTGCTGGTTCTCAGCTCGCCGCCCCAGTGCCTTTCTTTCCCGAAGTGCATAGAGAGCTTACCAGGTTGTGGACAGCACCTTTCTCTGCCAGAAACTGCCTGAATAGCTTTTGCCCCTCGCTACCCTTGAGGGAGGAGCGGTGAAGCGTTATGAGGCTGTCCCTCCAGTGCAGCAGTCTGTCGCGACACAGGTGCACCTGTGCCCGACGGTCGCTGCATCTGGAGGATCCTTCTCTCCACTTGCAGGCCTGTAAGCTCTCGTCAGGTTTGGCGGTCAGAGCTTGCAAAGCCTGCAGGCAAGCCACCTCCTCTTTGCATACCATGGCATTGTTGCTGGTCTATCAGGCCAAAACACACATGGATATGTACGAGGGTGGGCTAGACCGTGCACTCATGAGTGACCTCCGCACTGCTACTGACCTTCCCTCTGGGGCACAATTGTTGCATGACTTGCATCGTGCGTGGTGGATCTAGCAATATCCACATTAGTGGTTCAGGAGCGCCATCCTTGGTTCAGCCTGGTTGAGATGGCAGATACAGACAAGGCAGACCTCTGTCCCTGGGTCCCAAGAGGGCGAGGCTGATGGTGTGCAACCCTGTAGGACAGCCTTGCACCCCTCGGCCCCCTCTTGGTTGCCAGATCGAGGTCTCGGTCATCCGCCTTCTCACAAATCCCCTATAAAGGGCTTGCTTTAACAGACCTCCTAGGCGACCTCCAACTGCATGGGTATTCGTGCATTGAGTTGTTGCAGTCCACCTTGCATTGCGCTAAGCTTCCCTCGCATGTCACAACTCACCGTCCCCTTCTCCTTGGAGTCAGAAGCATCTGAGGTCGCTTCTCCCACTGTTCCATTCTCCTCATTCATGCGGCCAACTAGCCTCATGACAACTATGGCTAGTGAGAGTGGAGACTCCATCCCCTGACGCTGACTCCCAGCTGGCCCGGGGGCCCCGCAGAAATGCGTTCCCCTGTGAGCCTTCTAAGAAATCGTCTATGCGGTTTATTATCACTGTGTGCAGGCTCAAGTTAAGTGAATTTCATCACACTCGGGTGTTGAGCAGAAATTCTCCAGAAACTCAGTGAACTATCACACTTAGGTGTTGAGCAGAGATGCTCCTGAGCTCAGTAAACTTATCACACTCAAGTGTTGAGCAGAGATGCTCCTGAAGCTCAGTGATCTTCACATGTAGTGTTGAGCAGTGCTCCTGTCTTGTGTGTGCATGTTGCTTACACCTACTGTGCTAAGTCAGGAGTGGAACAGGTCTTGATACCAACCAGACCTAATTCCCCTCGACAGCCTTCCTGACTTGCCCTGAGTACATTTCAGGGATGGAGAGATTCCCCTGGAGAGAGATTCCTCTGGAGAGATTCCAAGCCGGTCCTAACTGGACGCAGAGGTTCAGGTGGCTACCGCAGGAATATGTGGTAGTTACCATCATTTCAGCGAGCAATCCCTGAAAATAGAAAGTTGTGCTTACGCCCAAATAGAAGTGGTACCTATTCATTGAGTGAGTCTTTTCTTTCCACTGAGAAGATCCTGAGAGCATTTAATTGCTCTCTTTCCTGCAAGATGGGTTGGAGTAAGCTGTTTTCCTCCAAGCTCAAAGTGATGTGCCACAGTTATTACTTGATGCACATTATGATGCAGAAGCATTGGAAGCACGTCCTGACCATCAGGTTCCTGAGGGAACAAGGATATTACAATAGCCTTGCTCCCCTCTTTATCCTCTTGGGCCTTTTGTTTGGTGCCAGTGCACTGCAGAGACCGCCCCTGAGCCACGGCTGGCAGTGAGTTAAAAATTCTGTTTTTAAACAGTTGTCCTGCTCGCATGGTCTCTACTAAAGGGTAGGGACTTGCTCGCTCTCGGTCAATGACTTGTGCCTGGAATTTGGACTGGCTAACTCTCACTATTGAGATCCCGGTCTGGATATGTACCCTAGGTTCCTACCTCTCCCTTAAGCCAGGAACAGGTGGTGAGCTCAGCCCTGACTTTCTCTGTCTGTCTGCTTCATTGCGGTTATATGTGCGCAAGCCATGGGACCTCAGACCAGCTCTTATCTGTTAAGTCAGCAGAGAGGGAAGGCTGTTTCCAAGCAAGGTTGGCCCACTGAATGTGGTTGCCTTCATCTTGGTCCCGAGATGCACATGTCCACTTAGGTGGTGAGCTCCTCTTAAATGTGTGTGCTCCCGGCTAGGCATTGACACAGAGTGCTTCGCTGACAGATATTCTAGAGTCGGGGGCTGGGCAACACCTTAGTCGAACCGTGACTTACCACGGGCTCCCTTCTCATGAAGCCAGTTTCACTGTGAGCCCGGTTCGAAGTGTTGGCTTGCTGCCCCATGGTGGTCCCATATGTGTATTCGTCCACGGTACGGCTCCCTACGGTGAGCCCGTGTCTTCCCTCATTGGCCGGTTGAGTCTCCCCCCCCCCCCCCCCGTCATAGGCTGGAGCCACCCCAGTGACCTTCCATATGTTTTACTGCCTGGTCTCTGCCCAGTTCATGTGTGTGCTCCACGTTACCTCCCTTCGGGCAGAATGTGGCTTCTGCAGCGTCGCTTCCTTCCATGTACAGGGAACACTTTACCAGTGAGCCTGTAGGAACAGCAGTGACTTCCTAAAGCCCTGTCCCTTCTCCGCCTTATATTGCGGGGGGATAAGGAGGCTTTTTGACTAGATACTGGAATGTGGCAGCTTTAGTGGCGTGTTCAATGGTTGATCCCCATTCAGACCTAAAAGACATTTAACTGTAGCTCACCATCGGTGTCGCCAAACTCCTTGATCTCCAAAACGTTCATATGCATGTGTCAGAGTTTGTGTGCAGGTGCACAAATTGTCCAGTCAAGTTTATTTTTATAAATCACCATTTATGCGTCAGAAGTAGCGTACGCTTCTTTCAGGGCCTGTTTTGTGCGTACGCAAGGGTTATAAATGAGGCCCCAGAACCAGTAGCAAAATACACCAGCCCGACCAGCAAACTGTCTTGGACTAGCTCAAGCCAACAATATCTCACGACCAATGCGTACGAGTGAGTACGAGGTGGCTAATTTGTACGAACTTGTCTAACATTTGTCTAAACCCCAGTGATGGGTAGGTTTAGGGGCGGAGTCAGGGGTAGGTCATTTATACAAATTCATAAGAATTGGACAATTTGCGAGTGTTTTTAATTCAAATGGATCCACAATCTCAGCTTTCACAGATGTTACAGAGGTTCAGTGGTGACAGCTGCGATCCAACTATCATCCTGAAACTTCACATCCAATGAGGGGGAGATAAGAAATAATAAGAGGAAGAGAGAGAGAAGCTTTTTTAAATTATTGAGTGTTTACGCATCCCACCTCCGTTCATACTGTGCTTGCTTCGTACATCAAAGATGTTAATAAGTGGAAATATGCTCTTGGAAGTGATTTATATTCAGTATGTAAATCAGATGGAGGACCTCTAAATCCACCAAGGTTTTTCAGTTTTAGCTTGATTATTGTGTTTGCTCAATAATAAAATAACTTAATAGAGGGTTTAAGGGAAATATTGCAGAGATTGAGCTCTAGAAACCAAGAATGGTTTGAATGGGTCCTGTCTGATTCACCTGGAGAAGCACCTCTCATACAGATTACACAACCAGAGAGTTTTCGATTAGAATTGGTTCTTTTTTTATTTAGTATTTAGATTATTATAGGGGGCAGGCCTACTTAAATTATAATCCGTAACCTTTAATATAATACAATTATTTAATGTATATGTAGCATGCAGACAAATGTATTTTGTTAGAATACGCAGCTATTAATTTATTTAGGTTGTCAATGGAGGAAGATCCTATTCATCTGTAAAAACTGCAGTTACAGCATCTATACCAGGGACTACTTTGCCATGCTAAACAGTTGGGTCCCAACCATAGACTGTAAAAAATATGGATGTAGTATCCATGACATCAGCTGTAGGTTTCTAAAGAGCGTTTTTGAAGCCTAAAGTAAAAAAAAAAAAAAATGAAGCCTAAAGTGGGCGTGGTCGGCCGTCGCCATCTTGGCAGAGTGTCACCTCTCGTCACTCACGAATAAATTAAAATGGGCAAAGAGGCGAGACGTGGGTGGAGCTGAGGTGCTACTGGCCTCGTGTTAAAGTGACAGCTGTTTGAAGAAGTAAAGCTAATAGTTAAAGATAATGTTTAACCATTCGAAAGTGAGACTATTTACTTTACTTTTTTTATCAACTTTATCCCACAGGGGGCAATTAGTTATGAGCAGCAATTAGTCATTTCTCACAGCATACAAGCAGTCAACTATGTGTATCGTGATGCATTATTATTATGCTATTTAAAATTGTACAATATAGTGTGCCAAAGTGATGACGTCACTTTGTAGGACAACTCGGAAGCCAGCGGCACATGGGTTGCCTCGATCGAAAAGCTATGCATTTTCCCCATAGACTTTCGGAAAATTGCAAAAAATAAGATCTGTTTTTAACAAAGAGTTGTGACCCTTTTACGTTTTGTCTATCAAGATAATTTTTACAAGTTAATCCAAAATGTATACATTTTGAAGCTTATATAAAGTCCTTTAAAAACATAAGCAGACACAATAAAGTTGAAAAAAAAACACAAGCAGGTTATAACTGTGTGTTCAATGTCATAGATCAAAACTAACTGTGTGTTCTATGTCATAGGTCAAAACATGAAAATATTTAGAGGCTTTGTTCACCACAGACCTTATTTCAGGCGATTTAGCAAAAACCCACCGGTAGTGCTAAAATGCTAACTCACTTCTGCGTTTTGGCCTATAGAGTGATGTCGTAACTTTGGACATCCATTAGTGCATGCGAGGGAAACAATTGGAAATACAGCGCTGGCTTTTCTCTTCATACACGACAAAGACGGAATCCAACGGCGTGCATGGGCGAAGGTATAATGCGTTATTAAATTGTATGAAATAATCCCGAAAAAAGCACAAACACAGCTGAGGGTGACGCTAACAGACAGCAGACAAAAGACTAGCAGTGACAGCAGCTGTCATTCAAGTGGCCATGCCCTTAATTATGCAGAACTTTAAGGCTTAATGTAATTTAAACAGATGAGTTAAAAAAAATTCACCCCCCTCACAGTCGTCATGAAAAGGCAAGGTCAAAATTACCTATATAGACCAAAACAACTTTGCCACCAGGCTGTAAACACATTTTTTTACTGTGAAGTTGGCCATTTTAACATGGGGGAGATGCGGCCAGTCGATGAATTTTAGTCGATGCAGTTTAATTCACTTCCGTGTTTGTTTCAAGAGAGAGACGGGGAGGTTGCCGCTTGGTCCTAACCAATCAAAGGATGTGGAGAATGCATCACAACCAATCAGCTTCCACTTCTCATGATGGCCAGTTCATCTTAGTCCCTTAGTATAAAGAGAGAAGCAAAAGAGAAGTTTTCAAGCAAACTTTTCGTTAGTTTTATCCAAAACTCAACCCAAACTTTATGCTCAACCCAAAAGTGACAGCATTAAATGCAGCAGCATTTGTTGTCAGGTGGGTGTTAAATGCTTAATGTTCTCCATGTAGTACAACCTTTGTGTGTGCCACCAGAAGCTCAGTTTGCTTTAAATGGCAACGGACAGGTTCAAGAGACCAGGTGCACAAAAAAACAAAACAAAAAAAAAAACAAAAAAAACAAACAAACACCAAACAGAATTATGTGCAGCTGCTCTCTGCCAACCAGATAACCCTATAGTTGTTCTCGGAACACAATCAGATACATTTACCTTATCTCCATTGGTACAGCTCTGTCCCACAGGATTAAGCACAAAATGTAAAATGTTTGAGGTTTTAACAAGTTCTAGAAGAGAGGAGGACAATCACATTTACTTTATATGCTGCTTCATCTCTTTGCCGATACTCCCCGTAGAGGGAGATAGACAGAAGTGAAGCGACAGAGAGAGTGAGTTTGTAAAGTTTCTACTCACTCCTTTAGCTGTGGGATTTGAGGGATGAGGAAGGCTGATTTTTTTTTAATGGAGCTATGAACAGATTTTTTATTGGGTTAAAGTGTTGGAAATGAGTTTGAGTGAGTTTTTGCCTCAGTTTAAACTCTCCTCATTTATTAGGACTTGCGTAATCAGGACACTCAGCACTCAGAGCAGTTCAACGCATTCTCATCCCAAAGCGCCATATAGGACGCTTTTGCAAAAGCGTAAATATCCAACGCACATGGCACCCTTTAACGTCTAATGAGACGCTTCGGTTAATGGTTAAGTTTAGGTATGGTGTAGGGTAAGGGTTAGACCACTAGGGGGCGCCTTCTGCCCAAATATATATGCGTCTCATTTCACGTTAAAGGGTGCCATGTGCGTTGGATATTTACGCTTTTGCAAAAGCGTCCTATATGGCGCTTTGGGATGAGAACGGGCTCAGCAGTTCATTATTAACTATTATAAATAAATTACTGGCAGCAGTAGCTCATGCCCTAACCTTGACCTTTGACCTCTACTCCAGGCCAAATTTTGAACAGGAGTATAGTGAACAGATCTCTGAAAGAGCAAATATTTACTCTCATGTTTTTCTCAGATTGAATTCCCAGAGACCACCCCACTGATTTGTAGTAGTAGTAGAAAATACAAAATTGTTCTCTTTTTTTTCTCTTCCCTTTTTGTACTTTACACAAATTTTTCTGACCTAATCAGAACCTAATAGGAAGAACCCATTTAATAGAAAGACATTATTGAATCTGTGTCCTCCTTTTGGATTTTCTTACAATCCAACAGAATAATTTCTCTTAATTGTAACTTTATATCTCCAAATTGTTACTTTATACAGCCAAATGAGACTTTCTATTGTGAAATAGGTAATTATTTATCATAATTTTAATTTTATATCTAAAAATGTGACTTTACATCTCGCAATATGACTATGTCTTGAAAATACAACTTTGTCTTGCAATTGTTACTTTTATATATTAAAATGTAACTTTATATCTTACAATCAGACTTTATATCTTGGAAATGCAACTTTATTTATCGTAATTGTGATTTATAGATCAAAATGTGACTTTAAAGCTCACAAATAGGATATTATATCTTGATATTGCAATATATTTCTTGAAATTGCTACTTTTATGTTACAGTGGCAACTTTATTTTATGTAATTTCTTCTCTCTAATTAATATGTACCTAGGCTATTATTATTAGGCTATAGATTTCTTTCTTTAGTCTGTAATGTTGCTGTTTGCAACATTATTCACTCCAAATGGAGTTATTATATAACCTAAGCATGGTTTCTGACCTCCCCGAAACACATCGATTGTAGTCTTGAGTTTTCTTCTAGGAACGTACTTATCACAATATGCCTCATTTAAATAATTCCCGTCCCATACACAAATAATGGGATGAGGCTGGTTGAGTTGTGTCAGTAGTGTCTTGAATCTCTCGGTTATGGTAGGAGTCGTGACATTTCTGAAACACCCTTGCTTGAAGCAGTTGACCAATCACAACTCACTTGTGTAAAGTAATTCCCGAACGATAGTCCGCCGATTTGTGCAGGAATAGGCTGCACAGTGCTCTGGCATCTACTGCTGCCATGCCATTCTCAGTGCCTAGTGGCCAATAGGACATCTAGTCTCTATATGATATCTATGGTTGAGAGGCGAGCATGTTACTGTGGTTTCGGGAAACAGTCCTGACTAGTTGGTTAGTTATATAATGCACTGTATCAGTTAATCAGCCGGTTCCATCGTTGTTCCGGGAAATGCACCCCAGAGTGAGAGACTGCAAGAAAGGTGCTGCAACAAAGTAAAATATGGGGAAAATAATGTTTTTTGAATATTCACGCATGAAAACCTATTCTTGTAGACCACAAAAACAAAATCAAGACTTTGTAAAAGGTCATTATAGGTCCTCTTTAAAATCTTACTCAAAGTATCAAGCAGATCCTTTAATGTTGATGCTTTCATTTTTCAGCTATTAAAACAGCCTTAGGTTCTTTCAGACCCCAGATAGAACATGAGGGTTAATATAATTCTCACAGACACCCACAAGATGTCTTAATTAATTTCGACAACTGCCTGAATTTTTTATACTCACCATCCAATCGCGACCGTTTGTCCTTTACGGCATGTTAAAAGAAATGACAGCACATCGATAGGTTTTATAATTCCCAACAATTTGAACATTAATAGTGTTTACGGTCGAAAGGAAGATCCTGCAAATAATGTCGAACAGCTGCTCCTAATGAATATTTACGTATATAAACTTGTTATGGAGACAATGTCTGCATTAATGTAGTATGTAAAGCACAAGCCCTTCAAGCTATCAGTGACATTTAATCGTTTAATTGTGTTATCGGGCCGCACAATCCCCCTGGACACACACACACACACTCACGACTGCTGGTGGAGAATCACCAGTCTCATCGGATTTACAAAGTAAGTTTGAGCTTGAGTTGTTTGTTCTAAGACTAGGCAGTTAAAAACATGCCTGCGCTTGATTAAAACATGGATGTGCATTTACTGTGAGTGACAGCTGGATGTGGACTGCAGGGAATAGATGGTGAGAAAGAGGACCATGGGATAGAGAAAGCAAGGCACACACACACACAGGTGTGCACGCATAAAAAAACACATTTAAAGGCATCACTGCAAGTCTTCCTAGGCTGCCTATCACCAGAAATATGGAGGCATAATGCCTCACCGTAACCACGGAGACTGGTCTGAAAGGGATGTCTCCCGCCAAGCTTGATTGATGACTGATACAAGGTGATTGATGGTGTTCGCGGTTCTCAAAGTGTGTGTGTGTGCGTGCTTGCGCTTGTTTGTGTGAGCAAGTATGGCATAAAAACAGAACTTTGTGTGGATGTGTCCTGTCATGAGGGGTTAGCTGACGTAAGGATTTGACTGATATGCTCTTTGACCTCCGTAATGTGACAGGGTTAAACCGGAGATGCTATATTTGGCTATAAAGCTGTGATGTAATCGTTCTTGTCACGAGGATGTTTACTGATGTGTTGACTGGCATTTAACTGAGGCGATGTGGACAGAGCAAAGACAGTTTTCCCAAAAGTATTTGGACACTTAGGGACACTCAAGTTGCACTGAAAAATGTATGATTTTCATTTTATGAGATGCCAAAATGTCAAAGCAATTGGCATCTGCAAACAAATTCTACTAGAGATTTTCTTACATCCTATTACACTTTATATATATATATATATATATATATATATATATATATATATATATATATAGCTGCTGTATATACTGATCAACGTTACATGGTGCTAAAACTTAAAACTACTTACCTCAAGCTCCATTTACAAAATTGGCATGCCAAGTTAGCCTCTTTATCTAGCCATGACCGCATCCATGTTCTCCTCTTTGGCTTCCTGCTCTTTTCTTCAGCACACATAAAGACCACATTTGCCAAAGTGCGATTCATCTTGCTCATCTTGCATCTTCACGAGATGTGAGGCAATATGTAATGCGCTTTGGTGGCCACTGGGTCTGTGAAAGCGCCACACAAATGCAGTGCATTTACCATTTGCTCTAATTGTTTATCACTAGCGCATGCTGATGACATTTGATTCTTATTGCATATAGACTATGGATACAGACTCACTAGACTAGAGTATGGATACATTCAGACTGTCTCATATCTTACCAGATGTAGTTTGGACAGTCAGTCAAATTCCACATTTTTGTGCAATTGAAATTAGATCAGATTTACTGAGTGTGAATAAGCAAAAATCAATTTAAATATGGCTTGAATATTCAAAGCACATTTCTGGAAATCCGTATCAATCTGAAAGCTCTGGCCGGATGTTGCATGGTTTATGTGACTTTCTCACTTTCTATTTTCAATGACTACGTTTACATGCAGCCAATTTTCTGGTTATGGTTGGGTTAAGGTCACTATTCGGGTTTCTGAGACGTTAGGAATTACACGTTTACATGCGTGAGCAGAGAGACTTTCTCTTGTATACATGGAATTGCAATATCCCGATGTAAACGGCAACATGCGGTTAGATGTGCGGTTACAACACTCTCGCACTGTACACCCTTTTTAAATGCACTTTAGACATTGCACATAACACACACACACACAAAAAAGGAGAAGTTAGGGACTGAAGAGATGTGGGGGAAGGTTATCATATATTATCTTATTATATCATCTTTTATTTTATACAGGGTTGACAATGGCAATTGGCAGAAAGGATAAAAATCGACTAATACAATATTGGCAATATGGTGGTAGTGGGGAGTGGGGGTGGTGATGGTAATGACAATGGCAATAAATAATAAATGGATACTTTGTTTACGCATACACACACATACACATACCCACACTCACACCCATTCACATACACACTTAGATCAAACACTTAAATCACTCTGTAACTTCTGGAATTGCAACAAGATGGCTCACTACCGCACTACGTTGGTTGTATGTATGTTTGACTGTTTAATAAAAAAATAAAAAATAAATAAATAAGACAAAATCTCTACTCTATTGCAAATCCCTCCATGTTGTGGTTGTTGTGTTTTTTTATGTATACCAACCAACGCAACGTCATTGACGCAACATCAATATCTGAATAGAATTCAGATATTGCAAAAACCGAATTCAGATATTGCAAAACTGTTCTCTGGTTACTGGTTACCAGAGAACACGTCAGCAGCGTCTTAGCTGCATTCATTACCCCCACGTGTGCCAGAACCCATTCAAACGTTACCCTTATCCCCAATTGACAAATCCAAAGTGAAGTTCTAGTACATCGTGCGTCATCTTAAAGTGACAGCAGCCAAATGAACCTGCTGCTCTGTGTCATTAATGGTGATCAAAGAACAAAAACAGAGGAAATCATTAACTGTTCTTAACTGAATAACGTTTGTAGCTTAAATAAAAAAAAATCTATATTTAATTTATAATTGATGAAGTGAAGACTTTATGTTTTATAACTTGGATATTTCCTGTTAGATCAAATATTTAAAATGTTGAACATGTTGAACTAATATGAACAAAGGTTACAAACATGTTTTTTTTTTTTTGGTTTTCTTTAAAATAAATACCAATTTGTTTGAAATTTTGTTATATAGGGTAATGCCAATAAATCCATGCATTTTTATGTGGCTTAGGTGTCCTTTGGCCACCATTTACAAAAATAAATATATAAATAAATGAATCAAATGAGCGATTGCAACTATATCACAATTTGTGAATATAGATTTCACATATAGCTTAGCACTGGTATTATAAAAGTAACGGCAGTCTATTTCTGGATCTGCTGTGAGGTACTTTTAATGAGACTTCAAGATGCCCTGCAATGTTCTCCACAAACCCAGCATGGCAGCACCTTCACACCAAGCAGAACACAGATCGCGATAATTGGACTGCAGTCAACTCCACAAGCCACGTGCGAAAATCTTCCACTGTAGATGCGATGACCATTGAGAGCTAATGGGGATATTAAATATGATTCATTTCAATTATAAACCGCTGCTAAAGGAATTAGCATCACTTATAGCGTCTTTTCAAAGGCTCAGAGGAAAATACTTACAGGGCTTAGAGCCAAACAGATCAAAGAACACCTGAACAGGTTGCTAGAATAAAAATCCTGTATGAATGAGAATGAAATATTGATATTTTCCATGAGAAAAAAAAAAAGTGAAGTGCTAGCAAGTATGTTCCTGAAGCAGATGGTCTTGAAACAAGAGCTTTGATTGGTCGGCCTGTCAGACTGATGGTCTCATCGTGCCGTTCCATCAGCTGTGAAGAGCTGCTGCGGGGAGAAAAAAAAAACATTGAAGTTGTGTCGACTTCAAACTGTTTTATCTCGCATGCGGGTGCACGGACGTGCTCAAACAGATATGCCTACGCTTATGCTTATCTCCCTTTTAAGAACTTTAAGATGCATATAGACTGTACACATATGCTGAGGCGATGATTTACATGCTCAAAAACAATGCTTTTTTCTCTTGTGAACGTGTGCATGCTCTTTCTTGTTCATTTCAATAAATCATGGATAGCTAACAGGTTTCGAATCTGAAAGAACCAGCCGTGAAGAGACAGCAGGAGTCGGAGAGAATGTGTGCATTTCAACCAAGAGAGGATTTGAAATTACTCTGTTGAAAGACAGAGTTAAAGGGGAAAAAAAGAAAGGAGCTGTGTGATAGCATGGTATTGGAGAGGAGACGAGTTCCATTGATCATTGTGTTGTTTAACAGGAAACATGGGAATGAAGTCTGCCGCTCCTTTTTGCTTTCTTTCTTCGTTTGTAGTTTCTTTGTGATGGAATTGGGAATGCAGAATATTCACTCTGACTCTTTCCGTGCAGGAAATGAAATCTCAAATTTCAAGTGATTCAGCTGTGTAGGAGTGTGTGCTCATTTGTGTAAAATAATGGTGTATGCAATATAGATGTGTAAATGTAATAAATCTCCAAAGTTTGAGTAAGTTTGAATTAAATTATTCATTGAATTAAATACTAAAATGCTTTTGAGATGCAATCACTTTGATTTTGGCTTGTAGTGACATACGGCTTCATTGCATCTGTTGCAGGCTGAAATTAAATGAGTTTTAATGTCACTCTAAACATAAATTCAGTTTCTACCATGACACATTATAACACATGTATTGGGTGCCCGTAAACATTTCAAGATAAACAGACTCACAGTTCAACATTTAAGTGCTTTTCTCTTGACACTATTTAACAAAGCAACAATGAAATGAAAAACTGCTCTAATGAAATGCACAGGAAACTGAGTGAAAATGGGCTGATTTTGTTTTTTACCATCAAAAAAGTCCATTGTCATGAACAACACAACCGAAAGAGCCTTAAAAAAACAACAGGTAAAACTACAAAAAAGAATAAGGATAACAAATCCTTATTTTGTCATCTTCTCAGATTTCCACCACTGTAGGCCTATATTTTGTTTGCTTTGTGTGCTTTACCAACCGAATTGCTAAAAATAATGACTGTCTTCCAACAGGTTTGTGTTGGCAAACAGTAGCTGTGTAATCTCTAAGAACGTAGAAAAGAAAGAACATGTTTCTGGATCAAATTGTCATTCAATGACATCCTCTCTCTCTCTTTGTGTGTGTCTCTAAGAAAACGGTTTTGTCTATTTTATCTTCTCTTCTTGTCGCCCTATCAAAAAGCAGCACCTTCAAACACTTCTGCCTTTTCCTGCAGTATGAAATGTGTATGTTTGTTCATGTGTACCGTGAGTGTGTAAATCTGCTGAAACGGCTGCAGGAAACTTTCCTTCAGAAGTGTTGCATCAAAACAAGCTCTTGACACTTGCCACTCTTCACAAAAAGTAATTATTTTTCCAACCAAAGGCAGAAAAGGTTTTTCAATGAAGAAAAAAAAAAAAGAAACTTAAAGCTTAAAGCCACTGTTCTTTCTGCAGAAAAGCTTCGGCTGCCCCCTCAGTAACCTTGATTTAAAAAAATGCAGACAGCTTTTAATTACGTTTTTAATTGAAAAAGTACACATTGTTGTGCTTTTAAAGGGTTAGTTCACCCAAAATGAAGATTATGTCATTAATGACTCACTCTCATGTCGTTCCAAGCCCGTAAGACCTCTGTTCATCTTCAGAACACAGTTTAAGATATTTTAGATTTAGTCTGAGAGTCCCTCCATTGAAAATGTATACTGTACTTGTCCAGAAAGGAAATAAAGACATCATCAAAGTCATTCATGTGACATCAGTGGATTAGTTAGAATGTTTTGAAGCATCGAAAATACATTTTGGTCGAAAAATAACAGAAACTATGACTTTATTCAGCATTGTATTGTCTTCCGTTTCTGTTGTCAATCCAAGTTCAGTGACGCTGCTGACGTGTTATCGGGTGAGAAACAGCTCCGTTCACAGTGTGAGGGAGATGCACGCTGTAAACAAAACAATCTTTGCAAACATGTCTATGGATTTTTACAGAGGAAGACTTGCATTTTTTAATTTTTTTTGCCCAGCCATATTTATTTAAACCCGAATACATGGACGCACCAGATAACACATCAGCAGCGTCTTACGTCCTTCAGTGTCACTGCAGACTCGTGAACGTGGATTGACAACAGAAACGGAAGAGAATACAATGCTGAATAAAGTCGTAGTTTTTGTTATTTTTGGACCAAACTGTATTTTCGATGCTTCAAAACATTCAAACTAACCCACTGATGTCACATGGACTACTTTGACGATGTCTTTATTTCCTTTCTGGACAAGGACAGTATATCATACATACATTTTCAATGGAGGGACAGAAAACTCTCGGACTAAATCTAAAATATCCTAAACTGAGTTCCGAAGGTCTCACAGGCTTGGAACGACAGGAGGGTGAGTCGTTAATGACATCATTTTCATTTTTTTGGTGAACTAACCCTTTAAGAGTAAAAAAAGAAGCTAAGGTTTAGCAGACAGTGGAGGTGGTGCAGATATTTCTAATATTTTGTCTGTTCTTCATTTTGGTGTGTGACCTTGATGTGGACAAGGAGAAAAAAAAAACATTACACAACCATTCATAAACAACCATCCATGTCTATAAAAGTTCCAGAAGTTGAGTGGTTTTGAGCTGGTACTGTATATGAATGGCAAATGAAGTACAATCATCAAGGCTGAAATAGATTTTTTTCATAGCCCTACAGTCTTCTTTATGAACAGAAGGAATATATACAAAATCCTATTCTTTTTATATTTCTCAGTTTTTTAGCATTTTTAGCTCCGTTTAAACAAGCTGGTTAGACCTATTCAAATATTATGTGAAGCCTGTGCATGATTTTATAATATCCAAACTCTAATTCAATGGCACCTCTGTCCTTGCTAATCTGCTTTTATAATGTTGTGTTCCAATCTGTGGGATAAAATATTTTCAAATCTCTTTCAGTACCATTGAGAGTACTGCCAAAAGCTTTTTGCCACAATTATCAGGCATCAAAGCTTGAAATCGAAAAGTAAAAGCACATTTTCATTGCCAGCACCAAAAAATCATTTATTTTCAATGAGCATTGGCAATTTCTTGCAACATGAGCGACAGGGACTTTTGCCAGCAACAAAGTTGACAAAAGTTTAAAGCTCCCCTATTATAAAATCTTCCACAAAAGGTTTACATGCGTGCAAATTAAAACAAAAAAAAAATTACATTTTATCATAAAAACATTGCAGCATCAACTCTGTTCTTAAACCCCTCATTTTCGATTGGTCGACTGATTACAGTGCATGTCGTAAACAAACCGCTCATCACCATATCTGAATTTCAGCTCCAGAGGCTTCCTCAGCACTTAAATACACTGTGATACGAACAGTCACAATGGTGTCGATTTTACCGTATCAATTTGAGCCCGAGTCCTCCTTTTTTGGAAGTGCGTGCAAAGTGAATTTGCTTTCACAGCACAGAAAACAGCATCTTCTCAACATGTTGACAACATGAACCAATCTTCCAAGCCTCAGCTACAATACAGGGTTTGAGGGTCAAAGCAGACGTTGGCCGGCATAATGCAAATTGGTAGCTATGTATTGTAGGTTGGTAACAGGAAGTAAGACTGGAATCACTGATGACTAATTTCAGCAGTTCAGAATCAATTATTTCTTTTGGGAGACAATAACTATTTATCGAGCACTTTGATCTTTGAAACTTTGCATATATTATTTTGCATATAGACGCTATATGAAAGGTGATATACAAAAAAAACCTAATAGGGACACTTTAACTTAAAATCCCAAAATCCGCTTCCAGTGGAAATTGAAGAAAGTGGATAAACATGCAGCCATAATAGAAAAAAGAAAAAAAAATATTTGGTTAATGCATTGATAATAAGTTGTGATATCAAATAAATTCCTTTGCATTTAAATGTTTTATTTAGCAAGTTAGTTATTTAGTTAGTTTTTGTTATTTATTTAGCTTTTTATTTAGAGATTTAATTATTTATTTATTTTGTTACTTGTAGTTAGATAGATAGAAAACAATTGTGCAGCCCAAAGTCAAAACTGAGATATTTGGCACCTGTTTTCTATATCAGCATTGAGCATACAAGTATACAACTCTATGCTGCGGTTCTTTGGTGTAAACCCAAGGTCAAAAACATTATAGTTTATCGATCTCAAGTCAACACCAAAATCTCTAGTGAGAAAGCAGAATGCCAGTTTTATAAGCTTTGTGTGTGTGTGTGTGTGTGTGTCTCCTGGTAAACCCTACATTATGGCTACTACTACTAATGTCCCTACAAAGATGGCAATATACAAAATCTTTGTCCTTGTGGGGAAATGTTTTGGTCCCCATGAAGAAAACCGCTTATAAATCATGCTAAGCAATATTTTTTGGAAATGTAAAATGCAGAACATTTTGTGTGATGGGTAGTTTACGGGTAGAGTTAGTGTAAGGGGACAAAATATACAGTTTGTACTGTGTAAGAATCATTACACCTATATGTCCTCATATAATGACAGATGCAGCAAGTGTGTGTGTGCGTGCCGTGTATGCGTGTGTGCATGTGTTCTCTACACCAAACTCATTACTGGTGAAATCAGCCTTCACCAACAGGGTCCTTAAAGATCTCACAAACAAACACACACATACACACACTTACGCAAGTGCAAACAAGTTATTTCATTGATCTTGCCTTGAAGTCCATTCATGTTTGGCACAGGTACACAGGTTACATCCTTGTTTGCATATGTGTGTATGGATTGCCTTTGATGGTGCAGATGTCCAGCTACTTGGTTTGAGAGTGAACCACTAATACACTTTCATGTTAACAAGCATGTTCCTTCAAAAGCCCTTAACACTAATGAGGCAGTGAAACCTTTACCCCAATCAGACTCCATATTTGTGAATTTCATTGATCACCAACTACAAACAGCATACTGTAAACACTGTGATAGATATATGTCATTTTATTAAATAGAAATGTTGATATCTACATATCCATAGTATTAATGTCTGTCTGTCTATCTATCTATCAAAAATTTTATATTTCTGGAAGATGGATTTGTTCCATATACTTTCATGGTTTTTTGGAGGATTTGTCATTTCTGACACAGGTTTTTATCTGTGAAGAAATTTGGCACGTTTGTGGAAGGTACAAAAAAAAAGAACAAAATTTATAACATACACCTGGACTGCAAGCTGTGCATTCTTCTCTATCTGAACCTGCCAAAAATGTGTAAAGCCCCACATGTGTGCCGTTTAGACAGCCAACTCTCAGTCAGAATCACCTCTCTCTCTCTCTCTCTCTCTCTCTCACTCTCTCTCTCTCTCTCTCTCTCTCTCTCTCTCTCTCTCTCTCTCTCTCTCTCTCTCTCTCTCTCTCTCTCTCTCTCTCTCTCTCTCTCTCAGATGGAATTGAATATAAAGGCAGGAGTGTTGGACTTGGACTTGACTTGAGAGAGCAAAAAGCTTATATTCTCTGTTTTTTTTTCAACACTCTTATCAAAGATAGTCAAAGATTTATAAAGCTTAAGTTTAAATCTGTGAGTTCAGTGAATTAAATGTTGATATCTTAATAGATCTGCCTGTATCATAATTGAATAATGGAAACATTATGACACATTAATGTGAAAGGGAAGCCATTAGTAGAACTAGCTCTTTACATTTTCTGTAGACAATTGGAACGTTGCTTGTCTGTCCAAAACTTGCTGCCACAACATGATGGTGAGTAAATGATGACAAATTATTTGGGTAAACTGTTCCCCTTTAAAGGACTCCTATCTTGCTTTTTTTCTGTTTGAGTATAAAAAAGATCTGCAAGGTTGCAAAGCTCAAAGGAAGATATTTCATTGAACAGAATTCGCTTTCCAAGAATTACAATGAACTGCTGGTTTGAACTACAACACTTTTTTTCTGGGCTTTATGAAGTCACCATGTTACTCATTTAAGTAATCCCCACCCACAGAATACTCCAAAATAATAATAATAATAATAATAATAATTTGTTTTGACCTACCTAAGGCTGACGAAATTAGAGTGTCCCAACGTTTATCTGTGTCATATGGAAGCCCGTTTCCACCATAGTTGAGTAAAAAAAAAAAGATTATCTAAGTCATAATAATGAGAAACTTTCACATAATAATGAGTTACTAAATCATAATAATAATAAGAAACTTTGCCGTAATAATGAGAAACTTTCTCGTAATAATGACTTAACATCTCGTGATAATGAGAAACTTTTCCGTAACAATGACTTAGCATCTCGTAATAATGAGAAACTTTTTCGTAATAATGACTTAACATCTCATAATGAGATGAGATACTAAGTCATTATTATGAGAAACTTTCTCAGTATAAGTAGAAACTTGTGACGATCGACAGCTGTAGTGCCCTCGAGAGCCTCATGAGGACATTTCTTCCCTGTTTTATTATTTGCATCTTTTCTCTCATTCTCCACCCGGTCTCATTACCTTTGATTTTGTGCACCTGTGTTTGATCATCTTGTTTCGTGCACCTGTCTTAAGCCTGGGTGGCCCTTTGTACCATGGCGTGGTAAATGTCATACTGCATGCTAAGCGCTTTACTAGTTCCTAGTTTCTTGTTTCCTTGTGTCTCCGAGTGTTTTCAAGTTTCACACTTCCTGGACTCCCTGCCTCTATCTGTTTTTACCGTTTGCCTAATCCCTGCATTGTAAAGCCTGCATTTGGATCACTGTCTATTTCCACCGAGCAGTTAATGACAAAACTAAGTCATAATCATGAGAAAGTTTCTCATTATTATGACTTACAAAATTATATATTTTTTACTCAACTTTGGCGGAAACGAGCTTCCATACAATATAGTTTAGATGTGTTCATGTAAAAATAACATTTACTAATGTAGGAGTGAAGGTGAATGAATGCACAGATGCGATGGACATCTATATTAAACAACATTGCGCGCGTGTCTGTGCCGTTCGTTCGTTCATTCATTCATTTATTCATTCATTCATTTACACAGACACAGGTGCTTTCTGTGGGCGTGGTCACATAAACAGATAATATTTGTTTTTTTATATAAAATACTTCATTTAAAATAAGAGAATTTCAGCTTCATAACGAAAAATCGTTCATGCCTGTATGACAAGTATTTACTGAGTTACAATTCATTTTCTGATGCAATTCAGAAAGAACTTCACTGACAGAAAGAAGGCAAAATTTGCATCATGTTTACTTTTCTTTATTTGACAAAAACAGAACACTTTGTTTTTATTGTTTCCACAAAATATAAAAGTATAGGGTAATTGTAAAACCTGGTGTCAGGTGGTTATACTGTATGAGAATATGCTGTCTGTATGATTACTAATGCATGCAGTTTAACACTTTAACACGTATCTGGCAATCAATATTAATCTGGATTAAATTATAATCATATCTATCAAGTTAAAAACATGCTTTTGTGGGGTCTAAGGATAAACATTTAATGATCGATAAGAATTTCAAAGATTTCATGTACACTGTCAGTACATTGTCGATATACAATTGAACAACATCTATGTATTTGTTTCCATTCAAAGGGATGAAACCGGAAGAAAAAGATCAGGCTTAAAAGATTGATTATCCCGTGCATGTTATTTTCGATTTCGGTGGCCTGAAAAGCAAACTTTTGAAATAGGTGCAAGTTTTGGAAAATAATACCGCTATTGGCATGTAAAACGTCACGCAGTCTATAGGCACATAGTGTTTCTTTACAAAATGACATCGCCAACTACTGGCCTGTCACCATAATACAGTGTTTTTAATAATTTTGATGGATCCATTTGATGGGGGGGGGGGGGGGACAATTATCAAATTGTCATTTTGATAACCTTGATTTCTGCACGTGAGAAAAATGCAAAGGAAAAACATTTCTGGTTTTAGTATTGTTGGCATGTAAATGTACCCTAAGCTTGTTTGCTTCACTTACTTCTCCAGACTGATTTGAATCGCTCATTTGCTCATCGCTCAATTGCTCCACTTCAATTGTGACTACTATTTTGCAGTTCCAAATTACCAGCCAACAGGCGGACAATCCCATTAACCCACCAAACACTATTTTTACTTATGCTTGTGAGTGTTCATGCCTGAGCAGGAATGAGCTGACTGCTCTAATACTATATATATCTTGATACAGCATTGTTTTACCCCACAGACAGAATTCACACTTCATCCAAGTACTTTGTGCTTTTGCTGCTAATAGGAGGGCATGCATGATTCTGTCGACTAATGCAATTTTGCAAATATGTAAAGTAGCTCCAGAACATGAGTAGATTGCTGGTTTCTATTATTGCTACACCACTGCTTAATAATCTGGTTAGCTCAAGGAGACTGCATCTCATTACTGTGGCTTTTATGAAGTGCAGGGCTGGTTTAATTATTTGCCATCACAGGGCTTCTTACATGATTTGGGTAACCTGCATGCTTAACCTGCATGCTTGCGATCACAGGGGATCCTGATTGCTTTCATCACCTAGAAAAGGGAAATAAATAACTAATAAATAAAAGACAGAAAGTGATCAAACTATTTCCAGTTGCGAACCCAAACATGGAAGCTTTCCTTCGAAAGCTTTGATGAGTTGTTGGCAAACACTATTTTCTCCTTGCACTCTTGAGTTATGTATTTTCTGTTTGTATCATTATGTGTGTAGTATTTCCCTCATTATTTTCACATTTCCATGGTGATCAGTGTGCTGTTTCTTTAAACTCTTTAGGCCAACTTGTATAGGCTAATTAGAAAGACATGTTTCTACCTAGATTTTTGCTGGAACTACACCAAAAAAAAAAAAAAAAATTCATACTCATACATTTACTCATTATATATTCATTGCAGTGTACAGCTAAAATTAACACCCGTAATAGTAAAACACCAAAAAGTTTAATTTCTTTTAATTGAAACCATGATTGCAGGGGTAGATTTTCGATTAATAAAGAGTAAAGAATTACACATGCATGGTTCCTTGCACAATGCTTTGACTTTAAAACACTTTATCAGTGCATGGTTTGCATTACACAGTCAAATTATTATGTATAGATTTTCTACTTTGCTCAGTAGCTCACCCGGTACAGCATTGTGATGTGAAGTGCTCGTTTATACGAGTCCTGTGAAACATGATTCATGGTAAAAGAGCTCAAAGACTCTTCAACAAATGTATTTTCATTTAGGGTTTAGGGTATATGGTACATTATTTCCAAACACAATCAACATTTTAGCACCACTCACTGGATATTTCATTTCCGAACTGCCTCGAGACGTACAACAACCAACGCAATAAAACTTTGGAAAATTCACGATCATTGTTTCACACAACATTGAAAGCACTTATAGTGACAAACACTAGACATTTCACACAAACAACACTCGATAAATGAGTTTAAAGACTTGTAGAAGCAAGCTAAAATGGCATGGTAGCTTTAATTAATGCGTTTTCATCCTATTATTTTTTTTTTTTTTAAAGAAATAGGCAGAATAACTTTATTTCAGGGATAAAATTGCTTTTGTTAACACTATTGGTTAGGTCAAGACTCAGGGGTCAGGAACCTTTTTACCAAGAACAACACGTGTAACATGGCAATAACATGTCACTCAGTGACACCCAAGTTAACTGTAGGCTACTACACACGATACTACATAAAAAGCACAATTTTGTTCACCGTCATAGTGCTGGTTTCTAGCAGTATCTGGTACTGCTGCTGTCTGGTTTCCATTCTCTGCTGATTCATTCTCCATTCTCAGTGCAAACCTTTTTCCTGCTTTCCCTATCGGGATATTTTGCGGCGAATACTGGATGGTGTGTCTCAAAATGTGTCTTAACATTTGACTTTTTGAGCGATGCAATATGTTCATTGCAAATGAGACACACCCCGACTTCTCCACAAATGCAAATTGATCAGTCCATTCCGGTTGGAATGAACAGTAAACATTTTTCTTTTCTTTTTCACCATCTTGCTCTCAATAATGGTGATTTTTAATTTAACAAGCTAGTTAGTTGATTAACTTGAATATTTTGAACACATTTTATTTAATTTTACACATTCATAATTATACATTAATCAGGTATGCTACAGTAATAGTTTAAAAATAATTTCATCATCATGTTTAAGGGTGTATTTTCAGTCAACATTTGAAATTTGGAGAGATATGTAAAATCCTGAAAAGAGCCACATATGGCTCGCGAGCCATAGGTTCCCGACCCTTAGGTTTAGGTTGGGGTGGTACATTATTTTCAAACACAATAATGCATTAACCTTTTAGCTCCACTCACTGGACATTTCATTTCAGAACTGCCATGATAGTACAACAACCAAAGTAATAAAATGTTGCCAGATTCACATTCATGGTATAAAACTGGACGCACTTTTAGCGCCAATCACAGACGCAATGTCATTTTAGAGAAATGCTTTTCCAAAGAGCCTGGGTTGCTTTTGGCAGATCTAATCTCCCCTTTTTCCCAACATCAACTAACTAAACTGGAAAGCACATGACTCTTAAGTTTCAAGGCTCAGAAAAAAAAAATCCATCAAATGAGTATTCTGGCATAAACTACTAAAGAACAAAGCGCTTAAAGATACCGATCAATGACCTGGGTGCTTAAGAACCTTGTTCTGTTTAATTGTGGACAAAATTTGATGTTGTTCAAGTCCATGCATACGTGTTTCCGGTTGTGTGTGCAGGCTGCATTCTAGATGAAGTCGCCCCACTTACACTTGTCCTTTTAAATAAGCCTCTGGCAGACTTATCGTTCAGTCGAGTCCGTCTCTTAATACCTTTCCTGAGAAAATAAAACGGTCCACAATTCAGCATCTTCCTTAATCCCTTCTGAAGGTCCACATAACAAATCTGAACATGGGCCCTAGTAAGTGAGGTATATCTTCCTATATGGTACAGTAACTGTATAGTTAGAATGATCAGAGGGTTACTCTCAGGGCAGGTACAAGCTCAAGTCGTGTGTGTCTGTGTGAGTGTAAAGCGAGATGAATGGTCAGATAATAATAAGAAGGCCCGGGTAATCTAGTCCCATTGGACTCATGACTCCCCATGGCGTTCTAAAGCCGTAAGCACTGTAACCATGGGGACAAGCTCTGTACTCGACAGCAAAACTTCTGCTTCTCATCACTGAAGCCCTCCTGCCTGCCCTAGTCGCCCCTTTTCTACTTGTCCTCAAAAGCTCTGTCAATAAATCCCCCATTTCTCCTGTAGAAGTGCACACCTCTACTCCCACTGCATCTTCTCCACTTGAGGAGATGAGTGTCCTGCTATGCACTGCAGGAACCTAATATCAGTGTTCTCTCTTCTTCCTCTTGCAGGCTTTTGCTCTCTACTGAACATCATTTTCTGTCTGGAGTACAAAAGTGATTATCCTTGGCTGAATGGCTGGTTATGAGGGAGAGAGCGGGGCGAGATATAGGAAGGAGGAGGAGGAGGAGGAAGGGGATCGGGAGGTTAAGAGCTACTTTGCTTTCTACCGTCTCTACTGTTTCGTCCAATCAATGAGTACATTAAAGATGTCTATGGGGCGGAGATAACCTAGATGCCAATTGAAAGGTAATCCCAGAGCCTTCCAGGTAAGAACGTGAGTCAGTAAATGAATAATTTGCATTAAGGTATTTAAAAGTAAAGAATTTGTTTTGGCTAATTATATATATACACACACACACACACAAACAAACAAAATATACATAATAGACACTCACACACACTTTTATAGTTTCTTTTAGGAATTAGGTCAAATTGTAAGAGCTTAAAAGCTCCCTTTCTCTTTCACAACATTAAAATAAGTGACCACATACGCAAAGATATTCTTCAAAAACTCACTTTTTTTGTGATCTACATTAGATAAGAACAAAATATATAACCTTTGCAATCTGCAGTTACGCAATCTTCACGTTATCAAAGAGCGCTTGGGAGGAACTGGTTTCCCTCAAAGATGACTGCAGGAGAATTAAGATGTATAGATTTCGCTATCTCGTCTGTTGTAAAAGAAATCGACAGCGCATTAATATTAGAAGGCAGACAAAGAACGGCAATCAAGGCAAGATGGAAAGATACGTTTTCTGTCCTTCTTACAGGATTCGGCCAAAGTTTAATTTATCAGCTGGCTCCGATGGTCACTAAGAAGATGGCACGCAATGAAAGCCCTGATGTGGTCGTTGTGGTTTCTCCTTTGGTCGCACTCATGGAGGATCAAATAAAAGAATCAACACTCATTATTTTACTACTTCTTCCATGCGTAGCTCAACATACTTACTGTGTTGCTGTGATTGGTTGTAGGTCTATCCAATTGAGTGGAGAGGTTTTGTTTGTTTGTTTTTTTTTTGTTTTTTTCCTGGTTCAGTTAAGACCAGCCTCATAATCAAAGCCCTATGGAGCAGTAGACTCACATTCTAACTACAATATGAGAATGACGGCAGTAAGTCAGGCTAGCCCTATTGGTGAAGACTAAAGGCAATAAAGTCTGTTTCCCATAAATCCTTTGACTTTTGGATAAGGCCACTCGTAGTTTGGGTAGATATAATAATAATAATTTATTACATTTGGAAGGGGGAATCTCCTCAACCACCATCAATGTGCAGCATCCATCTGGATGATGCGACGGCAGCCATAGTGTGCCAGAACACCCACCACACACCAGCTTACTGGTGAAGAGGAGACAGAGTGAAGAAGCCAATTGGTATATATACATGGGGATGATTAGGAGGCCATGATGGACAGAGGTCACTGGGCAAATTTGACAAGGATGCTGGGGTTACACCTCTACTCTTTCGAAAGACATCCTGGGATTTTTTTTTGTGACCACAGAGAGTAAGGAACCTCGGTTTAACGGCTTATCCGAAGGACGTTGTTCTTTCACAGTATGGTATCCCATCTCTGTACTGGGTAGTTCGGACCCACACAGACCACAGGGTTGGCACCCCCTGCTGGCCTCACTAACACATCTTCCAGCAGCAACCTTGTTTTCTCAGAAGGTCTCCCATCGAGGTACTAACAAGGCTCAGCCCTGTTTAGCTTCAGTGGGCAACCAGTCTTGGGCTACAGGGTGATATGGCTGCTATTATATATGGAGTGGAGTTTGAACACCACAAAAAGACTTTTCAAATTAATTCTAAAATGATTAGGAAGACATTGAAGGGACTACAAACAAAGTGTAAAGTGAACTCTCCTAGACTTCCTTCTGGCATTCATGCATTGCAGAAGTCTAGTAATAAAGGCATTCATCAATATCTCTGTCTGCTTGAGAGAGAGATGATTGCAATTTAACAATGTTTCTTAGATACATTAACACAGCTGTATAAATGTGTGTGCTGGGTATTTCTAGCTTGTTTCATCTTTAAGATAAATGCCCTTTTCAGACTGCCATGTGTGTATTTGGTAGGTGATGGATGGACACTTGTCTAGCTCCCAGGTTTCGATCAGATAATGACTTCAGTTGTGTTCTGCATGGCCTGTCTCCCTGATGGATAATAGCGTAATTAAAAAGCATTAGCATTTGCGCTAGCGGGTGGCATAAATGTTGTGATAATGACTGCGGTGAAGGTAGGGCATGCGGTAGAGCTTCTCAACCTGCAATGATTTTTTAATGATCATTTTAATGTTGTCCACACAAATTGTTCTCCTCGCACTCTGATGCTAACATGCTATGCTAATACTTCAAAGTGGTTATTTTCTGACTGAAACTTTGAAGAATATCAATGAGGGAGTGCTTGGGTTTACTATCAATGCCTTCCTTAGCCCTCAAAGTCTTTGTTTTCATTTATAGTGAAATAAATTGATCCCAGCTTATTCAGTCTAATTAAACAGTTTTCTGTTTGGAGGTCTTTTAATTTTATATTTTCATCACCAGAGCTTGCAGCGTGGTTATTATAGCTGGATAATTCTCGCAGAAATTAAAAATCTGTCATTGTTTTCTCACCCTTATGTTGTTTAAACCATTTTCTTTCATGGAAAAGCACAAGTTTAAAATAATATCCAAGCTGTCACACAATGAAAGTGGATGGGGATCATGGATTGTAAAACTCACAAAAAAAAAAAAAAAAAAAAAAAAAACACTCACTATTTTCTAAGTTCAGAAGATATTTCAAGTTATTATTCTTTGAAAATCATCCTTTGAAAGTTTTGCTAAACTAATGATTATTTTGTCCATTAATTTGTCGATTATTTATTCGATTAGTCTGATAGACCCCCCTCTCCATCCCTCCCTATTTTAAAATTTTAATACCTTTATTTTAAATCGCAGAAAAACGTATCAACCAATATTGATAGGTATTTGAAAAATGACAAATATCGGAATTCAAATGAGGTCTGGAGTTTACAAGCTTCAAAAAGGACATAAAAGCTGCATCAAACTTTCATAAATGTGTCGAATTGAGATTGAATTAAACTCAAGAACTGAATCGGTTTGATTTGTGAAGAAATCATTTGGACCAATTTTGTCAAATTTTCAGATAAGTTTTGTTCTTGGAAATGCATTATTTACTATTGTAAAGTATTGTGTCAGTCAGATATTTGTGCAGCCAAAGGAAAAGTGGTACAATTGTAGAAACTTCAAATATGAGAGGAGAAAGAGTTTTTGCAAGTTCCCTTATGACGTTTTAAAATACTCTAGGCTTATTCATTTAATGCTTTATACAATTCTCTGGGTGAAATACATGGATGCTTACTTTTTGATGTCACCACTGGGGAATAGCCCGTCTTGTAAACATGGTTATGCATGTTTCAAAAGACATAAGTGCATGAAATGTCAGAATTTTTTTATTTGGGCCAAATAAAGAGACCCCAAAATATCAGATTATTGAAGTGTATTTATAAGAGATTATCAGTATCCAATCAGCACAAAGAGAGCCATACTCATCATAAGTGAACACAACACGAGTATTCCTGCATGGATGTTTCCACTCCATGTGGCAGTGACCCTAACATATTCTAAGTGGAGCAAAACGCACCAGATATAGGCTAAACACGTATTCACAGAACTATGACAGGGGAGCTACTGATAGGAGAAGCTACATTGCATTGGATTTGTCATGTAACCCATAAAGCCCATGAGACCTCATTCTCCGGGTGAAAAAGCTTTAACCTGGAATTCCCAGACATTTCTAAACCCTCTTCCTGCCACCCTCCATCCCACCTCATCCCTTCTCTACCACCGAGGCTCATCTTATCTAGCTGTTGCACACTCGTCTGCTTTCGAGGATGGGCGCTAGGATGGCAGTATCCAGCGAAAGGGATTTATTTGGATTCATTATGTCTGTGTATGGCAGGGCCGAGCTGCGCCTGTGGAATCTCACGATAACAAATATTAGATAGTTCACAACAAAGACTTGCAATTCTTGCAGGGTGAAAAAGAGAGTGAGGGGAAAAAAGAGAGAGTAGAATGATAAAGGCAAGCGGGGGTCATCTATTTCTTCGGTTTCAGCGCGTACACATGCGCAGTAAAAACCATCAGGGCTCTTGTTAGTATGGGCTAAATCTGCCCATCTGTCTCATTCAGAGAGGATTTGGTTTGACAGTGAAGTGTGGCTGCACTCTACCCTGTGCTGTTAAATAAAACAGCAGGCGAAAGTTAAAGCTGTCAGCCCATCTTTACAGCCTCAATGACGACTTACTCATTTATGCCTCCCTCATTGGTAAACCTCAACCATAGACAGCAATCTCATATCCTACATTAACACAGAAAACAAACACATAGATGTAGTGAGTGTCCTACAGCCTAAGCATTCACCATTTTCTAATGTCTCGGACCAGATCAGAAGGCTAAGTTCGCTCTTTTGAGCCAGCGTTGCACCAAGACAAGGAAAATGTTGTCGCGTCGTATCCGCGAACTCAAACATACGACAAGAATAAGAACATGATTGGATAACCTGAAGGTAACAAGTGACGTGGTAATTAAGTCTTCTTGGCAGAACTTATGCTAAAGCTTTAATTTTCAGCTTGACGCGGTTATCATTTTAACATCCTGTGCCATGTTGCTATTTTGAGGCAACTGAAATAGACTGTGCCATTGACCAACTGAAACCTGGTGAAGTTGATTGTTCTTTAAAAAGCACGTTAGTAATATGTGCCAATAGGCGGGTCCACAGCACGCATACACTGTCCCATAGATGGTCTGCTCACAAGCTTTAACCTCACACACGAGCAGATCAGTTTACTCGCTATAGAAGCGTTCAGTTTTTTCCGCTTGCAAATTCCGCCCTGCAAATAGCGAAATTGCCATGGCGCGAACGCAGCTGGCTTTTAAAGGTAATGGGAGACTCTGGTTGGTTACGCCCAAAACACACCCATTACTCGTATTCTCTACCCAAGAGAATAGGGACATCCGTTTTGAACAATGTGCGCCGACCATTGTTCCCGTTGTTAAACTAGCAAAAGTGGATTCGGACTTATGCTAAGTGCACTTGAGCCCTGCGCTTTGTACCCAACGCCAAGTGATATTCCTCCGCCCAGGCAAGCGACCACCAAGAAAAGGTGTTAAAACCAATTCTCGCCCAGGACAACTGGAAACTGCTAGGGACTGTGAAATGCTGGCTGTTCTTGATCCACGGCTTATTTTTCCACCTGAGATTGCCACTATCTTGTTCACCACTATCCTCCGAGCAGATAATGTTTTGTAGTTGAGACGGAAAGATTCTGGCTGGCCGTGTACAGGCCGCACGCTACGGTTTCGTAGAATTCTTGAAAAACTCGAAGAGTCTGTTAGTTTATTTGTATAGTTTGCATTACAGTTATTATGTTCCTGTGTGTATTGTGTGAATGAGGGTTGGTGTTTGGGCAGAAATTGTGTTTTGCGGGAGGTAGTATGCCATACAGTACGTAACCGTTGATACTGAACCTACTTTAACGAAGACAGTGGGGCTCGACAGTCTTAGGCCGTGTGTCCACCAAAGCGTTTTTCCACGCGCCGGGCGTATGTTTTCAATTGTTTTCAATGGGAGCGTTGCGTTTTTTAAACGGCATGAGCTTAACGAGGCGATGAGCGTTTTTTTTCACGATGAATTGCTGAGCAGCCGACATTTTATTGGTCGCTGACAGTTGAAAATGTTCAACTTTGGATAAAACGCAGCGCTCATCACTGTCACTTCTTACCCAGCCGTCCAATCACAGTGGAGGAGGGGCGGGACTAATATCACACCAACCAACTGTCACAACATTTTTTCTGTACAACGACATCAACCAACAAAGCTAACCGAACAAAATGGATGAAAAATGCATTTTTAGTATGAAACAAATTATCTGCAAAATTAGTTACAAGTAAACTGTGCTGTGGATATTCTGTACCATAGCAACGAAAAGTCTCAACGGAAAAACCCTGCGCTGCCAAAACGCTCTCAAGCGCCAATAGCATGGCGTCTTCAGCAGAGCGTCTAGTATACAAATCAGCATGAAGTTTTAACATCTACTCTCGTGTAATGGAAATCTAGGTCCATCAGCTAGTCCTGCATCAAACCAGTGCTGACCATCATCATGTTTAAACCAAAATTAAAATTCTCCATGGAAGATGTCCCATTTATTTGTTGTTCATAGTGTAAGCTAATAATACTTACTTGTTACTGCACATACAGCACTGAACCTAACCTTTTGGCATTTTAGAAGTGGAATAAAATATTGTGTGCCTTTAGTTTTTTAGGGGTTTAAATTTTCAGAAATGTAGTCCTCACAAGAATTTGCAAAAGCACTCTAATTAGTCATTTAGTTGACAGTTTATTCAAAGTGATTTACAATGGACTTAGTACAATGACATTTCGCCTGGAGCAAGGTGAGGTGAAGTGTTTTGATCAAGGACACAATGGTCAAACTACATGAATCAAGTTTTGAGGGGGTTGAACCTTCAGCCTTTAAGAATTCAGCCACAAGCCTACAGTACATCATCATTCAAGGAGGAATACAAGAATAAATGGTTCTTACTGATAGCGTCATGTTTGTTAGTTGTTTCTCACTCAAGGTAATATGTATTTCTTGCACTGGCACGTTGACTAGAACAATCCAGACTATTATAATATCCAGATGGATCTTTTACTCTGCCTATTTTCAGTGGATAAATAAATAGTGGATGCATAAAAACACAACGCTTCCTGTCCTACACATCACTGCGTGCTGCATTTCTAATGCTGCGTTTCATTTACCTCTGAAGCTGGCAATCACGAGTTGACCCCATTCCAGTAAACAGGTCAGAAAACCAAGTTGGGCGCAGTCAGGCAAACCTTTGTTTTGCTTGCTCTTTTGGAATACAAACATATTAAAAAGCTGTATTTTGCACAGATAATGCCGAAGTACCACAAATATAGGTTGAGTAGTACTGTGTGCACCACTGAGTTTGAGGCACTGATAAACAGAAGTGCTAATAAACAATTTACTACTGTTTCACTACATTTGATGCTCTGAGCAGCCATATTGGAGTCAGGGCTTGGTTCCCGAGTTTCCCAGTTGTAACAGTTCCTATTGGTAAAGAGGAATTTCCAACTTCTGAAGACAAATGAAATGCACCATAACTCACTAAACAGTTTGACCTAGCGAAGGTCCCTTACTGCTAAATCTTTAGCGTAATGGCATTTTTTGGTAAGTATATTTATGTAGCTACCACAAAGTAATGGTAAGGAATGTCTACTGAGTTAAACTTTCAGACAGTGTGCAAAAACTGGTGGTCTTGTGAGCTGGTTCTTTTTAGTGATTCAACAACATCCAGCATTGCCTGATTACCAAACATATGAATATTATGTTAAAAACTGGTTATGTTTAGTGAATCAAAAACATCCAGCACAACCTTGTAGCACAATTCACAAACAAAAGACTCTTATGATACGGTTCTTTTTAGTGAACCAAAAACATACGATGCAACCTTGTATCCCATTTTCCAAAATTAATGAACAGGAGCCAGTTCTTTTAATTAATAGAGTTTTACTCAGACTGAAAAAAATGCTCAGTATAATTTAGAGATATAGTGAGGCTGGTTTTGCATTGAAATACTGTTTAGAGTCTTTCCCAATCAAACAATTAAACTCCACAGGACAGACAACATACAGAGATAGGCCTACTCTGGGAAAACAACATATAGTCACACAGGCCGCACTAAAGGACATGAATTAATGAACCTAGTGAAGTAATGAGGTTGCATAGAGACACACACGCAACTAATCAAACTTGGTGTGGGTGGAATGCGAAAGATAGAAGGAATGAAGTCATTATTTTCAACTTCTCAAATAAACATTGGCTGAGAGAAAAGTGTTTTAATAAGACCTTCTGCATGCAGTACATTACGGGTTGTGTGTGCGGCACACGAAAACACCTCCACCCGCAGTTCATTAAAATGCATCTTACCTCAATAATTGATAGGAAACTATAAAATGGAAATGTGTGTTTGGTATTAATTAATCATTCTCAGGCCGTAGCTAATCAGGACTTTTCACGGTGGTTTTAGGACACACACACACACACTTACACAAACAGCATTGCAGCTTTTTGACAGCAAGTTATATAATTCTCTGACAAATATTAAATGACTGATATTACCATACCATATTACCATATTAATGAGTGGTACTCAGACTGAAGTAGAAGGATTAAAACGTTGCCATTGTTTGCAGGATGTGGACGTTGTTTCTCAGGTTTTAAGCAAAAACAGGCACCTTTCAGCATTAGTACAGCGCTGGCTGCTTCTTGTCCACCAAATCTCTTAATCCTGGAGTTGCTATTTATCTGCCGTCCTTAGAGAATTCAAAAATTGCTACATACACACACACACACTCAGCACTCCCACCCTCTCCGTGGCTGATTACTGTTTAATCGCAGCTCTAGGCAATACATGCCTAGTTGGTGAGCGTCCTGCATCGACCCAGCATCCAAAACCACTTCACCCCTGTTTTAAAGTGACGCATAACATCATTTAAAATATGCAATAATGCCGTTAATAACTGTATTTTGCTGTATTTTGTGTTTTGCTAACTTTATTTTGAACTGTAGGGAATAGTTCACCAAAAAAATTAAATTCGGTCATTATTTATTTTCCCTTGTGTTGCCAACATTCGCCTGTGGTACACAAAAAGGAAACGTTTATTCTGTTGCTTATACTATTCAATAAAACCGAAAGCTACTATGTGAGCAGTGGCTGTCAGACTATTTAAAACACACAAACATAATATGTATTTGAAAGTTGCCCATAAGACTATATTACAAGCATTGACGGAAATAAACTTTTCCATTAAGGAACCATTTGTACCACCCTAAATTGATTTCCAGTGGATTTTTATGTGGCAATTTTTCTCAACTTTTTCAATTTGTGCAAATTCTTTTACAGTAAATTCTAACATTTAATCAGTGTAATGCTGTTACCAATCACAAGAACGTCTTGGTACGCATGTAACCCTAGTTCCCTGAATAGGGAACGAAACGCTGTGTCAAATGCTGCGAGAACGCCCCTGCGTAATTGCATCCTGAAGCGTGTATGGAATCAGTCTAATGGAGAGACGGAACATCATAGGCAGGTGACGTCATCAACCAGAAAACTCTAATTCAATTCGAAAACACAACCACGACAGTCTCTGATAGGCAGAAGCAAGTCGGTCACGGGAATGCAGGAAGTATGGGAGGAAGACGCAGTGTCTTGTAGGCATGTAGATGTAGGCATCTAAGGCCCAAACAGGGCAGAGCATATTAAGGTACTTGGTCTGACTTCAGAAATGGAGGAGGACAGAAGGCCTGCAGAACTATAGGTCTAACAATATTAGTAAGAACCTTAGGAACGTAGCTTGGTGTAGAGTCTGAACCGGTCGATTTTGGGGAATTTGTATACAGGGTTTACCATACCAGGTGAAAATTCCAGGCATGAGAGAGAAACCGAGAGTGCTTGAATGTGTCCAATTCTCTTGAGAGACGAGATAGCAAGAAGAAAGATAGTTTTAAGAGTGATGAATTTCTCAGAAACTTCTTCAATGGGCTCAAAGGGAGCCAGGGAGAGACCTTCTAATACGATGGCCAGATCCCAGGTTGGCACCCTCGTGTGAACTGTTGGCCTCAGCCTCAAAGTGCCACAAAGAAAGTGTGTTATTAGTCTCCCTAAAGAAACTCCACTTAAAGGAACATGGTAAGCAGCTAGTTCAGTCATGTAAACCTTCAGTGTGGAGGGGGATAACGCTGTGGAGAAATGTTCCTGCAAGAACTCCGGTACTGCACCCACTGGGCAGTTAACTGGGTCCAACCGGTGTTCACCACACCATGAAGTCAAAAGTTTCCACTTAAGGGGATATAACTTTCTTGTGGACGAAGCTCTGGAGTGGAGGATGGTCTTAACAACCTCGTTTGAAAGACCTGAACTTATGAGCTGGGCCCTCTCAAAGGCCAAGCCCAAAGTTTTCACAACTCTGGATGAGGGTGAAGAATCATACCACTCGCCTGAGAGAGTAAATCCCTCCTGATCGGAATCCTTTCCAGAACCCTTTCCAGAACTCCTGGGAGCAGAGCTATCGGGGGAAATGGGTACAGACGTGACCTCGGCCTGCACACGCCTGCTCCATAGTGTCCAACCCCAGCGGGGCTGATTGGCTGAGGGAGAACCGCAGTGAATAGTGTGAAGTCTCCCTGAAGTGAATAGGTCCACCTTGGCATGACCGAAACTCTTCCACAAGAGCTCTGCCACCTGATTTAGATACCCTGGGATATAAATTGCCCTCAATGAAAGTAGCTTCCCCTGGGCCCATAGGAGGATCTAGCGTGCCAACTTGTATAACGGGTGCGAACACACATACCCCCTTGATGGTTTATATAAGAGACTACCGGCATGTGGTCTGATCGAACAAGCACATGGTGGCCCCTTGAATCTGGGAGAAAGTATTTCAGTCCCTGAAACACCGCTAACATATCGAGACAATTTATGTACAATTCACTTGCTTTATAATCAAAGCGATACGATCAGGCAACAGGCGCACCTGCATCATCGTTGAATCCCATATAACACCCAGAAAAGAGCTCCTCTGTGATGGAGACAACGCACTTTTCTTGGTATTCAGCCTCAACCCCAACTTACTGATGTGGGCGAGAACAACATCTCGATGCCAAACCACCTGATGCTCCGATTGAGCTAGAATCAACCAATCACCAACATAGTTTAGGATACGAATGCCCTGGAAGCGGAGTGGAACTACCGCTGGATCCATGCACTTCATGAATGGGGTGACAAGGCTAGACCGAACGGAAGAACACTATATTGGTACACTTTGCCCCCGAAAGTAAAACCTCGGGAACTTCCTGTCTGTGGAAGAATGGAAATGTGGATGTACGCGTCCTTTAGATCTATCTTGATCTGATTTGTGACACGATCTGCTTGAGAGTGAGCAACTTGAACTTCCCTACTGAGCGAGACGCAACCCCCCATCCTTCAATTGGACGATGAAACATCAGCTGTAATAACCTGACTCCTTGCTGGGAAAAGGAACCCCTTCAATAGCATCCTTTTGCAGGAGCGTTTTCACCTCCTGTTCCATTACCAAAGCCTGCTCGGGGCCCACCACTGTGGGCAGGACCCCTATGAATCAAGGTGGCCAAGACCTGAAGTGTATAGCGTTACCGTTTTCGATCGTTTGCAGTGTCATAGATTTTTTTCTGAACCTTGTCGGCCAATTCTTATACTTATACCCTAGCGTGTCTACACATCGATGTCGGCTGAGCACTAAACCTCTCCTGTACCCTAGCGCGTCTACACATCGACGTAGGCTGGGTACTAATCCTATAACCCTGGTGTGTCTCCTGTCGACGTCGGACGCGTACTAATCCTATAACCCTAGCGCGTCTCCAGTCGACGTCGGCTGGGTGCTAATAATTCTAACTTACTTGTTCTTGCTGTGCAGCTTAAATGACAGATAGACTTCAGTAGATGTCCAAAAAATTATTATTCTATAAGAAAATTTCAAATGGCACTTAGAGGCTTTTGTATCTGAACTCTTCATATATATATATATATATATATATATATATATATATATATATATATATATATATATATAATGTTTTATTTTAAATGTATTAATTAATTGTAAACTTTTTAGTGTTATGATTTTAATGATTTAATGATGTTTTAATGATTTAATTATGATTCCTTCCCAAATTAGTTTGTGAAGCCTTGCTCTGATTGGGTCATAGAATCATTCACTCAACAGATTCAGATTCATTTAGGAACTAAACCCCCACTGTGTTGCTCAAAGGTGTGCAACGGTTCATCTTTGGCTCTTAGAACAATTTTTGCATAGAAAGACAATATTGTGCTAAAATGTAACTTGCTTAATGTTAACTTTTTGTCTATTGAACTGTTGTATAAAATCAGTCACACATTTTCAATCGTGCTTATATTAAAAAAACAGCTTTTTGATTGGTTAATTATAATTCATAATTAATTTATGTATCATATAAATATATATTACCCTAATTCCAAGTCTTCTTATGGCATACTACATCTTGATAATCACTGATCTTTTTTTTTTCCATGTTTATTTTTCTTCCGTTTTCAAATTAAGTTAAATTATTGAGTAGATGTTGCAACATAACCTAATTTTTCTGCAGCCCCAGATTGGTTTGTAACATAATTTATGGCTTTGGTTCAAAACATCCTGGCAGCAAAAGTAAGTGCCCCTGCATGAGCAAAGATGAAAGATTTGACATGCTTTGGAGGATTCTGCACCAGCCAAACAACTGCCATTGAGATGAATGGAAATGCTAATAGTTAGCTTTCTTCGGGTATTATAGACCTTGTTGATCTTTTAGGTGATTGGAAAAGCTAACAGACAGTTTTCTAAAGGCATTAAAGACGTCTTTGGAAAAAGACAAAAGAACTAGAAGAGCATTAACATTGACAGCATTTACATTTTCCCTCAACTATTTCTGTAATTTCAGAGCGTATTCTTGAGGACAACATGCTTCAATTAGGCATCAAAAGCTTTGTTTGATGCACAGACTGACTGTAAGAGAGTTCAGGTCACTGTTCTGAAATCAGTTGGCAGGCGCACTGAAGAGAAGTCAGCCTGACAGCTGCGCTCTCATTTCCCATCCTTGAGCTCAACCCTATCGCTGGCAACACAGCATCTTACAGGGAGATCTTCCCATCATAGGAACTTGTAACTGGAGAGAGAGAGACATTCCTGCCTGAGATGATGAAAAAGAGAAGAATTGATGTGAAATGAATAAAGATTTACTTTTTCATCCTTCACTCACTCCCTCTCTCTCTCTATCAATCGGCCACTCTCCAAATTGCCTATTCCGGTCTCTCTCAGTAAACATAACTTCAGGTGGGCCGTTTGCCGTGTCTTTTGAACTCCGGTACAATCCGCTGATGCGCTCCGCTCACCCACCCAATACATTGCCTACTGAGTGTGAGTGGATGATACACTGCTTGTAACCCTGTGATATTGAGTTTCAGTTTGTTGGAGAGCATCTGAGGTGAGAGCCTGTTCTCTGTAATGGGATTTCTGCCCAAAAGTGCGGAGCACCGTATCACCCATGTCCTCAGCAGAGGCCGAACTCAACAGCTGGACAAGTGTATAATGCACTCCGCTACTGTAACGCAACTTAGAAATCGACATGTCTGAGGGGATGACAGAGAGTGCTTTACCATGACAAAATACATTTTCTTAAAGGTCCCCTGACATGAAATTCGAGGGAAATTCGAAAACAGATAAAATGAAATAATTAAGGAATACACATACTGTATGACCCAGAGGGATGCACATGGGGAATCACTGGGGTGTTCAGCCGCAGGTGGAATATTTCAACCCCAGGGGTGGCAAGGTGGCTTGCCGAGGGAAAGACACATGCTCAGAGTCTTACAGTGGAAATACACATGTGGGGGTCGCACACAGGAGACACCTAGCCGACGCCCAGGCAATAGACCCTGGTGCCAACATCAGGGGTGCTGGAGGAACTCGGGGCTTATGAGGCTCACCTGAGGAAATTTCGCACGCATCCAGTCCGTAGAGTGGAATGGTGAGCAAGCGAAGACACCTGAGCGGGTCCGGTATAGCTTATTGAAGCGAGTGCATGAGAGGACACACGCTCCACTCAGAGATTATAGTATCTGGCGAATGTGTAGGGTGTCGCCCAACCTGCAGCTCTGCAGATGTCTGTTAGTGAGGCGCCATTCGCTAGAGCCCAAGAGGACGCCACACTCCGAGTGGAGTGGGCAGTCACACCAAGGGGGCACGGTCGACTTTGCTGCTGGTATGCCAAAGCAATGGCGTCCACTATCCAGTGAGACAGGCTTTGCTTGGAGAGAGCCTTTCCCTTCTGCTTCCCACCATAACAGACAAAGAGCTGGACTGAGGTCCTGAAACACTGCGTTCTGTCCACATAGGCGCGGAGAGCACGTACTGAACAGAACAGTGCCAAGGCTGGGTCTGCCTCCTCCGGGGGCAACGCTTGCAGGTTCACCACTTGGTCCCGGAAGGGAGTGGTAGGAACCTTGAGCACATATCCAGGCCGGGGTCTCAGGATCACGTGAGAGTAACCCGGCCTGAGTTCCAGGCACGCTTCATCAATGGAGAATCTTATGATTATATGAATAGATCTTAAAATCTATTATTGAAATCTATTATACAATGTTTTTTCCATACATTGGAAGTCAAGGGTTGCTTGCTTTGTTACCAATTTTCTTTACAACATGTTAGTTTGAGTTCTACAGAAAAAGTCATTCAGGTTTGGAACGACCTGCGTGTAAAATGATTTCCAGAAAATAAGTAATCTTAAAAGTCTTTTAGCAATCCTGCTGTAATCCTTGTTCTGTTTGATTGACAAACTAATTTATATTCGCTGTATTGGAAATTCCGGAACATAATATAACTTGACTTTTAAAAGTCTACATATTTCCATAGAGGTCATAAATCCTTTGGCATGATGAAGGATGATGGCACACAACTGTTTGTCTGTCCGATCTGAATTGCTGCTTTAAGACGCAATAAACTCAATAACCAGTACAGTAAAAATGTTTTAAAGCGAACACCCCAAAACTTTAAATGCTACTCAACTTCCAGTGCAGCATTTCAGTTCAAGGTGCTGCTGGTAATGTGTGTTTGTGCGTGTGTGTGTGTGTGTGTCTGTGTTTACATGCTTCTTGGCAGCACACTGAAATGCAAATCACTGTTTGGAAAAAAAGAGAGACAGCCTCCACAGAAAGCAATGCTTCCTCTCTTTCTCCTCTCATCTGCTGTCAGTGTGAACGGGAGCATACTTTTAAATAATGAAACACACACCCTCTCGCTGTCATAAAGAGAAACACTCACACACAATCTGTCATTTCAGAGGGAGGGAAATATCCCTGAAAATGATCTCTTAGGGAGGTGAAATATTGCTAAATATCACACATACACTCTTCAACACACACATACATACATACATGCATACACACTCACGCACGCACGCACGCACGCACGCACGCACACACACACAAACACACCATCTGGTCGGGTTGCTGGGTTTGTGTTTGCGACTTTTTATTTCGGGCTCACTTATGGCTGTTTTAATGTGCATGTTTATTTGTTTATTTTGAGAGATTAGATGCTCATAAGGGTTTTACATTTTAACACATTGGTGTTTATGAAAACAGCATGACTAAGAATACCTCTGTATGTTGAAAGCATGAATTCAAGATATATTACACTATACCGTTCAAACGTTTTGGTTCAGCAAAGGATGCATAAAGTTGATCTAAAGTCAGACTTCTATGCTTCAAAAAAAATAGATTTCAAATAAATGGTGTTCTTTTGAAATTTCAGTTCATCCAAAACTACTGAGGAAAAAAGTCACGTTTTCAACAAAAATATTAAACAGTGCAGCTGTTTTCAACTTTGATAATAATAAGAAATGTGCATCAAATCAGCATAGAATGATTTCTGGTGGATTATGTGATACTGATAACTGGAGTAATGATGCTGAAAATTTAGCTTTTCATCGTTGGAATAAATTACATTTGAACATAGATTAAAATAATATATGACATATATTACCTTACAATAATATTTCTGTATTTTTCCTGTATGTTTGATCAAATAAATGTAGCCTTGAGTAAGAGTTAGAGACTTGTTTCAAAGCAATTGTACAGACCTTTGTATGTCATGTGTGTAACTCTTGCGCTGTATCCACTCAACTGTCAATCACCGTGTGCTTGCAGTCTGCCCTGAGTACAAAAGCAGAATATAAAAGCAAAGACACATAGCCTTGTGGCGGTAACATTACAACCCGAGATGATCATTGAGAGTTTTGCATTCAGATTGCATAGGACATTTACAAACAATGGTCTCAGTTTCACTCTAATTTTCACAATGTGACAACACTTCCAGTTTGCCATTGTAAATGTATCCCCCTGCATTTTTAATATCAATTTCAGAGTCACGGTTAAATCATTTACATTTGAAAGGAAAAATAGAGCTCTCTAGCAGTCACATCGACTGTTTACAAAAGTAGGACCTGTTCCTAAATGTCCTTTGTTGGTTCTTGGAACAACAATCCTCCCTTAACAAATTGTTAAAAAATGTAAAGATATGTCACATTAAGAATTATTCTTTCCTTCAGCCAAGAATGGGTAAGAGAGGCACGACTACTATCTAGAGCAGGGGTTTTCAAACTAGGGCCCATGGACCCCTTGGGGGCCGCAAGGAAGTGCTTAAGGGTCTTATATACTATTTAATCAGTAAGTAATAAAAAAAAAACATGAAATACACTGTTGTTGTGATTCAAAATTATATTATTTAATATTCATATATTTAATATTAATTTACAAAAAAAACTAAAAATATTTGTCTTGCATTCTGAATTTTCGATAGTAAAAAACAAAATTAAATAAACAAAGTAAATGGAAACATTACTACACTATGTTTTCAAAATTTCAGCTTTACCATCACAGGAATAAAGTGTGTTTAAATACATTCTTATAGAAAACAGTTATCTTAATATGAAATAATATTTCACAATATTACTGTTTTTCTGTATTTTTAATTAAATAAATGAAGTCTTGCAAAGCATTAGAGCCTTCTTTCAAAAACGTAAAAAATAAAAAATAAATTCTGAGCAGAATTTAAATTCTTGACCTCTTGCACTGATTCCAGTATAGAGTATCAGCTCAGTTCCCCGAGTGCCGTGTGACTGACATACAGCTTCCTTCCATTGCCCATGCAGCTGCAAGCTGCTTTCCAACGTTTCATTCTGTGAAGAGCACTCACTGTAATGTGGCTCTGCATGTTAACACTAAAATGCACTTTATGTTTAAAATGTCGATCTTGGTGGGATATTACTGTAAACACAGTCAGTTCTGTCTGATGTAAAGTGGATGTAAAGAGGCAGGGCAACAAAAAAAATCATATATATGTCAAAATGCATAATCATAATCATTAGGAATTGCAGTGTTATCTTCCACTGTCTGTGTAATACTACTGTCCAACAATACTGATAAGAAAAAGAAAAAGACGTACTCAGTTACTAACTTAACCTCGGTTCTCTCTAGAAAAGAGAACTAGTACAGCGTAATATCTTATGCTAAACCTCTTTTCCATGAGATATTGAAGCCAAAAATGATCCTTAATTTTTAATTAATGTAAAACACTTTACAGCAGCAGCATGCAGCCTATTGAGAGAGGCCCTTAACTTCAGATCGCCAAAACAGGCGTGGCCCAGGCCTATAAATATAGCTTGATGGGCTGATATACTCAGTTTTTTTCATCGCCGAAGCGAACCAGAGCATGTTGCATGCACGGCAATGTTACGCAGTACTCGTTCCTTCTTCTAGAATGAACTTAGGTTACGTTAGTAACTGAGTATGTCCTCTTACGAGAAGTTCTCTCGTACTGCGTAATCTTATGCTAAGGGATCACAGTGTAAAACGCTGTGCCTGCTGGGATTCAACACCAAAGTCCCAAGGGCAGCTGCCCAGGGCTCGTATAGTGCATAATTACCAGGGACTCACAAAGAGTCTGAGAAGAGACTAGAAGTGTCATTCCCAATAAGACCTAAGGGAGCTAATCACATCAAAATTGCACCACATAGTCAGGGTGAAAATGTTCGGCCTGAACGGTGTAATGGTACGGGTCTTACTTTTGCCCATGGAGTAATTTTATCGATCAGCAAGCGATGCTCAAGCAGTTGTAGTATTCTGAGCTGAAGCAACAGGGCAGACAATACTGATTTTAGACTGAAACTAGTTTAGCATGTAAGGCGGGAACCTCTCGCTTGTAAAAACGTATAAATGTAGACAAGGAGGCCCAGCCTGCCACCAAACAGATATCCTGCAAGGTAATCCCGCTAGACCAAGCCCACTAGTCTAAGCCTCGGGCTTTGCACCAACCAGAAAACACAGATCATTTTGAGGAATAAGTAGACTGCGTTCTAGCCTGCATGATCGTGTTTAATACTCCCTCAGAAAAGTTTGCGGGTACCCGTTGATAGCCCATGCATGTAACACGTGGTCCCATAGCCCTGGACGAGGATGCCAAATAGAGCCCTTGGCCTGAGAGAGAAGGTCTTTCCTCGTCAGTATTGGCCATGGGGCAGTGCTTGTCAGCTGCATCAGAACTGGGAACCATGCCTGGTTTTTCCAGAGCGGAGCCACAAGTAGCACTGACCATCCTTTCCCCAGATTCACTCTAATACCTGAGGCAGGAGCGAGATGAGAGGAAAGCATAGGCGGGCAGCGGGGCCAGACATGGGCCAGCGCATCCCTGCTCTTCGTGAAAAACTTTGGACAGTGAGTGTTTTCTTGGGACGGGTCTACAGGTCTACCTGCCTACAGATATCCCGGAGAGTATGACTCAGCATTGTGCTTCCCAACCCTTGCCAGCGAGGGGAGTTTCTCTACTTTATCCACGGAGATACCCAGTGTTTATGTTTCAAAACACTAAGGAGGCCTGTGAAGGCCTAAGGACTGATCTAACTGATCTCCTGTGAGGTCTACGACCGTCTGGCCAGACTCAGGAGTCCGCATATTCATAGTGACCCTTATTTATGGGAGCACATGGTCCTTCTACTGAAAAACCCAAAAGAGCTCAAGGGGCGAAATACTCAGGAACAAATCAGGGCCCAGTGGGCCGGACATAAATCTGAAGCTCTAACGTCAGTCAACATTCCAAGTAAAAAATTCTTTGAGAGAGAGACCAACTTCTCTACCCTGAGGTGGCTTACAGCCTGAAAGCTAACATTGTTATCATTCTGGCCACCTAACGGGGAACTTCAGGGCCCTAATAATCCAGGAAATGTCTCTTACCTTATTACCTTGACATGACCCTATAGCTCTATACAGGGAATGAGGTCTGTAGAGAGATACATTTCAGAATTTTAATTCACAGAAAATGACTGTTAATGACTGTTGACCAGACAGCTCACCTGCAGCATGCGGAGTGAAGACTCACCAGATAGTTCTATACGAACCTGTGGTCCACCACTTTACATGTCTGAAAGAGGCGTTCTCACTACCCAAGCCTAGGCGGGCCATCAGAACATCGTTCTCATCATAGGCCCATCCCAAGGCCTGAAGATCCCAAGGCCCATCAGGCTGATCCCAAGGCCCATCATTTACATTTACATAAACCGCACTCATTTAGCTGACACTTTTATCCAAGACAACGTGCAATTGCTATATATGTCAGACATATAGATGATATACATATCGGTTGCACGCCTCTGGAGCAACTAGGGGTTAAGTGTCTTGCTCAGAGACACATTACACATTGGCGTCTCGCAGTGGATTCAAACTCTGGTTTCTCACACCAAAGGTATGTGTCTTATCCACTGCGCCATCACCAGCCCAAAGGTTAGGTTTGTCAGAAGTGGGATTCGAACCCACGCCTCTAGGGGAGACTGCGACCTGAACACAGCGCCTTAGACTGCTCGGCCATCCAGACCCCGATCCCAAGGCCTGAGCTGGTGCTCTATGGCCAGGGAGAAACCAATCATCGAGTCTGCCGTGAACGATCTCTCCTCTAGCGTGTCGCCAAGGCAGCTGCAGCCTGCCAGCGGCGTTCTCCATTACATCCAACAGCTTTGTATAGACTGGACAGGGTGGCGGAGGAGGTTCAGGATCATACACCTCTTCAGCCATCTCCTGCGCATCCTTAAAAGCATCAGCTGTGGGAAGAGTCGGTGAAAAATCTTCATCCTCAACTTGCAGCTCGCTCTCGTCAGTTGTCGGGTCATCTGAGAGGTTTACAGCCCTCTCAAGGTGAACGACGAGCTCCATCTGGGAGCCCCATGATCCAAGCCACCACTCTGCTGCGGCACGAGCGGAACCTGAACCACGAGGTCCAGATGCTGAGCCCTCTTCACTCGAGAAGAGGCCCAGATGAGAGTGGAGCGTTTTCACAGAAAAACGCTGACAGTCTGCACAGCAGGCTCCCTCGGAAACCTCCCTTGCATGCTCTTCTCCCAGGCAGAAAACGCACAGCTCGTGTGTGTCACCCGGCGTCAAAAACCTTGGGCACAGGTCTGAAGACTTCTGAAAACAATCAGCCTTCGCTGCACGTTTCATTTTTTTTTTGGATTGTGTTTCACACAGACAGTCCCTTCAGATGGGTGATTTGTCATGTTTGCAAAGCGCCCTTTTATACTACCAGGTCGCTCGTTAATCATTCAAGCTAATGATTCACGGGCTGTTGCCGGTCAATGTGATTGCTGTGATTTGATTGTGATTTCAGACACCTGTCACGCCTGAGGCTTTCTCCCAAGTGTCGACACAGTGCGAGTTCCCTTTCGAAAGGGAATACAGTGACATGCAATGGCAAGCCGTTTTAGCTTTTATTAATTCACTGGATGCATTTTTGATATCAATAATTACATTTGTACTATTTCAAATGTGAATTATTGATATCAATATAAAATATGCCTATTTCTGATATCAGGAATTACATTTTCATTAGTACTAACTAAACGAAGGAGGATGGTAGTGGAAGAACTATGGTCTCAGGTGTGACTGTATGGCAATGGCAAATGGTTCAGCTAGGAGTGCCCCTTAACATAATTTTGCTTAGGGCCCCAGGGAGGACAGGATCGGCTCTAACTATGACAAAATGATCCCATGCGAGAAGTACCATACATTCCAAGTGTTCTGGGGGTTTAGTAGGGTTTGGTGAAAACAAACAGAAATTTTATGTATTATGAAATCATGACCTTGGTCATTAGTCTTCTGTGCTGCACTGCAAGTTCATGAGACTCTATCAGCATTGCAGTTCACTCCAACTCACCCAGAATTTTTTCCATTTAATCCATTTTATTCATCTTGACTTTTCACAACTTTGCTTTTTCTGGGTGAGTTGGAGTGAACTGCTGCGTTAAAACAAACGTGCAGTGCAGCACAGAAGACCTACAGCAAAGGTCAGGATGTTCATTAAATAAAACATTACATTTCAGTTTGTTTTTCACCAACCCCCAGAACACTTGGAACATATAACAGTTGTTGGATGGGATCATACGTTTGCGCCTTTTTTTTTTTTTTACTTGAATCTGGTTGCTATTCACTGCCATTAGACAAGTGCAAGACCTTGCACAGCCAATTTAAAAAAACACTCCCACATACACCCTTAAACAATCTGCATACACAATCACACTATATAAACATCTAGGATGAATATAAAAAATCTGTGGTCAAAATTCAGCTCACTGCAGTGGTGTATGATGGTTCACATGAGGTTTCTCAGCTTATATTTATTAAAACACGCAGGTATTCCCCACCTCAATAGTGTTCCCGGTCCCATCTGGGAATGGCTTTTCTATAAGTCTGAATCATGCAGGAGGGACGGAGGACGACAGACGCTCAGACATCTGTCCTCGTCTTCAGAAGTAGCAACAACACGAGAGACCACTGAATTCTACATGAACTGTCTGCCGCACACTTCTGTTTGGCTGCAGAGCAGAGGCTCAAAACCCTGTGCTTCTGCAAACGTGACCTCATTCTCGCAGTTGATGGTCAGGCATTTAAAGATTATAGATTTTTTGACACAAGTTCCTCAATAAACGAATTTCAATGTTGGCTGCTATTTCAGCAACTCCATCCTTAATATACAAACATTACTGATGAATTTTTTTTATGAATGATTGCATGTATTCTCATGTCTGCATGTTTATGGGCATGCGCGTTAGTGATATTTATTTGTATTCATTTTTGTCTGGTCTCACATTGTGCATTGGTAGTTTCTTTTCCGATGAAGCCCCTCCTTTCTAAAATATGAAATTGGTCAGCTGGCCCAGTGTGTTGTGATGGGCACAGCTTAGAGGAGAAGCATGTGTTCAGGAAATGTCACACACTCTTGCATAACCATGAGTTTCATCTGCTCAGGTTTAAATATTAAGGATGGTGTAAATTTCATCCCAATCCGAACTTGATTCAGACTTGTTAACAAACAAGAGGATCGTCCAGAATGGATTTCATGCACAGACTTTGCAAGCATGGAGTGGTATTTTTTTTTCCTCACATTTTCTTATATATTTTAGATACAATGTTGTACACCATTTAATCATGATACTTTTTGGAAAACTATGGTAATACAAACAGTAATCAATCACAAAATTAAAATTTTGACATCTACATCAACACTAATGTTGGCTGGTGGATGAGTGGATGCAAAGCTTTGCCCATTTGTTCATGTAACGACAGACAATCAGACACGTAACTATTTGTTGCATTAAATGAGCTTCAAAGCCCACTCTTAGGAATGAAACGTCCCCTCAAAAGAGACAACAGAGCAGGAAAGGTGCAGTCGCTAGGGCTTTATTGCTGTGAAAAATGTGGTCATGTGGTCAAGACCTAGGCCATATAAAAGACCTACAGACTTTCCTGCATTAATTTATTGATGAACTGATCTATAAATGAACATGCGTCCCAGAACATTTTGTGAATGATTTACTGTCTTGTGTTATTTCTTTTAATTATTTTATTTTTTTTTAATACTGTGTATTTTACAATAGAATCAATGGTCAATGTAACCTCACCTATACCATGTTTGGACTCTATAAATTGGTAGGCTTGAAGATTAAAATGATCGTGTATATAATATGTTGATAGCTGCACAACATATTAAGAATCTTTCATAGTTTCTTCATTAGCAACCAATCCAGCTACACATGCAAATGAGCACGCTTGAAATAAAAGATCCATAGATCGCCAACAGAGGTATTTTTTTCCGCTTGGAAATTACACATTTCTCATTGGTCAAGCAAACCCGGAGAAGGGGGACTTTTCTCGGGCTTTATTAGAGACAAATTCACAGAGACCCTCTCTTCTTTTTCTGGTTTCTATTGCTGCTTCTTTGGATTGATGTCTGTGGGGACCCCCAATGGGGCCCATGGGTGTCGGCAGACCTTGACCACAGCCTGCTATTCCTTTACTCTCATGCCATGCAAGTATACATTTAATGAGGTGCTCTGAAAATGATATGCTGATGGTTCTTTCATAGTTAGAAGGATCTTTTCCATAGTTCCATTTCTTGCTTCAGGTTTCATTCTGTCACTTACCATTTTTTGTGTATGTGTGTTTAGATTAGTTGGACTTAGATTAGTTAAGTCTTTACATTCACATGGGCCATTGGTGCTTGGACTCTGATGAGGTCTGTAGAGGCCTATTTATTTTCGTAATTATACTTTACAAGCATGATCTTAACGAGATGAACGATTTTGTGATCGGACAAATAATTGAACGTTGAAGAAAAGATTGAATGTCTTACGAATGTCATTCAAACCAACTTTAGTTAAAATTACAGAAGATTTATCATGTCGACATGACGACGATAAAATTAAATTAAATCACGAGAAAACAACTTTCGTTATGTCGAGATCATGAGAAAATTAGGTCAAAATCACACACACAAAAAAAGCAAGACTTTACAATAAGGTTCATTAGTTAACATTAGTAACTACCTTATTTAACATGAACTACAGCATTTAATAATCATAGTTCATATTAATTTCAACATTTCCTAATACATTATTAAAACCAAAGGTTGTATTTGTTAACATTAGTTAATGCACTGTGAACTAATATGAACAAACAATGATCAGCTCTATTTTTATTGACTAACAATAACAAAGATTAACTAATACAGTAACAAATGTATTGATCATTGCTAGTTCATGTTAGTAAATACATTAACTAATGTTAATGAATTAACCATATTGTAATGTTAATTAATGGGCGTACACTAAGTGTTACCGAAATAATAATGTATGGCCTCCTAAGGCTTCTGTATATTTGTTATGCACAAATATCTTTAATTGTGTGTATTAAAACTAAATTCGTTTATACATGTTTTATAAAATTTTTCTTTAATCATCTTCTTTTTTACTTTATTTGAGCAAATATATGTAAATCTTATAATCCTTTAATATATGAGTGACAATAGCTCTTTGTCACAAATAGGCAAAGATTTAAAAAAAAAATGCTAAACGATTCCACTGTCACAGGGAGCAACATCCAAAATGCAGTTTCATGGCTGTGAAGAAATAGCATGAGCGAAATAATAATAAGTTCTCATTTTACCCGCCATTGGCAGGTAAGGCCAAAAAGGTAATTCTGGCCTCTGATCATGCTTGTCTTGAGAAAGGTTCTCAACCCTGCACTCTATAATAAGGTGTAGAGGATGGACAGGGGAACAGAATGAAGAGATGAGGTGCATGAGGGAGACTGAGAGAGAAAAGCGGCGAGTGTTGGGGGATGAGTGTAAGCTGGCAGCATTTGCAGCGCACTGGCAAACAGGCTGAGCAGAATTCCATCAGAGTCAGGCCTGCCCAGAAACTTCACTTATCTATAGAGAGCAGGTGTGTGTGTGTGTGTGTGTGTGTGTGTCTGAAAGCATGAGGCATGAGGTATGAGTCAACAGGGAGTGTGCTGTTCCCTTTGAGCCATAGCTTGGTCAGGAGAGGAGAGCAGACAAACTGTTTTTTAATGCTTGGTAATCAGGCAGTCAGGTTTTCTCACATAGCTTAGCAGAAGATTTTCAAGTGAAATGAGCTGCAATGTTCATCTAGAGTGCATCTACCCTCAACCGCAACACACACGCAGCACATAAGCTTACACAAATTCAGATTTTCTCTTTTATACATATAACTGCACTGCCGTTGACTGAGCTACGGTGTGTTTCTGCAGTATCTTATTCTTCAGTGGTTTGAACATCAGTCTTTAAATAGATAAATTAAATATAAAGCATTACATGACAGTCAACAACACATGGGCAAATTTATTTTATAAAAAGAGAACTGGCTTTACTTTGTTAATGCTGCATGCTTGCTTAAAACTCATTTTGATTTTTTGAACTGTTATTTGGCCTTTAAGTTCTGTTATTTCTCTGATTCATTCAAAGCACAGGCAGAAATTATTGAAGTTTTAACCTGTTATCTGTTAAACCAAAGTAGACATGCTCTTTTCAGAAATGTGACCATTATTCAATATAGTCATGTTTTTGCAGTTTTGATGTAGAAAAATACAACCAAAATACCTGACAATCTTAGCTTGTGAAAATCCATTGCTTTTAGTCCAGCTTTGCATCAAAAATGTATTTACATAATAATACAATCAAATTTGTAGAATTTTGAAAAATACTATTTCTATTTAAACTATGTTAAAATGTAATCTATTCATGTGAAGGAAAAGCTGAATTTTCAGCATCATTACTCCAGTATGCAGTCACATAAAAAAAAAATCATTTTCATATGATGATTTGGTGGTCAAGAAACAATTTTTATTATTATCAGTGTTGAAAACAGTTGTGATGCTTAATAATCAATTTAATATGTTCTGAAACAGGTCAACAGTAATGTGACCTTGCCCCAAAATTTTCATCAGTAATAGAAATGAATGAAATATTTCTGTAACAGCATTAAACTTCCCTTCTCTTTACTTCTCATACGGTTAAAGGTGCTATATGTATTTTTTAGCGGCCTCTATCGATGATGTTTCAGATTGCAACCAATTTTTACAAGAGCGCTCGTGCTCTTGCGTGTGCTCGAACATGAAGGAAACTCACAACATGACATCATGACTTTTGCATAAACATACACGTCACTTTCAATTCAAGTGGCATGTTGTCTATACACATTTTGAGCTATCCGCGTGTATGCGTGTATGTCTACGCCGTTAAATGTCCGAGTGATTTCGCGTGATGTACATGCCGTTAAATGTTCGAGTGAAACGAAGCAAAATGTAGATCTACATCTGGGCAGCGATATTTTTTTTTCCTATTATGGAAGGGGAAGACTCATAAATGGCATTAACCCCAGTGACGGGTAGGTTTAGGGAAGGGGTTTAGGGTAATTCATATATTTATACAGTAATGTAACGTTAAGTCAACGGCATTTAAACACGCTGAAAAGCGTTTATGCGTGTTGATAGCACGCCAAAAATGGAAACACGAATTGCCATGTCATACACATGCAATTTCATGAGATCAGTCTGGAAACTCATGTAAACTCCCACTTGCAACATTACAATAATAGTACCTTTATTCGTTTTTTCAGCTTGAAACTTTTAACAATTTGATGTTGAACTAATGCTTCATGCTTTTACCATGATAACGTTACATTTGTGGTCACTTACTCGTGTATCTTTCACAATCAGCAATGTCAACATAGGTGAACAGTAATATCGTAGGATGTAACATTACTGTACTGAACGTGTCTGGAAATGTGTGTTATAAACAATATGATAGTAATGATGAGTGACATTCGACAGCAGATCTAGTACATAAAATAAAAGTTACATCCTAAAGCACGTACTTTTTGTTATTCTGGAACAGTCTTTTGTATTCATTTCATGTCTCATATATGTTGTAGTTTACCTTGCTATTTCATTACCGTTTACCATTATATCAGCATATCTGAAAACTTGTAATTTATCACAATAAAAATAGCGGAGGTCTCTCCATGATTCATACGTTCTGCCAATGTTGATCCGTGTTTTTGTCCTAAGTCGATCCGATTCACGTTTGGCCTGACGAGCTTCAGTAGATACATTTTTGGGTAACACTTTACAGTAAGGGTACATGAATTTATGTATAAATTCATACATGATGAATTATGTCTTCATTCAAGCATTAATATCTCATGAATCATCAGGAACTAACAAGAGTTTTACATTCATGACTTCATGGATGAACAACACCTTAATTAAAACATTAACTAAGATGAGTACATCATCATGAATTATGATTTATTACTCATGATCATTATGTTTTCTTTGTTCAAAGTTATGCCACCGTTAATAGCACATTGTTCATCAGTGTTTCAAAGGACCTAGTCACCACTTTAATTGAGGGGCCATACACATAATGAAGTCATTGATAGATAATGCTTAGTTAATTATGACTGCTGTATTTGAATGCCAACAGAATTTGATTTCTATGAGCTGTGATTGGACTATTTTGGGGTCTGACCAATACTGTAGTCATCATTAACTAAGCATATCTATCAACGGCTTCATCATGTGTGTGGCCCCTCAACTAAAGTGGTGACTAGGTCCTTTGAAAGGTCATTTTTTGGAGTTATCCGACCCCATGTTGTTAGCTGCAGTGCCGTCGCATAGACTGTATATAAAAAGGAGAGTATATAAAAAAAAACATCACATTTGATGGATTTTGCAGAAAATCTGGAGACTTCACATAGAAATAGGAATACTGGCCTTTCAGAGGTAATAGCAAAAACTGACAAGTGGATCATTGTAATGTGTGATTACAACCCCTTCACACACAGGCAATAAAAAAGGATTCATTTTAGAAGAAAAGTTACATTTAGCACCTTTAATAAAAACGTTGTGTTAATACGGTGTTTGGAGCAGTAGATAAAAGTAACTTCTACAACACTTAATGGATCCAAACATATAGGAATAGCTGAAGGCCACAGGTGCTGCAGTCTGAATGGAGGCCGACAGCAGAGACTCATCTGCATACAGGAATCTGCTTTCTTTGTTTTGTAGAGTGAGGCTAGCGGCTGTAATCTGTTCTGCACTGCTAATGTATACAGTATGTAATGTAAATGTTGAACAATGTTGGACTCACTTCAGAGTTGGAACTCTTTTCTGTACATTCTGAACATGTGGCACTAGTTTCTATTGCACATTTACTGTATTGTTAGAATGCATAGATTTGATTGCCAACTATACCCCATAGCAAATTCATCATGCCAAATTGAATCAAGGCATGCAAAACTTTCTTCATTTTTTGGATTCATTTTCCTAAGTCTGAACTAAAGGTTGAATAATTTGAGCACAGCCCTCTACAGCTCTAGTGTCAGGGTTTGAACATTTCACCCATCATGCTGTCAGGGCAAGAAGATTTTTTTTTTTTACATTCGTCATTTTTGAGTTTTCAAGCCAGGTCTTATATAATTGGCAAAACAAGTTTTTTTCGTGTATTCACCATTAAAATATTTCTCAATTTTGTTTGACCTATTTTTTAACGGTTATTTCAAAACAAGGTTTTGAAACTTTTCACTAATGCCATTTTAGCTTGCTTCTACAAGTCTGAGTTGTTTTAGTGTGTATAGTCCAGTGAGTGTTGCTAAAAAGGTTAATTGCTTTTAAAAATACCCATCAGTTGTTGAGTGGATTTTGAGTTGTGGGCAATCAAAAATTCTTGCAGTCGATTGTAGAGGGGAGGAGTTTAGGTCGACTAAATAATTGGATTATAAATAGGGCTAGGTATTGAGACAAATTTCACAATTTCGATTTCGATTCACAAGCTTGCAATTCGATTCGATTTCGATTACGATTTGATTCAATGTAGATTATTTTGGATATCAGTTACAATAAATGGCCATTTTTCTCAAGGGAATCAAATCTCTTAACTAATGCTGTAAACTATGGGAGTCTAGTTGTTGCCTAGGCTTCATTAGCCTAATATGAAGGTAATAATGAACTGTTTTGTAGCTATACAAACACTTAAATTACACTTTTATTTATTTTTATAATAAGAAGATTATATGAAATATAAACATTTAAATGGTGGCTGTCATAGAAAAAACTTGCCATTTATTCAAATATGCATTAAATATTGAAGAACATTAAGATTATAATGCATATGTAATATGGTGTATATCCTCTCCAGAGTTATTTTTTCTAGCTGACTAACGAGTTTATGTGGGTTTTCTGAGGTAAATATGACGATACATGACATTGATTACAAGCTGTTTGACTGACGTCTTTCCACGGTTGAAACGCTGATTGGCGAATTAGGATGACATGATACGGATTTCGATAAGTTGTACTCTATCTTTTAACACACTTTCAGATGCTCATTCATGTTTATTTCGCGCTGTAACTGGTATTATTAACCCGGAAGTGAGATCAGCGCTGCTGCTTCTCTTGAACTGCGCCAGAGCGATCTCACGCCACAGCGCCAAAACGCTATTTATGTTTTTGAATTTCTAAAGAAAATGGACGTAATTTGAAAATTGAGACTTTGTTTCAAATCAATAGTAACAAAGGACAAAGATTATTGCGATTTTTTTGGATGCGCGCAGCCGTGATACAATGTCCCATTCATTCAAATGAAACAGGATGACTAATCGATTCTTGAGATTTAAGAATCGATATCGGTTCATAAAAATGAGAATCGATTAATATCGAGAAATCGATATTTATTACCCAGCCCTAATTATAAAACATGATGAAATATAATTCACAGTTTGGTTACACATCACTGTAATTTTCCACTGTATAGTGAATGCACTGAACAAGGATTCAACGTAGCTCCAATACCTGAAGACCATGTGGACCTCCCTAAAGAGTCCCTCTGATCTTGCCATTACAGTCCTATAGGCTCGGCAGTGGTGCTCTAACTCATTGACAGTGCACTCCAGATTGTTTCTTTTTTGGGAAGGTTTAAGTGAGACTCAAGGGTTTTGACCAAATACTATATGTTTGTTGCCTTCTGGGTCTTTATTATCAGGTTCAGTTGTGGTTCTTGCATCACACTGTCTCCTCACAGCCTCCTCACAGCCGCATGTTTTCCCGAGCCTGTAAACGACGGATCAAAAACATTGCTCACAAACTGGTCTGAAACATCCATGTCTGCAATGTTGAACTAAACCCATGGAACCCATTTGGCCAATCAAATTACAGGACCAGCAGCAACTGGGTTACAGCTTAATTATGTATGTAAGCACTGAATATGTGTGCTTACTATAGTGTAAGGGTTAGGAATAGGTGTTGGCTAAGTGTTAGTTGCTCGTAATTATGCATCATTTATAGTTACTACTACTCCATGTATAACAAGGACACTGTAAAATAAAGTTTTACCAATAACTGTTACATAGAACCTTGTGAAGGCACCACATTATCTTTCAAAGACAAGCTCTTGTCTAGTCTTTCTCTGACAGTTTTGCAGTTACACTTCTAATTGAGCTCTGTACTGTTCTACTTATATTGTTGGATCCTTATGATTAATCACTTTAATCATTTTATACTTTAGAAAGGCACACCGGTGCACACATACCAGTGTCCAGAGATATATATCCTCACAGCAGATTGTGTGAGTGTGTGTTGGTGTGGTAAAGTGTGCATGTTCAGTGGAGTGACTCTGCTCACATCATTCCTCTACGGGCCGGCAGTTTGTCAGTGGCATGGTAACGGGGTCATACTCTGAAAATGGGCATCGATTGGATGAGCTCTGTGGTCACGCTACGCTGAGTGTCAAACACACATTCACATATATAAACGCACCAGTACACACAACAAACATAAATTCAAGCGAGAGAGAGAGAGAGAGAGAGAGAATAATTTTACTAGTTTGGACTTTTTTTTCTGCTCTAACGAACATCACAGTGTGCATGTATCAGTGTCGCTCTCGGGTACCTTGTAAACACGACTCTGTATCCTGGTGGACTGATAACAGCTTATGCAGTGTTGGGAAAGCAATTTTGAATCTGTATCTTGTCAAGCTACAAGCTACTCGTAATTTATCTACAGTCAAGCTGATCTTATGATAGTTAGCCATGGAAACTGTTAATAATATGTAACTGTTGAAACCAACCCGATCTCACAGCGATTTGTTGGATTTTTACGAGGTGGCTAATTTGCACAAATTCATACGACCTCACTCATACGAATTTGTACAATTTTTGCCAAATCATCCATATTTTACGAGTTGCCAAATCGTGAGCTTAGAATTATAAGGTTCTATCTCCACTTTTGGTCGAAATTGAGTTTTTGACATAATCTGATCCATTAGGTGTTTATTAATGCCTGTGTGGTGTTATTTTTGTAAAAAAAAGATTAATAGATAAAGCTATAATAGAAAATTATTCTACACAACAGTTTTGCCAGCTGGGATGTAAAAACTTTGACGCTCAATATCTCAGAACTACCCTAAACGGAGATAGAACCTTATAATTCTAAGCTCACGAAATTCAATTTGTATAAATTTGTTAGAATTACCTAGAAAATTATGAATGATGCACTTTGGAAAAATAATGCACACCTGTAGTGGTAATGCGGCCACGACGCAGAGTGGAAGTAAAACTATATGTGAAAAACTGTATTAATAGTCTACTCAATCAAAAAAGTCGATCAAAGATTAAGTAAATAGGCCTATACTTAGACTTTCTGTCTGTGAGTCAAGTTAAGTATATTTCTACAGTACATAAAATATATTTATGAGACATACATAAAAGTAGACAGTCTGAAAGTATACTTTATATAAGTAGGCTACACTAATCATTTTTGTAATGATTGTCAATGTCAGGATGAAAAGTGTTTATGAAAACTACCTTATGTGGAGCTGAGTTGTAAAGAAATATTTTGTTCGAGTATAATTATTATATCGGATGATAGCAGTTGAATTTAGGCTCTGTTGTCAATTTGAACCTTTAAAATTATAGAAATGTACCATGGTTCCCTGTATAGTTTAAAGTAGGCTACTTGTGAGATATTTTATCGGTATTGTTGGTATTAACACAGTCTCATCCCAAAAAGTCATATAACTGACGTCTTGGGACGTCTTTTGACCATACGTCAATATCCGCCTTTTTAGGGCCCCCTTAAACGTCGGTAGATGGCGATCCCGGGCCGTCATACAACTGACGCTTTACCTTTAACGTCAGTTAGGTGACGGGTTAGGTTTAGGTCTGGGGTAGAGTTAGGATCCCATAACCTCATCTACCGACGTTTAAGGGGGCCCTAAAAAGGCGAATATTGACGTATGGTCAAAAGACGTCCCAAAACGTCAGTTATATGACGTCTTGGGATGAGACCGGGTTGTTGGTATCGGTATCTCATGTAGTCAAATGAATCTCCTAACAGAACTTTGAGATATTTTAGTTTCAATAGTGTGCAATACGTTTCAAAAATACCTGTGGGAAAAGTATGACAAAAGTTACTCTGTTTGAAAAAGAGCTGAGCTACTGTCACAGAAAAAATGTAGTTTAAATTAGAAACATTGTTAGTTTTAGCTGTTCTCCCCAACACTACACACACAAACAGCAAGCAGGAACTCAGAGTGACTGGTACACCGAACACAGGCTGTTTAAGGCCATGTCAGTGTCCATCACTCACATACGGTAGCCAGAAGCCATACAACAGCAGCTGAGACACATACATACAGAGACAGAACGAGAATGATAGAGAGTCAAACTGTGGATTGGAGGGGTGGATAGGTGAAGAAATTAGTAACCAAGATAAGTTGCCTTATTGCAATGACAGGTTACATTTTTTGTCAGATTAAATTCAAAGGTGGGGTTACAAGGTCACCATAGGCAATGGCTCCTTAATTAAAAGTTGCCTGTGTGTGTTTGTGTGTGTGCGGTTTGAAAGGGCTTGCAAGGCTTTCTAATTAGCCTAGGCCAGATAAAAGCCAAAATACCTGCTCCCAGTGACATTCACTCTCTCTCTCTGTCTCAGTCACTCTCTTGCTATCTCACTCTCTCTATTCCTCTTTGAATGTGTCAGTGTAATTACGGTTCCTGTGATCTGCCTGACAGCTGTTTAATGTCAGGGAATCAAGAGGGGAAAGGTCATCCTCTTTGTAAGTGTGTGTGTGTGTGTGTGTGTTTCTCTCTCATTAAGCTCTGAATCTCCTTCTATTGCCTGATAGCTTTTTGTGCTTGTCTTTTTGCATAAATTTGGATCAAATTTGAGGAAACAATATAACAAGGAAAGATTGATTCTTTTGCACCCCAATTATCCTTCAGACACTTGAGAAGGAAGTGTTGAGGGTCACTTACCAACTGATCACCATCATGTTTCCAACCCCAAGTTACAGGTATTGTACAATTAGGGCAAGGTTCTTCTTTTTTTAAATCAGGGGCCCCGTTTACAGCTGGTAGTAAGATGTGTTTGGTCAATCGGATCACAGGAAAATGAGGGAGACACATTGGTGTTTTAATCCGTCTCTTGTCCATTTTCAACCACTTCTGTCCTGATTTCTTCAAGGGGAGGGTCAAGGAATACTGAACAAGACTTTTACAGTATGTGTCAAATACGGTTGGCAGCCCTAGTTGTTGATGCTAATGTGATTGTATGAAGGCTTGTTCACTCATTTCCAAATCTAGTACAGGATCTTTCTTCTGACCTGATGAGTATGTTTGTGGACAATGTGGCCCCGTCAACACAGGGCTCCGGACAACATTCCCTGTTGCCCCATAGAGATACAGTTTGTGAGATTCATTACTGTACAGCCACCAGTTTTATTTTTTATTGATACCCAAATGGTGCTTAACTGGTATTTTGGCTTGATTTTGGCCCAATTCATTTCCATTAGTTCCTAAACCACCTCCTTGGCACAGAGACTCAAGAATCAACATCAGTATAATCTTGAAGATATACAGTAGCTCACGTGTGGCCTTAAGAGCATATGGATGAAACTTTCTATAGGTGGGCATATATCTATTGATGCTATCTTTTTTTTTGTTCTTGATTCTTATGTGTGTGTGTGTGTGTGTGTGTGTGTGTGTGTGTGTGTGTGTGTGTGTCTGATGGATGCAGTGCATGCATTTCCTCTTTCATTCCCCAGAGGGCAGTGTGACACCTGAGAGAACATGAGCTTTTTTCAGTGTGTTTGTGATTGCATTTCAGAGAGAGAGAGAGAGAGAGATAAAGAAAGAGGCTTTTTCACTGCCTCATTTTACCATCTGTCTAATTAAATGACAGATTTCTCTGGAGTATAGTTTACACTGTGAAACTATCACACAGCCATAACACTGACTCACACCCTTTTATATTTATGACCATATTTATGCTGTTTAAAGACTTAAACTTATGAATTTATACATGTGTGTGTGTGTTTGTGTGTGTGGTGCATGTGTGCCAGCCAGCCAGACCCTGCTGTACCAGGAGGCTAATTAAATATGTTGTCCTGCCCTGCTCAAGAAAGGAGAAGGTGAAGGAAAGGTCATTCACAGCGGTGAATTTTTACTAAATCGATACAAAGACCTTTCAGCACTGAGACCCTCAAACTAGATTCAAGCTTATCTACAGCCTAATATAATACAGGACAGCTGCAGTCCCATAAAATCTAATTAAAGGGTTAGATCACCCCAAAATTGTACTTTTGTCATCGTTTAGTACTCATCCTCGTGTCATTCCAATTCTGGATGACTTTGTTTCCTCTGTGGAAGACAAAGGGAGTCATTCTGAACACTGTTCACTTGTCTGTAAAAATATACAGCAGAATTTGCTGCATGTACTTGGTATGGTACAGGATCTCATAATGCAAAGTGCACAACTTGACCTATATTTCCAGGGTGATGAATCAACCTCTTTCTTGAAGCATTATTTGATCATACTGCCAAAGGATATACAAAATTTGAAAGTCCCCCTGTAGTCAATAACGTATCTTTTAAAACTTATCCTTGATCACCCAAATGGCGTATTTATTTATTTTTTCCTTTTTCTTCATGTCTTAAAACAGCTTGAATGTAACTCTACACCCTTGCCTCATTTAGTATTCTCTGTTCTATAAATATGCAAATTAGCCCCACCTCCACTCACTCGCACCAGTTAAGAGATACACTCGTAGACAATCACACGTTGACGTGAATAATTACAAGGTATTTTATAAGGTCAGAAACACCAGTGATTTCAAAACGCTTTTTTGAGATTGTCTTTGGCAATGGTGCAATGGTGCTAACTTATGAATTTGTACATGGTTTGTCTTAAAACATTAAAAACACCACATAGACATAGGCATATCTACAAAAAAGTGGCTAATTCGTACTAATTCATACGACCTCACTCGTACGAATTCGTACGATTTGTCCAAACCCACATGATGGGTAGGTTTAGGGGCGGGGTCAAGGCGCGCTCTGAGCCAGTGGACGCGCACTGTTATGAATGCACAATGTTTCGACTTCTCGAAACATTTCGACTTTAATCTCGAAACATTCCGACTTTAATCTCGAAACATTTCGACTTTAATCTCGAAATGCTAGATTTTTTTTTTTTTTTTTTTTTTACAGATTTTTTTTTTTTTTTACTGACTTTTTTTTTTTTTTAGCTTGCAGTTCAGGGCTTCCGTAGTTCTCGTAGTCTTAAAAGTGTATTTTAGAAGACTGTACTTGCAGAAATATAATATTAATGAAATAAATGTACTTAAATGTAGTACAATGATGACAGTTATTAACACTTAAATACACCTCTTAAAAGGACACTGTAATAATGTCAAATTAAAAATACATTTAAATTAAATTTTATGTTTTTATAATCTTTTGTTTTACTTTAAAGTGTTTTAATGTGTTGATTAAGATGCATGCACATTCTTGTGCATGCACATTCTTTTATTGATTTTAATAACTGTCGTCTTTGATATTACAGAAGTAATTATGAAATTACATAATAAAAATAAGTGGGTCAAATTTCAGCTCATTTCTTTAAATATAAATTTGAACTATAATAGGCCTTCATTTTAATTTAATTGCAATTAACACGCAATAAAGTGTCTTAAACATTACATTCCTTTTACACTTACTGTGAGTATATACTTAATATATCTGTAATAAATACTCTTAAAATATGCATACTACTTTTTCACAAGGGGTATACAGTTAGTGTACGCTAGTATTCCCTTTTTTTAACAATTTGTACACTTTAGTGTTTCCTTAATGTAGCACTTAGGTTAACACTTCACATCTATCAGTTCAGAAGCTACTTTGAAAATGTAAATCGCTATGCTATAGAAGCTAAGTTAGAAAATCAGTTTTCACTGTGATATATGAAGCAGCTAACGTTTAAAAGCAACTCAACAGTATGCTACTTCTTTGCATTTTTGGTTATATTAAAGGGTTTGTAAATTTCTGATAAAACCTTTAGTTCAGGAAATGTGCTACCAGGATGGTGTGTCCATTAAAACACAGGGGTCCAATACTCAGTCCATTATCATTTATTGAAAGGCCACAGGGTGAATTGGAATCAGATAGAGTTGTATGGTTTCTATAAACAAAAGAACAAACAGAATCTTAAAGATAATTAACACCATAGAACTTCAACTAATAAATCCTTAATCACATAATACATTTCAAAATTAGACAAACAGAATCTCAAGAATTAACATAATAAAACAAAGCAAACAAACTTACATTGTCAGGAACACATAAACTCTACAAAGGCTCTCATTAGGAGAGAAAGAAAGGACAATCTGTTTCCATTGCATGTGCCACACACCATCACACCAAACAATAGTACCTTATCATTCATTAAGTGCACCTGAGGAGACTTAGCTCCTCCCATGATTGGCTATGTCATGTGATCCATAGGAATTCTCAACAGCCGCCCCCAAATGTGTAAACATTTGACCCAAGAGAATTCTGTCCAATTTTTAATTCAAGTCATCTGAAAACTTAGTAAGGACCACCAGACGACTAACTGGGCGCATGTAGTGTTTCCCTTTAATGAGAACCTCCACAACCCTTATCCTGCCATCAGGACTTGGCGAGACCTTTGTAACAGTTCCTATAGGCCAGAGTCCCCGTGGAAGCTGCGGGTCGACGACCATTACGACAGCATCACATGAGATCGACTTTCCGTCCTGCATCCACTTCTGACGACTTTGAAGGGAAGGTAGGTAATCTCTGATAAAACTTGACCAGAATCTATCAGATAGAACTTGACTATGCCTCCACTTTCTACGTGAAAGTAGTTCAGAATCAGCATACATTACTTGAGGCAAAGAAGCATCTTGCCGCCCCATCAACAGTATGTTAGGAGTTATGGGATCAGGATCTGATAGATTAGATGTCGCATATCCAAGAGGTTTAGAGTTCAACATCTCTTCCACTTCTACCAGCACTGTATACAAGACTTCTGGAGACAGCACCTGGGTGCCCAATGTCACCCGTAAAGCGGCCTTAATGGATCGGACCTCTCTCTCCCAGCATCCTCCAAAATGCGGAGAATATGGAGGGTTAAAGTTGAATAGAATCTGGTGCTTAGAAAGCAATTCTTGAAGGGCAGGGCTGAGTTGATGGAACGCTTCTCTGAGCTCTCGCTCTCCTCCCCGAAAATTAGTTCCTTGGTCTGAGATAAGTTCATAGGGTCGACCTCTGCGAGCTATGAAACGCCGGAGGGCCAATAGAAAACTGTCTGTATCTAAACCAGATAACAGCTCAAGATGAACACATCGTGTTGTCTGACATTTGAAAAGGAGACCCCATCGTTTCTCATGTCTGCGGCCGACACTGATATTAAAGGGGCCAAAGCAGTCCATTCCAGTTGACCAAAATGGGGGCTTGTAAAGGCGGAGTCGAGAGGGAGGAAGATCAGCCATCCTCGGGACTGAAGGAGACCCTTTCCATCTTCTACACTCACGACACAAACGCTGAACTGATTTTACAGCTTGTCGTCCACGTAGAACCCAATACTTTCTACGAAGTTGGGCAAAGACTCTTTGCGGTCCTGGGTGACACAGAGTTGAATCGAGATCTGCAATCAGAAGCTTAGTTATAGGATTCTTAGGGTCCAAAATTATGGGATGGATCGTTTCTAACTCCAAGTCCTTGCTCTGCCGAAGGCGACCTCCCACTCTTATGAGACCAGTCACAGGATCCCACTCAGGTGCCAATTCAACAAGTCTACTTTGTGCTGAAACACCTTGATTTAGTTGGAGTAACTTGCTCTCCTCAGGAAAATCCTCCTCTTGTGCCTGACGAAGTAGTAACAGCTCTGCTTGATTCTGATTGAGCTTGTTCTCTGGTGCTTGATCAAGAGAAAACTTCTCAATGGTATCAGAAATCAACTCTGACCAAGTGTTAAATTGGACAGGGTCCACTTTAGAAAGACTTGGTAAAACTTGTGTCTGGCTACAAAACACAGGTTTTTTCAATTCCAGTGATACTTCAGGAGTAGTTATTGGATACTTTGGCCATTGATGAGAGGGTAAGGCAAGGAAAGGAGGTCCTCGAAACCAACGACTAGTAGGAGATAGCTCTGTCAACTTCTTTCCTCTAGTAATTTCATCGGCCGGATTGTTTCCAGTATCCACATATCTCCACTGGTCTGGTGTAGTATAATCTAGAATCTCAGTTATCCGATTAGCTACAAATATCTTGTACAAACAAGATTCAGAGCAGATCCATGTCAAAACTGTGGTTGAATCAGTCCAAAGCGTCACTTTATGGATGGGCACAGAAAGTTCCTTCACTAAAAGATTTGCCAGTTGAGATCCAACTAGAGCCGCACATAGTTCTAGACGTGGGATGGAAATGGTCTTCTTTGGGGATACTCTAGATCGAGCCATAATAAATGAGGTGACAACTTCATTCCCATTTGAAAGATGAAGGTAAGATACGGCTCCGTAAGCCCGCTCTGATGCATCACAAAATACATGCAGTTCTCTCCTCTCTTCACCTGATCCTACTGATCCATACCACCGAGGAACTTGGATCTTGCTCAAGCCAGATAGCTCCTCTTCCCAAGCCATCCAACTTCTCTTAATGCCTTCAGGAATATCTGGATCATCCCATCCACGCCCAGGTTTGATCCACAACTGCTGGAGCATGATCTTAGCACGTGTAGTGAAGGGAATAATAAACCCCAACGGGTCATATTGTCGAGCAAGGATGCGATACAGGATCCGCAAAGTCAGGGTCTGGTATTCCACAGGTCGGTGCTTATACCCCAAAGTATCCTGTAAACAGTGCCAGCTCATCCCGAGTGTGCCCTCACATGGATCATTACAATCATGACTCAGCCATAAGTCGGTTTGCAGGGAACGTGCTTCATCTGGTAAGTGGTCAACCACGGAGGCATAATTACTACTCCATTGTCTGATCTCAAAGCCTCCTTCACTCAGTGCAGAACGTAGTTTCAAGATCATTTCCTTTGCGTCGTCAATGGTAGGCAAACTTTGCAAGCAGTTATCGACATAGAATGAATGAAGGACTGAATCTTGAACTTCTGGATAGGTAGTTGAGATTCTTTTTGCATGTCTTTGAAGAGCATAAATGGCACAGCAGGGACTTGATGTAGTACCAAATGGTAAAACTTGCCATTCATAAACATCCACTGGGGCATTTCTGGACATATTTCTCCACAGAAACCGTAACAATGGCCTATCTGAAGGTAGTAATCGAACTTGATGAAACATGGCGCGGATATCGCCACTGATTGCCACTTGATGTTCTCTAAAACGGAGAAGGACTCCGAGAAGAGAAGAACCCAAGGTCGGGCCAGATAACAAATATGAATTCAGGCTTTCACCGTTATATTGATAGGAACAATCAAATACTAGACGGTGTTTCCCATTATGTTCAACTAGATGATGGGGTACATACCAAGATTCATCAGTGGAAGTCATTGCCTTTGGGTTCAGTTTCTTCACATAGCCAGATTCCACTAGCTTTTGAATCTCCTCCTCATATATTGCTGCACGCACTGGATTCTTTGCAATCTGGCGTTCGGTACGACGCAATGCTGGCATTACTGATTGCTGCAGAACATTCAATCTGGGTGCATGTTTGGCTCGAAGTAAAGGAGTGGCATATCTTACAACACCATTCATTTCCAGGCATTCGGTTCTCTGCTCCAGACACTCAAGAGCGTATTGATCTTGCTTTGACCGAAAAACTGCCTTAGATGTCTGATGATACGGAAGAACATCGACTTGCCACAATCTTTCTACATCCCTCTGTAACTGATCTTCGGTGGAAGTAGCCAAGAAGTGGCACTGAGAGATAGAATCAGTCTCAGGAATCAAGGAAGTGGGACCCTGCAGTACCCATCCCAGACGAGTATGTAATGCAATAGGACTTCCAGGAGGACCAAATGTTACTCTTTCTGTAGAGCATAACAAATGAGGATGATCTGCTCCCACTAACAACAGGGGCTTAACCTGATGGAATTCTTCAAGAGGAATACGTCTAAGATGCTGATAGCATCTTTGAAGAGTACGGACAGGGTAAGTCTGTTCAGGTAAGTCCAACATCTTGGATGTAAATGCAGCACTGATCTCATATTTCCTTTGGCTGAAAGATGCCGGAGCGATGGAAAATGTAACGTTAGTGCCCTTAATCTCTTCAGAACCCTGTCGAATTGTTCTCAACCTTAGAGACTCAGCCGGCCCATTTAGGCCCAACATCTCTGCAGCTGGAGAAAGGAGCATAGTTCTTTCTGAACCGTCATCAAGAATGGCGTAGGTCTCCACAGTCCTCCCTTCATAACTCAGAATGACTTTCACCACCTTCAAAAGCACAGAATTGAGGCCACTTGGTCTACTCAAATAGAATATACCAGAGTCAGGTTTACGAACATTGACTTCGTGCAAAACTCCCAGATGGCGCTCTTTGCAGTATGGACAAGGCTTCTTCAAGTCACAATTAGCTGAACGATGGGTCCGACCACATCTCCAACACCGACCATTATCCAGGATCCACTTCTCTTTACCCTCCGCATCAAACTGTTGGAACTTCATACACTGACTCAAGTGATGAGCTTGATGACCACAAAAGGCACAGAAAGGTCCTGGGTCTAATTGTTTGCTATACGAATTAGTAGGCTGAAACATTTTACCTTTCGGGTTGTAATGTTCCTCTTGATTTGCACCCTGCAAAAAGGTTGCTGTTGTATACCAAGATTTGGGAGGTCTTTCTTCTCTCATTTGATACTTTGTTGCCCCCTTTGATTGGTCAGATACTTGAACAACTAAACTTTGGCATTCTGCTTCCTCCTCTAGCCATTTTGCAAAATCCACCAAATTATAAGGAACATTCTGATTCACAGTTCGAATATGTCTTGCAAAACTGGAAACATGATGGGCTGAAAGTTTACTTAATAGCTGGTGAACATGAGACGAACAGGCCAACTCCTTCGCCCCTTGATCTTGACCCCATGATTGGAGCATGCCTACTAGAGCCTGAACTCGTAGCGCAAACTGACCAAACCCAAGGGAATCCCCAGAACGTATAGCTGGAAGGTTTTGAATGGAAGCCAACTCCCGCAACACTAAGTGATGAGGTTGGCCATACTTCCGTTGCAGGGCATGTAATGCTGTAGTATAAGGCTGGGGATCATGAGCATATGCCAGGGCTAAATGTCGCGCATCATCAAGCTTCAGATGATCCAAAAGAATATGGTATTTGTATTGTTCTGATTCCTCTGAAGGCAATAGATTTTTTAATGCCATATTTAGCATTGCAAATTCTTGAGGATCGTTTCTTTTGAAACATGGAAATGAAGGCCTCTCAATTCCAGCCAGTCTTGAATTCCCAGAGGAAGGGTGAACACAAGCTGTCACTACTGGTTGATTCACCACTGAATCTCTGGACTGGATCACACCTGAAGATCCCAGCGGTGTGTGAGTTCTAAACACAGGAACATTACTAGTAGCAGTCACATCTAAAGGACCCATGGATGGTCCGAACTGTGCAGGAGGTATCGAAGGAACTTGAATCGATGATGGCATGGCCATCGGAAAGACATGACTTGGATACACAATAGGTCCATAAGGGGGATATAATGCAGGAGGAGGAACAGGTACAGGATAATTTGGAAACATCCATGGAGGAAATCCATTGCCTTGCCCTTGGCTAGGGACAGGCCCACCGCTTCTTATGAAACGCGAATCATTGGCTGGATAGATGGGATACAATGGCTGTTGGATTAAGGACCAAGGTGGAACATTGCCAAACTGAGTTGGATTCATACTCATTCCAGGAAGATTCTCTGAAGGCTGAAACTGAGAGTGAGCATACTGTGTAGCAACTGGTGCTGTTAACATTCGGGCCTCAGGCAGCTGTAAAGAACTGGGTTCTAATGATCCACCTCCTCCTTGTGGCAATGGTGTAGGCAGCATAGATCTTGGTGGAGGAGGGAGAGTACTTTGTCTGCTGAGTTGAGGAGGTGATGTAGATGGATCAACATAATGTCGGTTTGCCTCATGTTGTCTTAGGCATTCACCCAATTCCTGAACAAGAGATACTCTAGAATTATCATCCTCTTGATTATGTTCAACAACAGGAGATGTTGCCTTAGAACTCTGGTTGGAACTGATCGAAAAGGAAGAATTTTGACTTCTTATCTGCATTGTTCTCATACTCTGGCTCAGTTCTGACAACATTCCTTTTATTTGCTGTACGTCACAAGCAAGATCCCTCACCTCAGCCCGAGTCTCAGCTATGGCAGCCCCCTGTGATACTTCTAGAAGCACAGAATCAGACGTAGTTTGTCCTTGTGGACAAGATGGTTTCCTTGACTGAATCAAATAATCTCGATGCCATCTGGGGGGGTTTGATATCCGTTTAGGTCTCGTAGAATCATTTTGTTCCATCCTAGCAGCCTCTCCGGCTCGAAGGACCATGTAAATTTCTGATAAAACCTTTAGTTCAGGAAATGTGCTACCAGGATGGTGTGTCCATTAAAACACAGGGGTCCAATACTCAGTCCATTATCATTTATTGAAAGGCCACAGGGTGAATTGGAATCAGATAGAGTTGTATGGTTTCTATAAACAAAAGAACAAACAGAATCTTAAAGATAATTAACACCATAGAACTTCAACTAATAAATCCTTAATCACATAATACATTTCAAAATTAGACAAACAGAATCTCAAGAATTAACATAATAAAACAAAGCAAACAAACTTACATTGTCAGGAACACATAAACTCTACAAAGGCTCTCATTAGGAGAGAAAGAAAGGACAATCTGTTTCCATTGCATGTGCCACACACCATCACACCAAACAATAGTACCTTATCATTCATTAAGTGCACCTGAGGAGACTTAGCTCCTCCCATGATTGGCTATGTCATGTGATCCATAGGAATTCTCAACAGGTTAGTTCACCCAAAAATGAAAATTCTGTCAGTATTTACTCACCCTCATGTTGTTTCAACCCCGTAAGACCTTCGTTCATCTTCGGAACACAAATTAAGATATTTAAGATATTAAGATCGCTCCTGCATACAGTCCATAGGCTTCTTGAGGTACTGGCTCTTGCTGTCCTCGAAAAGTCATTAAAGACATCGTTAAAATAGTCCAAGTGACTACAGGGGCTCAATCTTAAGTTTATCAAACGACGAGAACAAAAATAACGACTTTATTTCAACTATCACTTCCTTCTCCATGAGCCTGTAAGTCAGTTAACGTAGTGTGATTGCGTAGAGCTACGTCACACGTAGGCTCACTATTGGCTGACGCTGGTCATGTGTGTGTGATGCGTGTGACGTACAATAACAGAAGCTTACGCTATTAAACTAGTAACCTGACTCGCGCAGAGGGAGAAATAAACGAATAGTTGAAATAAAGTCGTTATTTTTGTTGTTTTTTTGCGCACAAAAGTGTTCTCGTCGTTTGATAAACTTAAGATTGAGCCCCTGTAGTCACTTGGACTATTTTAACGATGTCTTTAATGACTTTTCGAGGACAGCAAGAGCCAGTCCCTCAAGAAGCCTATGGACTGTATGCAGGAGCGATCTTAATATCTTAAATATCTTAATTTGTGTTCCGAAGATGAACGAAGGTCTTACGGGGTTGGAACAACATGAGGGTGAGTAAATACTGACAGAATTTTCATTTTTGGGTGAACTAACCCTTTAAGATTCCTTAAGCAACTTGAGATCAGGGATATTCTCTGAGAGTGCTCTTGATACACTTGTTCAGCTGTGCCTCTGCCTGCTTCGTGAACTCACTCGGTTCTTGTCTGTGCTTAACAGCACCCCTACATACTGAACTGATGGAACATTGCAAAACGTGCATGCCATAAAAACAGAGATGTAGTGTTTTATTACTGAGCCACTGCTTGTAGCAAAAGAAGACTGCTACACAACAACATTGTGAATTCCGTCTAAACCCAAAGTTCCCAAAAATCACACTTGATTGAGGGCTGTGGGCCCAAAGTACAGTAAATGTTACATTATAACCAACAATATTATATTAAAATGTTAAAAGTTAGACGCTCCTAACTTGAGCATCTCTGGTCTAAATTAAAATGACAAAATCACCCTTTTTTCACAAATTAACCATATAATAAAACAACACAGAGACTTTTGATATGGTAGATGTTAAGTTTAGGGCAAGTTTCCGCATGTAAAGCTAAAATTGCTTATGAAATAATTTTTATAGCTAAAATCTTAAACCTATTTAAGAATATTTACTAGAGTTAAAAATGTGTGACACTTAGTTTACCTTCTTTTCATTGCCACACCCAGATTCACCTACAACACTTAACAAATTGCAAATGTCCCAGTTTATTTTGTGCAAGCTCATCTACATGAAGAACAGGAAGATGTAATTCAACATTAACCTTACTGGGAGCCAGATTTTATCCACCCGTTTCACAGATAATGATAACGCCAGTCCCTGACTAAAATGTTTTATAACTGCTAAATAACTGTTTTGACTGAATGCAACTTGCAACATATCTTAAAGGGGTCATGTAATGGTACATGCACTTTTTCGAGTTGACTGTACTGAAGTGTGAGTTGGCAGTGCCTGTACACAGCCATTAGCCTGGATGCCAGCCCGAACCTCGCCCACAACATTTCTTGAGCGGGAAGTTCGCACTCTGCACTCGATCCATTGAGGAGTAATTATGAACGGTTCAGAAATCGTCGGGTCAATCAAATTGCCAGAGGGGGTTTGATACGATGATGGACAGATCATCTGCAGTTACGTTTATTTAATTATCACTTTATCAAAGAGCGCTTGGGTTGAACGAAGTGTGCCGCACAAGCCCTCAAAACTGAAGCCTAAACGTCTCAATCGCCCCCCATTGACCGGTCCTAGTAGTATACAGTAGGTCATAAACCCCACCTCCCCATGTTATTCAACGGGACGTGAGACCAACTAAACAATTACATTACCCTTCACATATCCTTTTTCCAAAGATAGTTTCTGTCATTTACTGTAGTTTATATCACGTTGATTTAATTTAAGTGTTTGTTTTTAAAATAAGTTTGTTTTTAGTTATTTGATGCTGTAAAAACGGTGCTGTAACATCATAATTGACAGCTGTGATTGACAGGTTCTCTGTGTGAAGTACAGTAGACTCGCAAATCTTTTCTCACCAGAGTGCTTTATAAACGAGGGTCAATAAAGCTGATTTTGCTAAAAAGCTGCTCCTGAAAAAAGAATCGGTACCAATTATTCGTGTTCCTGCTGCACCTCCCGAAGAAGTAGCTTCACGATGATTGCGGCTACGGTTTAACTTTACACTAAGGGTATATTACGGCATGTTTTCTATGTACAACATTCTCAATATAATTAATAATCTCACGATTATAATGAACGACGCGTTATGGTTATTGTGTCATTACAAACTGAGTATGTATACAGTAAACACATAGCGTTCGCACATCTCACCGAGTTACTCTAACGTTACCCTGCGTTACCCTTAAAATTTGTCACTGCCATTGTTTTATCTCAAGATGCACACCAGTAATTTTTCTAAGGCACGTTTATAAAAGCTACTTAAATTGAACTAATTGAATCCTGGCTTAATCTAAGCCATGTCTGTGAAACCGGGTCAAAATGCTTTTCATTGTATCGATTGTTAAATATGCATAAAATATGTACTTGCTGGTTGCTCAGCGGAAATCACAGAGGGTTTGTACCTATCCCAAAGGCTTATCGATAAACCTGCACGCCCATTAAATCGGGAGTGAGAGTCATCCTCACCAGCAGCGCTGCACAAGCCGCTGTCTCCTAGCAAATGGGCCACCGAGGGAATTAGGTTACTAAATTAAAGAAGAGCACGTCTGCCTCTGCCATCTTCCCAGACCCTGTGATAGTAGGCTGATAACTTCATATCTCAAAGGATACTAAACCAGCAGAATGGAAACTTAAACCCCCTCAGACAAACTCAGATGTGAATGCACATATTCTTTGGTTAATCTAGAGTATTTTCATCCTTATTAGTATGTCTTCCAATTTTTAAGAGCTACATGTCTAAACAGCATCTCTTTCAACGCAGAGTCCATGTACAATTCAGACAACTGAGAAACTACAATGTACATTCTTTAAATAAAACGTTCTCCTATCTACAATACATTGGTTTCAGAGCAACAAGATGGCAGAAAGGAAGGCTAAATTAGTTTTATTTATACTTTTTATAACTCCGGGTGAATTTGGAATAGCATAGTCTTACTATTTCTGCAATGTAATGGATGACAACCACACTTGTTTAGCTTGTCAAGTGAAACTTTCTTACCAGTGCTGACACACAGTATTTCCAACCTGAACTCACAGGAAAATAACTATTTTACGGGATGGCGATTTCGTATCAATTCATACGATTTGAATAGTACAAAAGAAACTCATGAAGCCCCACCCCTAACCCTGCCCCTAAACTTACCCGACACTAGGATTTAAACAGATCGTACGAACACTTACAAGTGAGATCATACAATTTTGTATGAATTAGACACTGATTAAGAAAAACGTAAAAAAAATAAAATTAAAAAAAAAGTTAAGAATTGCTATGCGATTTTTTTTTTTTGGTATTTCCTCTTGAAATAGAAAGTTTGGGAAAGACATATCAACCCCATATCCTTTTTTAACATCCAATAGCCTTTAACAGCCAATAGCCTCCAAATTATAATTTGCTAGTTGGCAGTTGTAAAAAAAAACAAAAAAAAAAAAAACTTGCTTGTCAGATGACATTCAGGGGTGGCAGGACATTCTCATTAAAAAATCCCTGCAGAATGACTCATCCATATTTTTTTCAGTTTCCACAGATGTGAATGTTATGAAGCAGTCTTTATAAAATATGTCTGCTTAAAGTTAATTTAGTCAACATGAGATAAGCTCAAAGCTATCAGAATAAATGAATAAATAATGGATCATTAAAAAAGTTTCAGAATTTGGAAAGTTTTTATTAATTTATTTTTATGAGTCTTTTTATCTTTCACAGTTGTTCCACTATCACAACATCTATTTCTGTTCTAGCTCACATTTGGAATTGTGTATTGCAGCACTTCTCACATTTCTGTTTGTTTCGGAATTGCTTATGTAATGTTCCTCATTTGTGATTCACTTTGGAAATAAGCATCTGTTAAATGAATGAATGAATTGCACATAATAAAGTGCTCTTTTGTGATGCTGCATGCATAGTTTGGAGCCATTGAAGTCTAAATCCAACTTGTGAATTTTGCCTCACTAGTGTTAAAATGAGATTTTATGTTATAATTTAACTAAATCCAGTCATGGTTGTAAGGTGCAAAACATTGTAAGCTCACCACAGATCCTTCTTTTGCAATGTGACATCTGGTAATTAAAATCAGTACACAACCATAGATGCAAATCTTAAGTATAAACATATTTGACGGGGAAATATGTGGAATTGAAATATCATCAAGTGGTCAATGTAGAGAAGGCACATTTCAGTAGTAGGAAATCTAAAAAGTGCATGTCAAAAGTGCACATTAACTTAGCTGTGTTTAAATTAACAGTTCAACAGCACTGGGACTTTTCGCTGTTCTAATCACGCTTGCTGGTGTTTGCGCATTTCCAACCAGATCACACTAAATACGTCTTTATAGCACGCATTGTCATGTAATTTATACGCTAAAGTGAGTTTTTACATGCATATGATACGTATGCATATGATTTAGGTGTGGGGTGCCTGTGTATTACATGCAAATGTATCAAATGCACGCGAAAAAACTGCGTCTCATATGCACGTAAAAACTCATTTTCGCGTATAAATTACACAACAATACACAATGTGTGTTATAGAGACGCATTTACGTGAGAAGAGGCTGGCATTTCAGACAGTGGTGAGGATTTTTAGTAACTTTCTACAGATTACAAGTGACTGTCTCTATTAGTGATCAAATCATTCAGTCAACCGATTTGTTTATTCAGTAATGAGTCATTGAATAATCCGCTCCACTTGTTAAACACTAATTCGTTCAGGAATGAAACCGTCTTTGAAACACTTGAGGAAGGTTGATTCAAATGTTGTAAAGTTACTCTAATTTATTAAATTTTAGGCAGGAAATTTTGACTCTTTCTATAGGTTACAACTGACTGTCTTTATACAGTATGAGTCATTAAATCATTCACTCAACTGATTCATTAAAACAATATAATTCAATAATTCATTCAGGACTGTGTATACATCAACACAATCTCATGAAAATGCGTACTGTATCTATACCACGAATGTTATTTCTCGTGGCATTTATACGCCAAAAATGGTTTTCACCCAAAAACTGTTTTTGGCGTATAAATGGCACGAGAAATGACATCGTGCCACAGATACAAACTTTAATGAGATCGGGCTCGTATACATATACATTTTAACCTAATTTTCTTTAGTGCTCACACACACCCAAACACAAACTTCCTGGCTGCTCTATTGCTATCCTGGAGCAGTGGAAGTCTGTTGCTATGGTAACTTATCAGGAGTAGAACTAAATTGCTAAATGAGTATTGAGTGGATCAAGTATGTCCTGGGTATCTGATTTATATTTTCTCCTGCACCGTAATCTCTCTTGCTCTTTCTGTCTGTCTGTCCATCTGACAGTCGGCGTCTCTCTGTTGAGACTAACCCATCTGGGGCTTGTTTGGTGAAGATGTAAAGTCGCTCATGCAGAACGGTCCTTTCTGCCTCTGCTCTCTAGTGTTTGGGTAAAAGGATATCTGCATTCCTGCCAGAACTGGAGGAGGTTTCACAAATGCTATTGATCCACATTTTTCCTGTCCTCGCTTTCCTTCTCTGTCTCTCTCGCTCTCTGAGATGAGTGCTTAGGGATTGCCCCTCCAACACCAAATGTCAGGTGTTAACTAGCCAAGCATGAAGAGGAGAAAGAGCCAAGCTTTCTGAGATTTAACTCTGTTTCCCCTGTTATAGCCGCCCGCCTCATACTGACAGGAGCGAAGCGCACACACATACTCACACGTGCACATTCGCATAATCACAAAGAACAAAAGCTTTTGCTCACATTCAAAATGTCACCAAAGCATTTCTCTTCCAGGAGACAGAGCAGTAGTTTCTGGCTGAAAGGGAGCGTGAGGACTGATTGGGACTTTAAAGGTTAGTTCTTTGTTCACATGCTTTCACCAGACAAGAGGACCCGAGATATTGATTTGTGTTTTGTGAATGTGTTTTGCTGAGACATCTTTCTTATTTGTCCCCGTCTCTGCATTTTTCAAAAGGATTGTGCCTCAGCCTGTGAAACACAGCTTGCATTTTGAATCCCTTTTAAACATATTTTCATTCTTTTGTTGTCACACTCCAGTCAATGTTTCTCATTGTGAGTTTTATCTTTGTATAGATATGCCAAGTTGTGGCTACTAAAAAGCTATTGACCATGAACAGGCAAACGGACAGTTCATTAAACACACTGACCATTTGTAAGAACATGTTTAAGGTTGTCATAATGGGAATTATGTTATTCAGTTTGTAAACAATAAAAAAGAGAAAATATGAAGAGTTCAGATGCAAAAGCCTCTAAGTGCCATTTGAAATTTTCTTCTAAAATTATCATTTTTATCAAGCTTGTATATTTAAAGGACAACTCCGGCGCAAAATGAACCTTTGGTCTAATTACACATTGTTACCCAGTCAATCGTTATCTGAGATTTTTTTTCATGATTGCCGAATGTAAATAGTTTTATCTATAAAAACAGTTTAGCCTATAATGCTAGTATATAGGGCATAGAGTAATGACAAATAAAAATCGCTTTTTATTACCACTAACAAGGCTCAAAATAACCCCACAGTAACACGGTAGCACAATAAGGATCCATACATTCAAACCGAAGCATTGAGAACTTTGTCAGTGTCCATACCGTTTAATAAGAAGATATTTTATACACACAGTCAACTTTGCGAATACAGGAAGAAGCCATCTTTGAAAAATAGTCTCTACCAGTCGATCTACGAACGCCGATCCAAGCGCGCTGGTGAGATGTGAATAAAGTGATAATGTGAGCGCGAACAGTAGGCAACATGTACATTTTAAAGAGAAGAAAATGGTTCGTGTTTGTGTTTCTTCCGGAAACAATGGACCATATAAGATTCTGCACAGTTCAGCGCACTTGGATCAGCGTTCGTAGATCGACTGGTAGAGACTATATTTTAAAGATGGCTTCTTCCTGTATTCGTGAAGTTGACTGTGTGTATAAAATATCTTCTTATTAAACTGTATGGACACTGACAAAGTTCTCAATGCTTCGTTTTGCATGTAGGGATCCTTATTGTGCTACCGTGTTACTGTGGGGCTATTTTGAGCCTTGTTAGTGGTAATAAAAAGCGATTTTTATTTGTCATTACTCTATGCCCTATAGACTAGCGTTATACTAGCATTATAGGCTAAACTGTTTTAATAGATAAAACTATTTAGATTCGGCAATCATGAAAAAAAATCTCAGATAACGGTTGAATAGGTAACAATGTGCAATTAGACCAAAGGTTCATTTTGCGCCGGAGTTGTCCTTTAAGTTCAGTAATTTCACTTAAATGGCAATGAAGATTACCTATTAATTGTCCTTTAAGTGAAATTACTGAACTTAAATATACAAGCTTGATAAAAATGGTCATTTTAGAAGAAAATTTCAAATGGCATTTAGAGGCTTTTGAATCTGAACTCTTCATATCAAGACCTTAAAAAGACCTTTACTAAGTACACAGTTGAACCTTTTTGTTAAAATGTATCATTATATTGTTAACTTTTGTCTGAATGAAGATGATAAAAAGTTAACAAAAAGGACACATTTTATTCTAAAATATTTTAGAATTTAATTTATTAATCGAACTATAGCATTAATGTTTGAAAAGTGGTCTCATCGACCATGATATATGTGCTTAATCAGGTGTGTGTATGTGTGGGTTTAGGGGTACTGTTCGTCTAAGGGGATAGAATATAAAGTTTGTACAGGATAAATATCATTATGTCAATGGAAAGTCCCCATAAAACATGAAAACACAACGTGTGTGTGTGTGTGTGCGTTACATGTGAGAAAGATGTGCTACTCTCCTACTGAGCACTGAAGAAGCGCTAATTAGCCTAATTCTATTCTCTGAACCCTTGGGTTTAATTAGTCATACTGACTCACTGATGACTAGAGCTTTTAATCAATTCTACAACAAAAATAAAATGACATCTCATCCCGATTTCTGTCTCCACCTCTAACATCCTTGTTGTCTGCGCAGATGATGTCATACTATTTCCATTTGCGACTCTGATGGCTCAGTCTTTTTTGGTGGTTTAAGTCAGGCTTAAAATCAGGCAGCAAAAGAGGACACATTTTTAATGGATCAAGACACGGCTACCTGCTCCTATTCTAGCACACTACATTACCTGCTATGACTCATCGGTAATTGCCTCTATCAAGGATACAACAGCAGATATCAAAAGAAGACTGATGACAACATTGATCAAATAGCAAAATAGAGCAGGGGTTTCCAAAATGGACCGCAGACCACCTGCGGCCCAACAGTGTTATTAAATTCCTCCTGCAGGTTAATTTAGATATGTAATTAGGTTTGCCCACTATAGGAGAAAAGAAGGGTTCCAGTTTTCACCACTGTAGCATAGTAAAACTGATTAGGTTGTCATTTTCACTCATTCTCCCACATCAAAAATGCAATTCTTAACATGGCAAAGGTTTGATAATGTTATGTTGGTAAAATTAATCAATGTGAAGTCTTTGAGATCAGCGTACGTTGGGGTTTACCTTCCATGAATTTGTTGATTATAATAATAATCCAGCGTCTTCCAAGACTTCCTCTTGGAAATTGATGCTGATATAGTGATGACCATTTGGATCTATTGTGGCTTGACTAGAGCCTCGGCTATTTTATCACATGAATTCTGAACCTCCCTGGTTAGATCAACATGAAGAATTTGTGTTCAAAATAATGGCACAGCTCCAATTTTTTTTTTTGCGTTTCTGGGAGGAGATTGAGAGCTTTCCAAAGGGCCATGGGTGCCCCTGTGACAACAAGCTTGGACCCCCTTGTGGCCTTGAGTGTGAAATCATTTTTTAGTGTCACGCATTGAGTGTGACAGTCACTCATTTCGGTCTTTTGTCATGCATTCCCATCACACATTGTATTTCTCATGCGAAAAAGCTATTTATAATATATTTAATATGCCGCAATTTCTTTGGAAATCAAGTGTGTCTCCCCTGGAGTTCATGCAGGGCTGTGTTCAACCCAAAACATTTTTTTAAACAGAAACGGTGATGCGTTGAACACACTGTTCTGATGACGCAAGAGTTGCAACTACGGCAGCTGAGAAGGCCATTCTTTGTGTTCTTTGTGAAGAATTTTCAGAGCCTTATGAAGTCAGTATAAATATGTGTTTAATAAAATATGCCCGATGTTACAGTCACTGCACTTGCCGCCCAGAATACAAGAGAACATCCCAATCGAGTGAAGGGATTTGTGGAAACTGAAATGGAAGCACATATTTACCTAATTCAGACTAAGTGTATTGCATAGTCGATGTTATAGGTCACTTTTAAAATCATGTCATATTTTATAATTATATCCTCGCAATGGATGCATTAATCATTACATCTGTCTTTCAAATATGTCAGGTAAAAAATCAACTATGCATCCTCTCATTCACCCTGAGAGGAAAGCCCCCTAAAAGGCCATAGGATAATTCGTGGGAAGATTTGTTGTTAAATTATTGTTTATTAAACTGTTGTAGTAACTTAATATCACATTTTAATCATGCTGATTTTTGGAGGAGAAAAACTGAAATGGCACTCTTCGTGTGATATTGATACACTTCATAAGATTATATAAATATATACATTTTCTAACCCCCATATCTTGAATTTTGTGATCATTCACATGCATTCATAAATACATTTTAGGGTCTTGATGTTTGTCAATAATATGAAATATTTAATTCAGAAAGGACAAAACAAATGATAAAAAATGAACCCAAAAGGATCTATATAGAACCTTTTTCCTGGTTACAAAGAACCCTAAAGGGTTCTTATTATTGAACCCTTAAAAAGGTTTCTGTATAGAACCTTTTAGGGCTTCCAAATATGTAGCGCTGATAGAACCTTTAAAGGTTCTATATAGCACCTTTTCTTCTAAGAGTGCAGCTTGCCCCCCCAGTTGAAATGGTCTAGAACCGCCACTGATGCTAATGAAGAAATATGTAACAGCGCTTTCATCTAATCATATAATTCAAGCAGATTTGCAGTCCTTTGAGGGGACGTTAATTTATACTCAAGCTCTCTATCCATTATTCATTTCAAATAATTAATTGAAAGATGGAATTTGTTGGAGTGAAAACTGGAACTCAATGAAATGGATTTTGAAGACACTCTTGACCCAAAACCGATACATCCCAATATTGACTAATGAGGCATCGCGTCATAAGAATGTTGGGAATGTTTGGCTTCACTTATATATGTGAACAAACATTTTCTTCTCACAACGCTCAACTCTAACGTCATTAGAACTGTCAATTGTTGGCACATTCTATTTCCATGAGTTTCAGCAGTCCTCCACTTCATTGACATCAGAAAGGGCTTTTGTGAGTAACATAATTCAGCTTTTTCTTTGAATACACCTTTTCTCTATTGAGGCCTTGAAATGTTCTTGATATATACTGATTTATTTTCTTTGTCTTTTTGTTTTTGAGATTATGCATCCATTAGACACATGATTTGATCTCTAACTTCATAATAAATAATTGACCATTTTTACGGGGTTTCAAACCATAGATAGATACTGTAGATAGATAGATAGATAGATAGATAGATAGATAGATAGATAGATAGATAGATAGATAGATAGATAGATAGATAGATAGATAGATAGATAGATAGATAGATAGATAGATAGATAGATAGATAGATAGATAGATAGATAGATAGATAGATAGATAGATAGATAGATAGATAGATAGATAGATAGATAGATAGATAGATAGATAGATCAACATAGACTACATACTGCATGACCCTGTGCTTTAATTTGCCATAGATGTACAAAGGCATCATAGAGAAACAGTTCAGACCTGTGATCTCTCTCTCTTTCACTTTCCACGTTTCTCTTGTCCCTCACTCCCTGACTTTAATTACTGTGAGACTGAATTCATACACCTTCATAGATGGGCCAATTAGACTCAAGTGCGTTTTTATCTGCCTTGTTGAAAGAAGTGTTTGCGGGTATGAGCACTTCTCTCAATTCAGTCTCACTGACTTTGCCGACTTGGTCTCGCTTTTTTCTTTATTTTCCAAATGTATATGCAAAATAAGGTTTTATTCTGGGTTTTTTGGTGGAGGGTGGTAATTATTCTTAGGAAACCAGCCACCTCAATAGTATTCGTGATTTAAATAGGAACAATACCTTACTTTGCTAGAGACAAACAGGAGACACTTAGAAGAATGAAACCGATACTAAAGGTCTGTCTGTCAGGTTTAATATGAAATATATACTGAAATGTCAGTATAAATTAAACATTAAAAACATTATTTTATATACATGTGAGACATTTTAAAAAGCTGTATTGTCCTGTTTGTTTTACTGATTGTTTGCTAATGTGAATTGTTATAATGTTATTATAATGTTCAAAAAGAGATGTCAAATGTGATCATTGGCAAGGAAAGAGTTCTGTGTGCACATATGGGATCTGTGCCGTTAGCCAAAGTTTACTTTTCCTCTTTTTTAATTTGAGGTTTATATATTGCGTTTAATCTGAATGTTTGTTTGCAAATCACACTTTTTGCCCATTCATATCAAACACCTAACATCTCTTGCTAGGAATGTGGCACTTGGACGCGCTTTATCGCAGTCTAAATGTGTCTAACTTTGCCATCTGTTCTCTAAGTAGCTTGAGTACTTGGAAGTCACAAACCAAAAGTTAAGATATGCACAAACCATTTTTCAAACAGGTTTTCGAAAATGTGAAAGCAAATCCCAACCTGTCATGTGGACAGCAGTCAATTTAAAAAATTTGCATTTGTTTTGTAGCATGAAGCTGTCTGAAGTATATTTTCACAAGCAAAATAATTCAGCGCACAATGCAAAAGAAATATGTAATCGGAAAAATAAATAGCTTGTTTAGCCATTTTTTGACATTGCACCTATGATATCAAATAATATTTTAGCATTAATCAATCTATACATTAATTTTGCACATTTTAGGGCATTTTATCATTAGTGTTATCCAATATTTGATCTCATATTATTATTATTATTATTAGATGATGAATATTTCATTTATACTTTAAATAGCTGTTAAACTGTTTTTTCCAAATAAAATAAAAATAGCACTACACACAAACCACTACCCAACATCTGTCAAGTAAAACTACCAGTTAATGCAGGACCTCTAGGAATACTTTTCTGTTTCAGTCTAGCTTGTTTTGTTTACTGTGAAACTCTGTTTCATCATATTTCTCTATGTCCATTAGGGAGCAGCTGTGCCAACAACCCAGAAAAGTTTTGGGTGAATAGCTGCAGCATAAATAGTTTATGATCTGTGATCTGTTTATTTTTTCCATGCCCTTATTATTTCGAAAGCTGAATCTTAAGAACATACTAAGCGTGAGGCCACAAGACCCTTATCATTGATCACTGATGAGAAGATTGAGCAATTACAAATCCGCATGTGGGACCTGAATCAAAAAAAAAAAAAAACACAAAAAAACATTAAACTAAAAACATTAAATTAAAACAGATTCCACAGGTTCCAATATTGTCTTTAGGGAAACTCAAACAAAGGAAAACATGTGATGAATGAAAGCAAACTGAAAGTCCATGAAAACGAAACTAATTGAAAAATAAATTGAAATACAATGCAAAAGTAGCTGTAAATGATGCACAAGATATCATAGAACTATTTAAAGCTAAAATAAATGCTGACAAGCAACACATTCTCATCCCAAGGCGTCATCTAACTGACAATTTTGACAAGACATTTTTTTTACGTTTATGTTTTTTTTTTTCTTTTTTTTTCTTCCCATCACTGAATTTGTCAAAGTCTGACAGTTGAGGAATCAAATACTTGAATGATACTCAGACTTTTGATTTAGGTACTTATGTCCAAAAGCAGAGTTGTATATTTCTCTCAGAAAAACCTACTGCTATAGGCATTATGTACAAAATGTCTTCATGTACATATTGTCAGTATCTAATAAATGCTATTCTTCATATAGATCCAAAATAAACTTGCGAAGAGCACTGTGATTGGCTCTTTCTGTCTAGGTGGTTCTAGAACAAATTGTAAGTGCATATTTTGACTAGGGATGCACTGATGTGAACATTTTGGCCGAGACCGATAATTCTTTATACTTGAAAGCCAATAACTGATATATCGGCCGATAAATCTAAATCCAATTTTTATCTCAGAGCCTGATTGCAAAAACAAACGTTTCACAATTAAAATCCTTTCATGTAGCCGATATGCCAGCACATTTTGCACTTAACTATATTTTTCTTTTGATTCCAATCATATTTCAAGCAATTAAGATCAATCATGTTGAACAGTGCGCATCTTAAGTGTCTCAAGAGTCAAGTGTTGAAGGAAATAATTCATTATTTATCAGCTTTAATACATCAGTCAAATTTTATTATCGGGCCGATGAAGATAACATAAAAATGAACAAACATTGGCCGATGCCGATATGGTGGCCGATATATCGTGCATCCCTAATTTTGACCATAATAAATTCTGGCTATGAGACTAAGTAGGTTATAACTTCTCTCGTGTCCTGAAATATATTTATCAATTCATGGACACTGAGACCAGATGTTCATAAGAATATTGTGCCAGTAGCTTATAGTTAATATCAAAACACTTGTATTCCCTCTCTGAGTGAAACACATACAGTTATAGAAAAAATAGAGAGAGATTCTGGCCAGAGGTTTGATCCCCATGTTATTATGTACATACATTTTCCATTGAATTTTGATCGTTTTTGTCTGTCAATAATTCAGTGTCTTTTGATAGAGAAAGACGATCAAACAGACAACTGAGAGCGAAGATCGGGTTGCTAATTATTGCATAACAGTCACAGAGCCATTTTTGTCTTATTATTGTGACATGAATACTGTATATACTGAGCAGATGCGCTGAAAATTATGAATATTGCCACTTGGGAGAATTTTAGAAACTGAGCATTAGAAGAGTATTTAGAAATAGTCATGCTAATGGAATAGTAATCTTGCATAACTGATAGTGATTCAATATTTCAGAACTTTTTTTTGGAAGTCTGAAAATCTCTGGTCTGCTAATTATCGTTTTTTTTTTTCTCTCTCTCTCAATGTGTGTGTGCCTGAAACTGGTGTTTCCATCTACAGTGAGCATTATGTAGATGTATGTTAATGGGTATGTAAATAAGGCCATCATCATCAGGACTTCAGCATGCTGTTATCATGTTTCTGTTTTGATTATGAACCCGCTGTGTGAATGAAATCGAATGATGATCAAATGATAGAGGCACGAGAGTGTCTGGATAACCTCTTTCTTTAATCTGTCCACAGCTGATCCACTGTGTGTCTGATAACTGAGTAGATTACCACTGACCAGGGGCTAAATGTGTAGAGACGCCAAGCATATTGTCTTTGTAAATGGTATGTAATCCCTCTTTTTCACTATCTCTCTCTCTCTTCGTGAGCAAACCTGCACAAACACACAATGTTTAACTCTTATGTTTGGTGTCTGAGAGGCCCTAAGGCCCCTTTAATAGCTCAAAAAAACAAACATAATTTTACACTGAACTTAAGTGTTTAATTTTCCCTCATCTTCCTGAAGATGACTTATAAACAACATTAATTACATGAAATGTCCATATCAGAAATGTATCTTAAAATCAATTACTTTTTAATAAGCATAAAATTATTTCCACATGCTAAGATTTTCTGTACTGTAGTCTGATTTTATTTTGGATGTTTTCATTTTGGACATCATTTGGGTCTCTGGAACCTCAAACATACAGACAGTAAAAAATACATTTTCAACAACATGATATTTAATCATTTCTGTTCGAATGACGTGAGCTTGTCTAAAACATATGGTTCTTACTAGCTTTATTGTCCAGTATAACATTTGTTTCTTGGATAACTGAACCCATGTTCGAGCATAGTCGTTTTTTCCATTTCAAGTGAGCAACTGCAAAAACATTCCCAATGGAGTAACCTGGGGTTAAGAGGCTCACAGTGGTTGGGTATGATGGAAAACCGGAGCAGATAGTGACAGGACTGGGATATAATTAGCTCCCGGGTCACTATCACTAATAATTGTTATTGAACCTTTAACCTTAGCAGGACAGATCATTAATCATCAGGCTGTATTCAGTAGAATTTAATATAAGCAGAGAGAGATTAATATTAAGCATATGCGATTAATTTGTGCAATGTGTTGCTTCTGATGGTAAATTAATCCACCATTCAAAAGGTTTAACTTATTTATTTTGTTTCAGAAGTGCTGGAAGTGAAAATATCATGATCATTCAATTGCTCATGATTTTACAGTTATTAATAATTTTCATTTGTGAGAAAGAAGAGAGAAATGTTGACTTTTTGTTTATTGTTTTGTTTTCTTTTTTAAACACAATGACCAGAAAAATCCAAAATAGTCAACAAGAAATAAATAAAAATCTTTATTTGGTCTTTATTTGGAGCTCATTCTCAAAATTTTTGTGTTAGCTCATTTTTTGTATTTAGCTATTGGTAACTATTTTGGATTTTTCTGACCATTGTGTTTGTTTTTTTCTTGGATGATTGGGTTAATGAGTCAAATAATTAGATCAGGTGTGATGGATTACGTTTTTGTGGATTTCCAACACTATACACTGATATATATATATATATATATATATATATAAAAACTAAGAAGAAACATAATTACTAAAACTATTAGTTTTAGTAATAAAACCCTTAAATATGTGGTGTCGGGTATTCTGGGTTTGACAGTTTATGACTTTTTACTGTAAATTGTAAGATGGTTTGTTTTGGGTTTTTTTACTTCCAACCATGGTACAGTATTTTACTGTAGAAATTACATAAAATTTACGGTTAGATATCAGTTTTTACCTTACTGTTTTAATTTACTGTTAACCAATTAACGGGTTTTTACTGTAGCATTTTTTACAGACTTGTTTTGTTTTTTTACAGTCTTACATGCAAGAAAAGTAAAATCGACATTTTTTACATTGTTTCATAAACAGTGTTAAGATAACATGATTTAATCAAATAATGATTGGATATGAATTGAGAAAAGCAGGTTCAGAACCATATGGAGTATTAATAAACAGGTGGATTGTATAAAGCTCTACTGATATGAAGAGAACCAGGAGAACAGACATGAGAAAAGGCCAGCTTTAAGACAGTGAGATTTCTACTCCTCATAATACCCTTTTCCTGCACCTTTTGTGCTGTGTAATAGCACTTCTGTGATGGACTGGAGCTGTCTGTGAATTACACTTGATACTTTCATAAAAATAGGTAATATGACAAAAATTCATAAGCAAGTTAAGTGAGCTGTTGTAGGTGTGATGTGCTTGTTTCGATGGGTGCATCAAAGCACACACACACAAACACATGTGCATTCTTCACACAAAGCCCCTCAAGTGAAGAGAAGTCATGGTAATTAAGTTGTTCAAGCAGTGAGCTGTGAAAGAAGGAAAGTTCTTGTTTCTTCTTTCATCTTGACATCTAGCGTCCTTTTGACACAATCACACAATCCTGCTGCCCTCTAGTGCCAATTCTCCATGTTTTTTTCCTCCGCTCCTATATAGTCCACTGACGGATGTGTCACAGAATATTTGTTTGTTTGTTTGTTTGTTTGTCGAAATGCTCAATGGATGATGACAGTTTCTCAGTATGGGCTCCACTATTAGTCTTTTTGAATAAACTAAAGTGCTATGATACATAAGTTCACGTTCTGTTTGAATGAGACTACATTGGAAGTTCATTTGGTGCATGAATTATTTTCTGATATATCATTAAATCGTTTTTTTTTTTTGGGTCAATCACAGAATTCTGCAATAGCAAATGGTTAAACTATTTGTGCTCAAACCAGTGTGATGTGATCATAGATTGAAATATGATAACAAATTGTAGTTTGCAATATTAAGCAGCATGACTAACTGTTTCTACAGCTAAATTGTGTATTTGGAACAGTAAGTAGATTACACCGGAAACATCACACATTCAGCGTGAAACTAAAGTTGCCATAGTCTTTTCTTCCCTATGTGATGTACAAACAGCTTTTCGAACAAGACAAAATGTAGGGTGGGACTTGATTTTGTCAATCGGGAATGGATTGGATGGTTGTGGATTGCTATCGCGGTGATGTCATGTGAGTGACAGGTGTCCCTCCCTCATGCCAGTTAACGCATCATCAGAGAAGAAATATCATTGCAAGAGGGACAGGAGTTATTTTAATGTTCATAATTTAAAATCATTTATAATTAAAGCTGCTTTTTATTGTATGAAGCGCTATATAAACGGTAATTCGTATGAATTACAAGGTGGCTAATTCTTAGGAATTCGTACGACCTAAATCGTACAAATTATTACGTTTTTTTTTTTTTGCTAATTCATATAAATTTTATGAGTTACCAAATTCGTATGAATTCGTACGAATGAGCTACCTCTGACCCCGCCTGTAACCTATACATCACGTGGGTTTAGACAAATCGTACGAAATCGGTCATACGAATTCATACGAATTAGCCACATTTTTATCGCTCGTACAAATTCGTACAAATTGGTTGTGAGATCGCGTTGGCTCACTAGTTGTCAGAAGGTAGTTTTTAAGTTTAGGTATTGGGTAGGAATCAGGATTGAGGGATGTAGAATAATGAGGCATTATCATGTGTTTTAATAAACAGTTAATAGCCTAGAAATACCAACCCGATCTCACGACCAAGTCGTACGAATTCGACGAATGATTAAAAAGTGGCTAATTTGTAACAATTCATACGACCTCACTCGTACGAATTAATACGATTTTGCTAAATCGTACATATTTTATGAATTGGCCAATTCGTATGAATTCGTACGAATGACCTACCCCTTACCCCGCCCCTAAACTTAACCATGACGTGGGTTTAGACAAATCGTACAAATTAGTACGAGTGAGGTCGTACGAATTAGTACGAATTAGACACTTTTTAATCATGCGTCGAATTCGTACGAATTGGTTGTGAGATAGTGTTGCAACCACACATGCTAATAAGCAACTATTAATAGTGAGAATTGGACCCTAAATTAAAGTGTTACCGATAATTCTAATCTTTCATGAATATGTATTTATTTATTTGGCGAGTAGCCCTGTACCGTGCAGAAATATTGCAAAACAAACCCCTTTATGATATTGTACAATAATGACTGACTGACTGACTGACTGGATCTAAAGCTTACAGGAGTAATCCATATGTTTTGATTTATTTGTGTTTCAGAATAAAGGTTTTAATTAGCCGCTCTGGATTTTCAGAGGTTGAGTCAAGGGTGTTAAAGTGTGGCATTAAAAAAAAAAAAAATCTTTCCATATTTTTTTTTTTTCCTCCAACACAAAAGCGCTCCCTGAGGGGACTGACATTTCAAACGGCTGTGTGTTTGTGTGGCTCCTGTTTGTGCATCTAAGATACGTAATACAGATTATAGGAGCGGTGGTGTTTACGGCGTACTGTACGTGCCAATGCGCTCGCAGGTGTTTGCATGTGTGCACAATGTCGTCCTGTGGGTGGAATATTTTCTTCCTTCCCTGCGGGTGAGTTCAGTATAAATCACTCTGCTTTCTGATTGGTTTGAGTGACTTCTGCAACCTGCGATCTGACCTCAATATTTGTGCAGGCCATTGCTTATAAACAAAACGAATGGAGTATTGAACTTTGCTACAGCACCGACCAGGTCTAATCCAACATACAGTCACACAGTATTAACAGGTTTAGCCCAGTCAGCCCTACCGAAGAGAATGTATTCATGCCTCCTCCTGCACGCAGGGGCTCTGTCTCATCAAAAGCCATCAGCATAAAATCAGTTCCCTTTCCACAGCTCTGCAAACACACTGTAAATCTAAGATGAATAAAACATCAGACACGTCAACAAACACCCTGATCAATGAGGGTGGGGGTGCTGAGCCGAGGGAAGGCTGGACAGTGTGTGTGTGTGACAGATAATGAGTCCTAGATAAAAGTGTGTGAGGACGTGTCATTTGGACCAGTGTGTTTACGGGACTAATTTTGTCACAAACACACACACACACTGAGAGATAACGTCAGAAGCTCCCTGCACACACACACACACACACATTCACATGGCTTTGTGATTGCCTGGAGAGGTGGATAAAAGGAAGAGAGTGAGAAATCACATAAGAGAATGTGGCTTTGATAAACGAATGAATCTCTTTTTTTTCCTCTCAACATTGTTCAGACAGAGGAAAGTTCGGGGAAAATCGTGCAGAGTACAAGGATATATGCGTGTGAGAGAGGAAGCTAGTTAAAAGAATAGTTAAAAGGAAAGAAAAGAAAGTTTGTGAGTGGTACTTTAGTCTTTAAAGCAAACTGTCAAGTATACAGTATAGCTGACTGATTGTTCAAACACAAAAAAATAACTTATATAACTTATAATTTATAATTTATGTATATAAATTGCAAATACAGTATGAAAATGTATTTATTCAATTATTCTGCCATTCATAAAGAATAATCAGTGAATTCCAAAGATTTCCGAAAAATTAAAAGTAAATTAAATTTACCCTCTGGTGTTCTTGTTTTTTTTTTTTTTTTTTTTTTATAAAAATGAATGTAGCTACTATTTTGTAGTTCAATAAAGTTTGTTTGTAATATGTCATTTCTGATGTAAACTGTCATAAATCGTGAATGCTTTGGAGGACAGGATTCAGTTTGGTCTGTTTTTTGTAAACGACACATTGGTCTGTTTTTTTGTAAACGACACATGGCAGATTATTGCTGAAGTGAAAAATGTTTCTTTTTTTTAAGTGAACTTTGAAAATTATATAGAATTTTAATAATATTGTTATGAAAAAGCCACAAAAATACTATGTTTACTCTAAAACTGTGAGAAAACCAAAGCCATCAATCGAAATAAGTTGTGTTCCAAATAACCAAATGTTTCCAAGATGAATTTAGTCTCCCATTCATTTCCAAAGTGGTCATTTTTGACCAGAAGAAGTACAGGTTTGACTATCTATTGAAAGTCCCTGATTTTTTTTGTTGCTATTAATGCATAGAAGACATAGATCGTATATGGATGGATGGATGGATGGATAAATCTTGTAGAATGTACAAGGATGCGATTGTGTTTGGTTAGAATAGGTTCAAGAAATTTCAGTTACTAGAGGGCAAATATATGACTGACTGGAAACTGAAACACTTTTGTAGTGTACATGTACATACAAAATGTCTAATCATACAACATTGCATAGATGATGAAAATTTAATTATTCCCATTAATCTGCCATTCATCAAGAATAATCACTTAATCCTGATGATTTGGATTCTAATTTTCTAATTGGATTATCTAATTGTGCCCAAACATTCTAAATTATTAAATTCATGAATAGTGAGCCAATGAGAAGTCATCCAAGCTGAATTAATGAGCTGTGCATTCCAAACAGACCGACCGTATAGCCAAGAACTCCCCACACTGATCTGAGAACTGATCTAGATTCTTTTACTTTTTATCTGTCATCTGATTCCAAAGATTTCATTCAAAGAGTAATGGAAAAAGCAAATGTTGCATAAAATAGGCTAATATTGACAAAACATTCACAGTATTCAATAAGGCTGGATTCTCTATATGCCGATTAATAACTGATGCATTAAATTGTGATAAAAAACTATTCACAGCGTGAATCCTTAAGGAGTGGAGTTCTAATCATGAACAGACTTTGAGTGAATGCACATGAAAGTTATTTGTATTCATTATGAGTTAATTGTTCCTTTTGTCATTATTTTTATCTCGTTTATATTTGTATCTGCACTTTCCGTCGCTCAGGGGCAGATGGTTTGTGTTAAAATTGCTAGTTGAATAAGATTAAAGCAAAAGCCCGCAAGGCAGACGTGTGCTCTCTCTCTAAAATTCTCATCAGTAAAATCAACAAAACATCTCTCAGTAGGCCAAACCCAAAATCTTCGGTCGTCGTGCAGATTAAGCCTTAAAATCATGTTAGTTTTGAAATGTGTCCAAGTCTGAGTGAATGAAGAGTCTTAGTAGCGAGAAGCTTGTTAGACAGTTTTTGATTCGGTCTCGGATTGATTAAAGTTGGGGCTGTTGTTGTTCTGCCTCTTTGTGATGTAACGGCTTATAGGCTCTGTATTTTTCTAAAAGAGTAACTTCAATAAAGTTACAGCAGGCATTGGTTCAATACTTTAACCAAGACTCAAGAAATAACAATAGTGCGGTCTAATAGTCATTATGTGCTCATTGTGCTGAGTACTGCCTCAAATAATGCTGCACAGTACAGTACAGATGATAGACACACATGGCAAAATGTTTTGAATCTTAGGGCACGTTTTCCAAACGATGATGCTAAAAACGTAAAAAAAATTTCCTTACCAGTGCACATGACAACGTTGTCAAATGATCCCTGTTCACACAGATAGCAGAACATTACTAAAAAATGCTGTAATGTTCTTCCAGGCTAGTAGTTGGCGATGCCACTTTGTAAAGAAACAGAACACGGATAAAGACTGAACAATAATACCAACGCAATCTCATCCCAAGGCGTCATATACTGACGCTTTTGCCAATGCGTAGACATCCAACGCACATGACACTCTTTAGCGTCAATATAACACCCACACAGTATGGGTAGGTTTAGATCTGGGGTAGGGTTAGGGTTAGACCACTAGGAGGCGCCTTCTGCCCCATATATATCTGCGTCTCATATTGACGCTAAAGGGTGCATGTGTGTTGGATGTCTACGCATTGGCAAAAGCGTCAGTATATGACTCCTTGGGATGAGAACGGGCTGATAATATGCATGTGCATATAAGTCACTTTTTCACAAATTCATGTTTTTGTAGTTTACATGATGATAATGACATAGTTTTCAAAAACTTGCACGTTGAAATCCATTTTAAAAAGTTTGCACTTTCAACCCCACAAAAAGCTGTTGTGATGTAAATGAACGACCAAAACACATAACATAAAAAAATTTTGTGTAAACGGCCCCTTAAATATCACTTGTTGCCCAATCAAAGTCAAAGGTTAACAATCATACAAAAATAACCATATAGCTTCATTAAAGAGTTTCAACACGTTCCGATAAGTGCCATAAAATGCTCCTAAAATTTTATTTTGGGGAAACTTGTTGTAAACTCATGTTAAAGTGGGTGATACTTTGGTCTTCAATCCTATAGATCATGTCTTGATAGAATCCTGCATTTATGTTTTGATTGGGAAAAAAATCATCAGTTTCTAATTCTATGATGATTAAAGGGGTCATGAACTGGCTTTTTAAATTTTATTATATTCTTGTCTGAGGTCAACTTATGACGTTCGCTTGGTTTTTGCATTCAAAAACATCAAAATGAATAAGTAATAAACTATTTTCTACCCTAGTTTTGAGCCTAGCTGAAAAACGCTCGTTTTTTTATGGGCGTCTCACTAAAGACTTGGAAGTAAACGCCCACTGCTGTGAGTGGATAACAGTTTTGCATATTATAATGAGTTTCAACTCACTCGTCGGTGCAATTGTTTTGAAAACGTCCGATGTTGAAAAATGGTTATCGGAATGATTCGCCCATACATGTTCGACCCAGAGTCCATGTGTTTCTAGCCTGACTATGCTAGACTTCCTACTTCCGCTAAGTGAAGTAGCAGAGTCTGGTATTACCAGGCTAGTGTGTTGCACAATTCCTATCAGATCCAATATAGACGGCACAGCACTGTTCTTTAATCTTAATCGGTCTGCAAATCCAGTCTTGTTTACAAAACAATCCTCAGTGAAATGAAGCGAACAGATGGACAATGTTTTACCTCATCAGCTGGAACGTCATTAAAAATAAAGTTTATCCATGCAATCCTATTGGAATCCAGAGGAGGCTTATGCTGCAACTGTCTTCTTCCACAACCAGGCACTGCACAATATTCTGTATTGCTCGGTAGCTCGATCCGGATTGTCATCACGAGGTAGGCATGTATGTTATTTAGCTATGCGTGTAATGCGCGAATCGGTGGGCGGGACTAAACCGGTCGTGTTGAAGTAGGAGTTGATCTTCTTCTGTGGGGGTGGTGTTTTATCCTCTTCTTCGTCATAGTTCCCCACTTTGAAAAACGCGTGCTGAGCCTGGTGTCAATAAAAGCTTTTATTGGACTAACAAGGACGTTTTCAGTTCTGAAATTTACAGGATATTCTTATAATATGATGACCTGTTAGATGTCAAAAGCTCAAGGAAAAATAGATTTCTCAGTTCATCACCCCTTTAAGAGCATACAGTATTGTACAAATGTTGTTGGTTTTTTTTAACCTCTCACCAAGTCTGCTTCTAGTTAAATACAGTAGCTGTATTGTGAAATATGAATATAATTTTAAATAAGTGTTTTCTATTTATTAACATATATTTTTCATATATTTATTCCTGTCAAAGCTGAATTTTCAGCATCATTACTCCAGTCTTCAGTTTCACATGATCCTTCAGAGATCGTTCCAATATACTGATTTGATGCCCTAAATTTTATTTCATTTTTTTATTATCAATGTTGAAAACAGCTACGATGCTTAATATTTTTTTTGAAAACATTTTTTTGGGTGCGGGGATTCTTTGATAAATAGAAAGTTTGAAGGAAATTTATTTGAAACTGATTTTTTATTTCTTTTTTTTTTTTTACAATGTACATAAAAGTCTTTTATACTGTCTCTAATTTTAATGCATTGAAAACATATTGTTTAAAATACTTGCTTTGTTGATTCCACATTCATACCACATTTGTAAGAATGATTATTAATTAATACATTTCGAGATTTAACAATAATATCAAATTTGTATAATAACTTTTTGTATAATGTTTTATAAGAGGTGATATCTTAATTAAACAGTCAAATATCACAATATTAATTGCAAATAAAAATATGAATCACATAAATCGATATCCTAGCCTGGTTAAAACCAGACCATCTCAGTTTGTAACTGAGTTATGGTCTGGCAAAGCTTCATAGACAAATCATTTCCAGAGGGGCGTCACCAACGGACGTAGCTCAAATGCCTCAAAGGCGCAAGATAGACCTAAAACCAATCAGAGCGCTGAAGGAGATGACGTATGCAGAGCGACGTTCGTCTAGAATAAATGAGCAGACAATCTGATTAGCTACTTGCTATTTAAAATTAACAGCAAGACAAGTGAATGTGCTTTCCATTTAGCCTGGATGCCAGCCCGAACTCAGCCCACAACATTTTTTGGTCGGGAAGTTCGGTCTTGACTAGATCCATTGAGGAGTAATTATGATTTTTTCCTGGTTCGGTTAAGACATGCCCCATAATCAAAACCCTACGGAGCGGTCTCAGACTCATATTCTGACCAGAATATGAGTATGACGAAGTCAGGCTACTTTCCATTATCACACACAGTAAACAAAACCTTAACAAAAAAACAAAAAAAACTTTGCAATGAACTTTGAAACAAACAAAAAAAAAACAACTTTTGAAGTTTTATCATTATATCATAACAAGACGCGGTCTAACTATGAATTATATAAAATCTCAATAGACATTTATAAACCCACATGTCACTCACCTATCTGAAACATCTCTGCTGATTGATATATCGTGATTCATCTATCTTAGCCATATGTCATAGATGTGGGTGTAAATTGACAGCTGTTGTCCGAGCATGTTTTTGTGTGTCAGTCAGAAAAGATTCTTCACAGAACACTGGCAGATTGGCTAGTGTTTACAACAACACAGGACCTGTCTACCTATCATTTTATTCTTGGGAAGATTGAGGGGAAAGGGGTGAAAAGAAGGATGAATGGGGGTGGAGAACAGCGACGCAGAGCCGAAAGTGAGAAAGCGAGAGAACTTGAGGTGAGGGTGCAATGAAGTTAGTGACGGCTGTGCCTGTTACCTGTCAACAGCTTGTCTTGGCTGCCAGAGCCGGAAAGGCTTGCATGCGAAGTGTGTGTATGTATACATGTGTGTGAGTGATGGGTCTAGTGAGTCTGTGTGTGTATGTGGCAGTGTGGCCCATCTGAATGTTTCTTTCTCATACCATACTGGACAGGAAGGGCAGAGAGTTGTGCTCGATTTCGACTCGTCCCTCATTAATTTTAAAAAAACAAAAAACGTTTTACTCGTCAGATTTATGGTGAAACCATATGGGTAAAACCATTTCTCCAGTCCTATTTAGATCCTAAATCTTGTCTTTTAAAGAAAATTGATATCAGAACACAAACAATCAGAGCCAATCAGTTTCTAATTCTAAAGATACATACTTATAGGCCTGTACAGTTCAGGGTCTGTACGATTTTTGAATGTTTTTGAGAAGAAGTCTCTCATGCTCCCCAAGGCTGTGTTTGTTCAATCAAATTTTTCCTGTGATGGCAAAGCTGAGTTTTCAGCAGCCATTACTCCACTCTTCAGTGTCACATGATCCTGATTTGGTGCTCAAGGAACATTTCCTTCCTCAGCTTAAGACGAGACAGGAGGGAAGGAGAGTTGTGCTCAGTTAGGACTTGTCCATCCAAAAAAAAAAAAAAAAAAAATGGAGGCTATGGTGAGGCACTTACAATGGAAGTGAATGGCAGCAATTTTGGAGCATTTACAGGTTGTTGTTGTTTTTTTTGTTTTTTTACAGTTTTTCTTGATTGCTTAAACTCTATAACCAGGCTTTTGAACTAAAATTTACATAACGCCATTTATCAAAAGCACCCCCATCTCCCTAAACTTAACACTCTCCTGTTTTGATACATAAGTCAGATTTGTTGAACAAAACTCTACACACAAATTCCTTTATTTCTCATTGTCTACACCATGTTGTCATTTAGAAAGCACTAGCATTGTTCACTCACCACACAGCTTCAGCTCAGTTAGCACACAGTTACACAAGTGGAAACAAATGACACACCAATCAGAACCTCCAATAGATAGATAAAATGGCCAGAGTCGGTTCATTGGGTTTTGGAAGAATGGATCCAGAAAAAACATGAAGGAGTTAGGTTGAGGACACAAGGAGGAGGATTAGATGGGAGTGGAGGAAGAGGACAAGGTGAGGAGGAGGAAGAGCAGTAGGGAGTGGAGGAAGATGATGACGAAGGGGAAGGGCAAGGCCAAAGAGACAAGCAGTGCCACTCTAGTTGCCCATGGCTTTGTCCATGGTATGACTATAGGGATGTTAAAATAGGATGTTTGGGGAATTGACTTTGCACAGCTGCACTACTTCCTGAACTTAAGCCGGCTCCTTGTTTCCTGTCTGCCATTATTGGTCAAATTGATTAATTCAGGTGTGCCTGACCTCAGTAGTCACAGCAACAATAATCAGACACCTGAATTAATCAAGTTTGGCCAATAATGGCAGACAGGAAACAAGGAGCTGGCTTAAGATCAGGAAGTAATGCAGCTGTGCATAAGGCCAATTGGGTGAGACGTTATGGATTTGTGTTTTGAGAATAGTTTAAGATAGTTTCCAGAAATGTGTTTACAGTTTTTCTCAGTCTCTTTGGTACGTTTCTCAGATCAGAATGGAAATTCTCAAAACTACCTGTTCAATCTTCACATCATTGTGTCATTTGTGCACATCAAAAAAGCAGTTTCTCATTGCTTTGAACAAGTTACAAATGCTTTGGTACATCCATGCAAATGATTACGTACAATTCTCTGCTGTTTCCTACATTATCAATTGCTTATGTCATGTTGATCAAAATGTATTATAATGGGTCTCTGTTGAATTGCTTCACCCCCCACAACATTTAGGCATTAGTTCATAGCCTCTGTTCAATGTCTCTGATCGCACTGACATGTTCATTGACACAGATATTTACTTTTGAGAAATGAACTAAGGATTCTGAGCAAGAGACTGGCTTTTGCTGGTAATCCATTGTGTTTTGCTATTTGTACAAATTGTTTTGCGAAATGCACTTAATGTTTTACAAATGTCGAGGATGATTCGAGAAAAATAGAAAAATAGCTGTAATAGCTAAAATGTGAAGCTTATAATTTGATAAAATCACTTACATTAATCTGTCCATTTTTTGAGCTGTAAAATCACAATTTTATGGTCGTTTTATGGCTTTAGCTGTTTTGTTGTCATGACAACTAAGTATCTTAATTCATGTGTATTGTATACTAAAGCATATTGTTTGTCTAGTGGCTTTACTGTTGAAACAGTGAGTATTTTAACATGTGTGTGCCTTTGTTTTGGTGTTGTACTAAAATTGATAAATTGTACCACAAATGCTGTCGATTGAGTTCTGCTTGTACTGAAGCAAGAATATTTTTTAAATGGAAGCTGATCATTTTGAATCATGTTTTAGTGTGTTTGAGCTTTAAGTCGGCATGAAACAAGCTGTTTTCTTCCCTATTGTGACATATATCAGAGAGAGTGAAACAGCTTTTTGAGCAAGAAAAAAATGTAGGGTCAAAAATGTCTTGGGAATTGTTTGGATGTGGTTGTGTTTTGCTATTGGTGGATCTCATGTGAGTGACAGGTTGTCCCGCCCTCACGCCATTCATCAGAGAAGGGATGTAGCTGCAAGAGGAAGTTATTTTGATTTAATAATATGAGGGCTTATGAATTTTAATAAATGATATGCATGGATAAATCATTTCTGAAAAAAAAAATAGGCCTATACTGCAATTTTCCATAAAAAAAATAAGAATTGTCAATTTTGATTTCATGGTGACTTTAAGTGTATATGAATGTTGCTGGAGAGTGTGCAGACGTTTGCAGGTTTGTTAAGGGATAGAGAGTGGCATAAATCAGAGGAGATGGGTATTGTTATGCTTGGAGTTGTCTCTGCTTTAGGACTGAGCTCACTCTCAGAGCTGCTGGCAGATTTACACACGCACACACACACAATTTATTCTACATTGACAGATTGAGCTGAAATATGAAATCATTCTGGACATGGGCTGCACTGTTGGCAGGAGCCCTGTGTGTGTGTGTGTGTGTGTGTGTGTGTGTGTGTGTGTGTGTGTGTGTGTGTGTGTGTGTGTGTGTGTGTGTGTGTGTGTGTGTGTGTGTGTATGTGTGTGTGTGTGTGTGTGTGTGTGTGTGTGTGTGTGTGTGCGCGCTCGTGCATGTGTGTGCGCTCGTGCATGTGTGTGTTGATTTGGAAGTGAAAGTGTTGATTTTGGAGGGAAAGTGAGTGGATTGAAGGGGGAAAGATCAGAACAAGGAGACCGAGAGGTTTGGAGGATGTGGATGAAAGAAAAAAACAAAACAACAGAAAAGAGGTCAAAACAGCAAAGGGTGAAGATATTGAGAACAAACAAAAAGAGGCAGTTCATTTCTGCTTCATACAGTAGCTGTTAACACCATGGCCCATGGGTTATTGTTGTATGCTAAAACCCATGACATGGTCTCTAAATGCATGTTTGTAAACATAAATAAATTTGAAACTATCATTTTTGTAATCATCAAGCACTCATTGAAATGGCAGAATAATATAACCTGTGTGGGAGAAGATTTCCTGTCTGCAGATGGTGGTATGATGATAGATAAACAAGATTGTAATATGAGAGGAAATGTGTTTTTTTCTTTTATTAAAACATTTTTTTGCTTATTGAAGGTCACATTAAAAGTAAAAACCTTTTTTACCATACCTTCATTATGTAGGCCTATACACTTTCCATTCCAACCACCTTTTAACTTTTAGACTTCTTTCTTAGTATAACCATAGAAAAATATGTGACAAAAATGTTACTGTGTTAATTAAAGCTTCAACATAAACCATTTAAATATTTATTATGTGAAAATGAAAGTTGTCCTTGTGATGTCATTTCAACAACTTTACCAACTTAAAGTTTTGTAAAGATAGTGTACTGTTAACAATGAGTCATTTAAGATCTTAAAATATGTCAAAGTGTGATGTGTGAAGAAAACAAAGAAATATAGAGGTAAATCACTTGTGAGTATTTTTATAGACCATTTGTCAAATTAAATGAACTGTGTGTGTATTTTAGTGGTATCCATGAAATTAGCCAAATTAGTCTTTACCATTACAGAATTATTAACCACAATACTTGATATTTTATATGGTGGAAAAACTGGAAAGTTCACGACTTTCAGAAATAAATTACAGAATTTTCATGTGATGCGTGTCTGTTCCCTGCTGGACATTGTTAGTGGACAAATTAAGTAAACTAGTGTGAAGAAAATCCATAAATGTAATTAAAAAAACCTATCTAAATCTATTTTTGTACATGATCAAGGTGAATTATGCCACCCGTGAGGCATGCTGGGTAACAGCGGCTCTCGTTAAGCTAGATCTCTTATGTCTCCCCATATTTCATTTAGCTGCAGTTTACATTAGACATCTTTCATTTACATGCAGGGAGCCTTCACTTCAGCTCCAGCTTCCTGTTCATCCTCTCCCTCCTGTTTTATCTCCATCCTCCCACTCTCCCGATCCTTTCTCTTTAGATGCCTGTCTCTTTTACTTAAAGTCATTATAGTTCAGTCAAAATCTCTCGTTCTCCCTCTGTCTCTCTCGCTCTCGTTATCTCTGGCCCTCCTACAGACTTCCTCTTCCTTTCCTATTAGTGTCGCTCTGTAACCTAGCAACGGACAGACTGTTTAATCAACAGACAGATTCAATGATGATGAAACTCTAAAATAGGACAGGCTCCGTCAAAATGTCTCTCTCTCTATACAGATATGAGCACACTTTTTTTTGCCCTAGTTAAACATTTATGTATGTGCCGTGAGTGCCACAAGAGCCGAGAGAGGACAGCGTAGTAAGCAAACAAATAGTACATCATAAATGTTTCACTTTTTTGTGATTTTTATTTTATTTTATTTTTTTGTCATATAACTTGCTGAAGGAAAACTCAAAGACATGAGCTGTTTGTTATTGTGTTACAGTCACACATAGACTAGCTTGTGTTTTTTGTGCCATTATTTCTGGGAAGCAATTTATGCTGTTCCTGAAAATAAACCGCTGCACATATTTTCTTTGAATGAGATTTAACCTTAACTGCCTGTTTTCCGCTTCACCTCCATGAACAATCTCACTCACTCTCGCTCGCTCTGTAAAGGAAAGCTCAAGAGCAAATGGTTATCATTTAATTGAGGCTGTTTCTCTTTATTTTCCCTCCTCTCTCCACCTCTCTATCGCTCTTTCTGTCCTCTGTGAGCTTGACTGCAACAAATCAGGCTAGACTAGGGGAACAATATCAGTCCTGGCCTGACACACACACAGACACGGTTGGGTAAATTGTAGAGTTTAAGACTCTTTTTTCAGCAGATCTGCACAATACCTGTGAAATCAAAATACATTATGGGGACACAGATTTTATATTATATTTTATCACAATAATTCAAATGTAGTTTTAAGAAATGATGATTATGTAATTATATGGGTGATTCTATAATTGCTGGTACATTTGGTGTCCAGAGTCATTATTTTTTTCTGCTTTTTTCAAATGGTTATATTTTTAATCAATAATTTGTTATATTAGCATGGATCACAAGATGTGACACGTCATAACAACATAATATTTTCTGTAAAAAGTATAGCTAAAAATCATGATTTCTTGTCTGAATTGGTTGGTGTATACAGTATATATTTTTTTTACATCTATAATTGTGTAATCAAACTAACTATCATTGGCAGGGCTCAATCCGAGGGGCGGGATAAACGGTTGTCTTTCAAATTCTCTCTGCACACAATTGGATAGCGCTACAACCAATCAGAGCAACGAAGAAGGCTGATGACGGCTGAGTCCCATTCCCACCAGCGGAGCAAGTTGATATATTAAACTTTTATCGTATCCAGTCGACAAAACTCTGAACAGAATTTTTTTTTTCTTTTTTTTTTTTTCTTTGTTCTGGTTTCAAAGAAAAGCTTAAGTTCAAATCAACCAGAGTAGCAGTCAAAGCCGAAAGCTGTTCACCAGCAGCTGTTTGCCATTCTTTGTTTTCAAGTAGCAGTGAACCGTCGCAACTCTGTCGTCATTATGTGAAGCCCGCCCACCAACTCTGGTTGCTAGACCACAATGGCTGCGAAATAATTTAAAATCTAGGGTGCGTCTAGGTTTTTATTTAGAAATCTAGACGCATGAAATCTAGGGTGCGTCTAGATTTCTAGGCTGATACTTTGCCTTTAAATTGGTGGTATTATCTCCCACAACTACATAAGATACAAGAAATGATGTCACTTTACCTCACTGATAAGATCTGAAGCATTGAAAGTTTTTGAATCAAAAAAATTATTTTGTAAAACGTCAAAATAGTTACCAGAATATCAAAATGAAAACAGAATTTATCACCGATCACCGATCAAGTCTTTTAATCGTGATTTCATTGGTGCTATGCTTGTGCTCTTAGCATTTATGCTAGCAAGTACAGTTTGGACTAAAAAGTTTAAAATTGTTAATTCTGTTACTGCCACCAAACTCTGTTACCAAGCTAGAGTATTTTTCAACAACAGAATTGACCGAAACGGAATTAACAAACAATACTATAGTAAAGAAAAAAAATGAAAAAAGGATGTAACTTGTGTTTTGCAAGCACTGGTTTATAAAATTTGAATATGTTTTCAATAAGACACTGGAAAATAATTCTGTTAGTGAACAGGTTTTTCCCTGAACTTGAACCTGAAATGCAAAAGTATCTCCAATTATAGAATCACTCATAAATCATGTACTGTATGCTGTATGTGCATACAGTTCTTCTAACCCTAATTGATGGAGTGTATAGCTTTTAATATATTAAACAACCACTTAGGAAGACACATCATGGCCATATTCCAGGATGACAGTGTCAAGATTCATTAGGCTCAAATTGTGCATGGTTGGGAGGGAGCATGAAGAATCATTTTCACACATGAATTGGCACATCTGAGTCCAGACCTTAAATTCACTGAAAGTCTTTGGGATGTGCTGGAGGAGACTTTACAGAGTCCTGGACTCTTGCATTGTCAATACAAGTTCTTGACCAAATATTGATGCACCTCTTCATGGAGAAAAAAAAAAAACATCACTACTTTTATTTCAATCGAGACAATTTGACCTTGATGAAACTTGACTTTGTCATCCTGAAATATGGCCATGATGTGTCAGTTAAGAACTCTTAAACATTTGCCTATTTAAATCCAAACTTATGTACATCAGCCAAACAAAATCTAAAGTTAAACATGTAGAGGTCAACTGCCCAACTAAACCAAACACTGATCTCCATAATGGTGACTAAAATCTGAGTTTTCTTCAGTGATTCTGCTTGTTATCATCAGGTGTCTTCAAAAATGCCCAATCATCACGCAATAGCACATCTTCAGTGTTAATTTAACACTCAAATTTCAACACTTTAACACTCTTGAGTTTTGTTGTGTAGTAACATTCAGGAAACTGGACATTTTAATGTTCTTGGAACGTTAGAAGTCAACATTATTATCATGTTGAATTTTTTATCGAAAATTACGTTTAAAGAACGTTTGAGGAACATTATACCTTTTAAAACACGTTCCTCTAACGTCAAGACAACTGGAAATTTTTCACGTTCCCAGAACCAACACTGAATATTTGGAGAACGTTCTTATAACGAAATGATGTTAGCTGGGTGTAAATTATGAATGGAAAACATTCTTGAAGCTCTGGCATTCACTGCTATCCTGCTTGTGGGTACAGACTGAGCTGTTTATTTATTTATTTTTTACCAAGATAGATTTTTATTATTATTGAGGTTATTAAAAGTGTATGCATCACAGTCGAGCTGCTTTGTGTCTACATTTAACACACACAAAAACATCTCTCTGGACTCTGATCTTATAGGTTTTTCACTCACTAACTCTGAAGAATACACACAGAGAAAGGCTAACGCACAGACACACAGGCCTATTCTAAAATGTATTGTATACCATTTATTTATTATTCAAAGATCGGTTTTGACTCCGAAATGTTTTAGCCCTTATCTCGAAAGGTCCCTGGATCATTTGAGGACACTATGAGCTCTATATGTATCTGTGCCTGTCAGTGTGTTTGTGTAGGATTGTGCGTGCATATGTGTATGTGTGTGTGTGTGTGTTCATCTGCAGGTTTCTGTGTCAGTGTTAAAGTGTGCTGCTGCTCTCTGGAGGCTGCTGTGAGCACTTCTGACTCAAGTTTTATGCGAGGAGTGCTGTATACTCTGTGGTCACTAGGGGCCATTGTGGAGCATAATTTCTTGCTTTCTTTGTTTGTGGGCTTTTTTGCAGGAAAGAAAGTCTGTCACTTTATGTCAGTGTTCCTAATCATTAGAATGGCATTTTCAAAGCACAGAAAGAAAGGATTTTATCTCATATTTCTTCCTTCTTCTCCTTAAAAACAGTCTTCTTCTTTCAGTCTTCTGTCCTACTTCACATTTAAACCCTGAGGAGAAAGCTTATTGTCCCAATAGAGACGCTACTGCTTATTGTCTCTGTGTCCCCTGCTGTGGCTCATTGTGTGACATTCTCAACAAATCAGAGCGTTGTCATCCTTCACTTCCTGTGCATGCATGAACGCACAAATGCACTGCAAACACATTTCATGTCAGGAACCCTGCTGAAAAAAATACATCTTAAACTAGCCAAAGCTGGTTTTGCTTGTTTAATGTGCACTTGTAATGTACTTCAAATCTTAAAAACTAACATTTAAACCATGTTTTCCATGAGTATTGAAACCATAACACTAGCTACTGGAACCAGAACTCTATAACTTTACTGGTGGGACTGATATTTTTGTATGTTGAAAAACATACAATGATGAGATGTGCTAGTGTAACTGGTTGAACTTGAATAATGTAGCAGAGGGTTTTTGAAGTTTCTGTCTTTCTCCATATCATTCACTACATATGTAAAAATATATGTATGCAGAAATGTCAAAGAACTAATCTTATTCTGGAAAATAAGTTTAAAGTGTTCCCAAACTTGCGAACGACTTCTCTTTCTCGCTGGCTCCATCACAACACTAAAATAAACTCAGTCCACTCTCAATGATAATGCCAATCCAAACACCGACTTCTACAACCCACGGTTGCCATGGTTTGGCTTCACGTTTATGAGAATTTACAGCCGCCAGGTTTCAAACCTGTCAACACTGGATCGGGCTTTCAAAGCAGTCAGGTGGTTCACTACAGGAGTGAACAGTGTGTTTGCTTCTGACGTCATTTTCACCTGACTAGTGACGTACTGATACAAGCTCCGAAGCATTGGTTCATTGCAAGGACCGTTCGAGTTTGAATCGGTGTCAGACGTAACAGTTGCACTGCTAACATTGGTTATTATATTACTAGTAACATGATAATTCACACAACTCAGCAGTTATAATACAAACAATAAGGAAAGCTTCAATACTTAAGGATGTTGAAGTAGTGGACCAGCTCACCAATCTGGCTTTCTGCCTCTGGTATGCACATGCACCCTGTGTTGTTTGTAAACGGGAAAACTGTGTATTATTTAAAGCATATTTCTACAACAATTACTCTTTTAATAATTTTGCTGAAGTAGCTGGATTTAAGATACCATTTTAAGTTTCATTTCTTTGTTTGAACACTTGGGGACTTCTGTTATATCCGTGAAGTGGTGCTGAAATTTAAAGTGATTTAATGGATGAATTTAGTTTCAGTGAACTGATATGGAATGCATCCAAACTCTGCAATCTGCTCAGACATCTTGTTTTGAAATCTGTGAGCTGAACACAAAGAGAGTGGAACTGTGTTGATTGAGTGGATCAGATGAGCTACATGAGTTATAGATGGCTACCTCCAGGCAGGTGGTCTTGGTGGATATGACACTCCCTACAGAGTGCCAGTCTACCGGCTCCGTGTCTAAAAATAAGATCTGGACCTCACGTTAAAAATAATCCATGGCAAAGGTGAAGAGTTCATTAGAGTTGAAGTGCTCTTCAGACACTTTTAAAGGCTTGGTTCCTTAAAGTGTCTTCGGTTATTTGCGGAGGATGCATTAACAAGTGTTCCTAACCATTTTTTTTTCACTCATTAGAATTAAATAGGTAAAATTACACAAATATGCTACATGTATATCTAATCTCATTTTATTAACCAATTTCTTTGCCGCTGACGTTCAATTATCCAATTCAACCATACTAACTATCAAAACTGACTTTTGAGAAACATCTGTTTGTTTGTTTATTTTTTAATGTAAGATTGTTAAACTTTTTGATGCGTCTTATTCTTCTGCAATCCAGAACGTTTTTTTTTTTTTTAGCTGTACGCTACAGTACATACTTGAATTTGCATTTCCTTCAGTCTGAGGCTTATTTCACTTTTTCTGTGAAAGGGCCTTTTAAAATTTTTGTTGTTGTTATTAAATAAAAAAACAAGCAAGCTCAGCCCATGTGAGAAATAGTAACACAAACTGACCAACTGAATTAATTAGTAATGCAATTAGTTACTTTTTTATGAAGTGGCGCGATATTGTAATGCATTATTTTTAAAAGTAACTTTCTGATTACTATTGTCATGAACTGCTCTGACACAATAATCCAAATTATTGGTAATCCAAAGTCATATTTCAAATAACCGGCAAGAGATCACAAACACTGGGCAAACAATCCAAACAATGCAACACATTCTCATCCCAAGACGTCATCTAACTGACGATTTTGACCATACGTCAACATCCGACGTTTTAGGGTACCCTTTAACGTCAGTTAGATGATGATCCTAGGGCATCATCTAACTGACGCTTTACTGTACCTTTAGCGTCAGTTAGATGACGCGGGTAGGTTTAGGTCTGGGGTAGGGTTAGGGTTAGATAGCGTCATCTAACTGACGTTAAAAGGGTAACACATGCTCTAAATTGCGATGTGACACACACAAACAAGACTTGCAACAAGTGACAGAAAGAACCGGGCTTAAATAGGCAGAGCTAACCAGATAATGGCACACAGGTGGAAGGGATCAAACAATAATGAGTCCAGGGAATGGGTTATGGGTAGAAGTTCATGATGGGAAAGCAAGGGATTAGGGAGGAAGATCAAAGGCACTTCAGCTGGTGGATGTGACCACTAGAGTATATAGATTTTTTGTTTATTCAACCCGATATCACGCTAAAGCGTGTAATACATGCTGGTCCACTTGGGGAATGCGTGTCAGGGTCCCGCTTTGCCTCCTTAAGGAGTGAACATGACGCGCATGAATGAAGGTTGAGTACCAGCAGGGTCAATAATTTCCTCAATGCCAACAACTCTCCACGGAGGACCACATACAGTAGCGGTTCTAGGCACGGGCGAACCGGGCAGTCGCCCGGGGCGGCATTTCTTCATGTCACATGGGGGGCGGCATGAGCAGTTCAAAAAAATCCTCTGTGCCGCGAAGTTTTTCTATTTTTTTATCATTTCGATTCAATTATTGGCAATGGCGCCCTGCTTGCTTAGAAGGTGCCGTGCGCAAAAGCGATGTCAAGGGGATCTCCTGATTAGTTCACGTATCGCGTCTTTTGCGCGCTCGAGGTCGTTATTTCAAATCCTCTATGTTTCAAATAGGCGCACGGGAAGCGCGCTCATGGGAAGCGCGCTCATAAACTTTTCAGCACGTGCACCCAAACACTTGGGTGTTTTTCTCTTCTCCGTAAATAAATCTTTAAGCAGAGCTACAGCAAGCGTTTTTCTGTGGTGGAAATACATTAGCTACTAAAACTTCTTTGTCGCTGTGGAGAGCGCAGTGTAATGAGTGCATGGTTCTATAGCAACGACAGCCATGGGAGAATTTTACTATTAACAATAAAAGATAAGCTACTGTGCATTATAAATATCAGGAATGTATCTTTATTGACTTATTCTTTTTATTGAGATGATTTAAATGCCGAAATATGAGGTTTATCTTTTTATAAAACCTTTTTTTGTGTTAACATTTTTTTAAGTTTAGTAGGTAAGATAAAAGACACTCCTTTAAAACAAATCTTTAATGTTATTAACTTGGTGAATTGATTTCACTGCGTATTAGGCTTTTTAAACAAGATTCTGTGTATGTGATCATTTTGGTCACTATATTATCTAATAATTTTCATAATGATCAACTAAAATCAACTTGTGTTTTTACAGTAGCCTATAATATGCAAAGTACAAGTTTCTATTTTATAAATTCGCCCTGGGTGTAATTCAAAGTAGAACCGCCACTAACCACATAGAATCGATATAGTGCATTCTCCAAAATTCCCACATCATTCAGGTCGGTCAAAACCATATATTTTGTATATTTTCATATAAATTGTTTTTAATTGGCTAATTAATTAATTATAGAAAGCAAGTTGGTTTATTAGGCCTACTAGATACTTATTTTCTCTCCTTCAAGAGGACTGTACCTTCATTCCAGGCTGCTGTTTTATATATAGAGAGAGAAGGAAGATTTGGGAGGTATCATTGTAGAATGCAGTATGGCAAAATAACATATAATACTAACTATTTGAATACCCAAACAAGCATTTTATTCAACAGAACATTTTTATGTTTTTGAGGCCCATATTATTTAGCAATTCATCATCAGCCCACTACCAAAGGATCAAAGGCATTTTCCTCCATTTCCCTTAAGGCAAGAGTATTTCCGTGTCTCTGGGATTCTAATATCTCAGCAATGGGTCATAATGCATCGCACCGTAATGCTCCAGCCAAGTGTCCATTTCTATGTAGGTAAAGTTCTGGGGCAGATTTGATGTTTGTGTTTGCAGGGTTCACGATGTCCCCTGCGTGGATTGTTCGGTCTCTGCTCTGGGACACTGGGAGTGAGTGAGTAAACATACACGCTTGCCGACATGCTGTTCCCGCAATGCTACATGTCTGTGAATAGAGCGTGATGTTCCACAAACACACCGTCAGATCCTCTGTGGAGTGATACTAATGCAGACTACAGAGTGGAAAAGTAACAAAATGTAACAAAATGAGTATTCCGCAGTATTTAATTCAATACCTTGTTACAATTAGCAGATGGTTGGCTACCCCCAAAACATTATTTGAATATTTTTTTTAACGATATGATATCATGAACAGGCCACAATTTCCCTCTGCAAGCCGAGAATGTCTTGTGGTATTAAACTACATTTTTATGTACTTAATTCCTCTATAAATATGTTTTTACCTCAAAGCTTTCATTTTTAATGTATACGGTTCTCGAAAAACACAATTATGAAGAACCAAAATGTTATATAAGTTGTATAGCTGTACAATATCACCAAAAAAAAAAAAAAATCCAAAGCACAATTTTTTTCCACTATTCCAGTAAATCCTGATTAATTGTGTCTTTCTGATCTATTTGTCTACTATGTATAAATCCAAGAATCGACAGTGGCAGATGAAGGCAAATCTGAAATAAATATTTCCTCACCCAGACTGTTGTGTTTCTTTCCCTCCATTTTCTGGAGCTCTGAAATACATCATTATGTAAGAATGGAAAGCTGTTCATTCATGTGTATAATAATGAGGATTTTCACGTACATATAGAAACACACATCTGCCGCCGCCTTTACCCCTCCAAAGCCATTGCAAATTCCAACATAACTAAGAGAGAAATCTTTATGCAATAATGACTTTCTACAGTGCTTAATCTGGCTTGAATTGTTGGCTTTAGTTTAGATCAGCGCACTGCAATTAGATTTACCAGTGTGTATTTATGTGCATTTGTTTTCTCGTGACTCGGATTGAGTCTGAATATTATCAGGGATGACTTTTAATGATGTTATAATCCATCTGCCATAATGTAAGATAACATATGCTTGAACAGCTCAGAGAGGGAATGAGAAAATGAAATGTGGAACACCGACAGCACAGTTAGTTAATTGTTCATCATTACAGCAGTAACTGCAGGACAAACATGGATCCTGGCAGAACCTGTATGGAAATTCTGTTTACTCTTGTGTGTGACACACAAATACACAATGAGGAATTGTTTCCGAGTCTCCTACTAATGAGCACATCAAGTTCTGAGTGGATATAACACATTCACACACTGCCCGTAATATACAGTACATTCCATTACTTATTTAGCAGACGTCCCAGTGAATGTTCACACCTTCCATATAACCCTGACAATCTCAAAGAGATAGAATTAAAGAGCTGCTTTCCACACTACTATGACAATTTTTCTGGCAGCCCCCCAACACCCTGTATCCTTCAGCATGTTCTCTGTCGGATATGATTCTCTTCAAAGGCTTTTCACATTTAACTATTTAAACAAATGCATTCGACCTCAACCAGGAAATCTGTCGGATACTTACAGACAGATAGAAATCACATTTTTACAAATGATCAAACCGCTATAGACACAAACAGCTCTCCTCTAGAGTCACATGTTCAGTTCAAACCCTGATCAAAAATGTGATGAAACTAACATAATTATTTGATTCATTTGGTTTTCAATTGGAATTGGTTACTCAGTGGTTACTCAGCCCTTGGAGATGTTGTGGTTGAAAATGTGACCGTTTTGTGTGTGTGTGTGTGTGTGTGTGTGTGTGTCTGAAGTGCTTACAACTGACTCCTTAAAGTTGTTGTTGTTTTTTAGAATTGAATACTTAAAGGAGTCGTACACTTTAAAAAAAAAAACTTTTGCTGATAATTTACTCAGCCCCTTGTCATCCAAGATGTCCATGTCTTTCTTTCTTCAGTCAAAAAGAAATTAAGGTTTTTGATGAAAACATTCCAGGATTTCTCCACATATAATGAACTTGGGAACCAATGGTTCAAGGTCCAAAAGACAGTGTCAGTGCAAACTGCAAACTGTTCAAAGGGATTTAAACGATTTCAGACGACGAATACGGGTCTTATCAAGCGAAACGATCAGTCATTTTAAAATAAAATAACAAAGTTTAAGTTTTATAAGCTCAAATGGTCACCTTGCTCTGTTCTGTGATGCACGTTCGTGACTCTCCTGTTCAAACTTGTTCTTCAAAATGAAAGAGTCTTTTCCAGAGTCAACTCGTTCATTTCGTCCGTTGAATGAACCAAATGACACGGAAAAAGATTCGCTCATTTTGATGAACAAGTTCGAACAGGACAGGAGTCACGAACGCGCATCACAGAACAGAGCAAGGCGACCATTTGAGCTTACAAAACTTAAACTTTTATAATCTTTTCATTTTTTAAAAAAAATGAGCGATTGATCGTTTCGATTGATAAGACACTTATTAATCGTATGGAATCATTTAAAGCCCTTTGAACAGTTTGCAGTTTGCACTGAAACTCTTTTGGACCTTCAACTGTTTGGTTCCCATTGAAGTCCATTATATGGAGAAAAATCCTGGAATGTTTTAATCAGAAACCTTCATTTCTTTTCGACTGAAGAGAAAAAGACAAGGATATTTGGATGACATGGGGGTGAGTAAATTATCAGCAAAAGTTTTTAAATTTTTAAAGTTTTTTTAAATTCAACAAGGATGCATTCAAATGATCAAAAATATTACAAATTTATACTGTTATGATGTTAAATATTTCTGAGATAGATAGATAGATAGATAGATAGATAGATAGATAGATAGATAGATAGATAGATAGATAGATAGATAGATAGATAGATAGATAGATAGATAGATAGATAGATAGATAGATAGATAGATAGATAGATAGATAGATAGATAGATAGATAGATAGATAGATAGATAGACCTCATGTAACTGCGTGTGTTAGATACCATGAGGCGAGTGCTGCATGTGTGAGTGGTGTCACTGGTCTAGTCAGTGCTGTCAGATCAGTTGTGCCGAAAGCTTGATCTCTCTGTGCTTTGGTCTCTCCGCTCTGATTTGACCATGAAGACATGGTAACACGACACTGAGAGAGGAGCACACTGAGCTGCCAGACAGGCTGAGGAAGGCATGACAAGCTGTGGAGCCCTGGACAGATTCAGGTGAGTTCAAGAGCAAAAGTGTTAGATCACTAGCATGCTATTGTATATATTTGTTTTATTTATTCTGTATTATGAACACATTTTTTAAGTGCCTTGATGCTTTAAAAAAGAATATTTTCAAATGTAAAGTAAATAAATAAATTTTGTGCAGGCACTGATCTCTTAATTTAAAATAATATTGCATTGGCGGAGAAATATTTGCCAATAAAGAGTCTGCAGTTTAGTTTTTTTCATGTTTGTCCAGTTTAGTGAACATGGAACATGTTTATATGAGTATGAGGTTCAAACACAGGTCCCTACATAAATCAAGATAAACAAGGATATTTACTTAAATAGGGAGTGTGAAAATGTAATGTCATATTATGAATTAGTGTACAAGTGCACCTTAATTATAATCTGGCATTCTTGAGTCATCAGTTCATTTTTAACCGCCGTTTAAGTATTGATGTACTTGTTTGTTTACTTATTAGGCCTACTTATTTATATTGATGTTGTTTTTGTTGTATTTATATAATAGAGGGTTTTTTTATTACAAATATTTAAGATGTATTGCATTAGTTAGTTAGTTGCATTACTATTTAAAAAAAAGCTGCTGCCTTGAATTTTTATGTATAGCCAACTTGGAAGTTTAAGTCATTTCAATTTTTATTACGTGAATGTAATTGAATCTAACTTCTTGAATCTATTGACTTAAACTGACAACTGACTCTAATCTAACTTGTTTTTTTTTAAGCTAAAAAAGGTTTAACTTATTTTGATAAGTTAAAACAATGTAAAAACATTTGTTGTTTACATAATTGTTGCATAATTGTTTACAGTGTTTAGTTAAGAGTCTCATGGTCGTTAAGAAAAAAGCACGACGCGAAGGCACAACAACGAGTAGTTTAATGCGGTCGTGTTTAATTAAACTTAATAGTTTTAATTCGGTGCATCGTGGAAACAAGCGCGCGCGCGTGTGTGTTTGTTTCTTTGTGTATTTGTGTGGGTGTGTGAGTGAATCAGAGGGAGGAGATGCTGAACGACACGCAGACTCACACACCTTTGATCGTAATGAGCACGCGCTGAAATGATCATCACACCTATCAGATGTTCAGATGTCTTGTTTGAGGAGAGGATGCTTGTTCAGGGATGAGAAAGGCGTTTTCGCGGGTCTCGGCTAACAGAAGTCGTGGCTTTATTCGGTAAGTTAGTTTGTTGATTTTGACTCTATATAATAAGTTTTTATTCTTTGATCACACAGGGTTAAATGTTCACATTTCACATGACGTTTTAGTTGGCTTCACACCTGCCAAGGCAACACATTACTGATCCCCGCAATGATCGTTTAAAATCATCCAATCATCGTCATTTTCATATAGCTAGAGAACCGTTTAATGTAACCAGCGCCATAGTAGTGTTTATCAGTTTCCCCAAAAAATCCATAGTCATTTCCTCTTGAAGTTCTGCATTATTGCAAAAGCCTATCAATTAATACGGTTTGTTCACCGACATTCTTCAAAATATCGTCCTTTGTGTTCAGCAGAAGAAATTGATTCAGGTTTGGGACAACTTGATGGTGAGTAAATTATGACAGAATTTAAATTTTAAGTGACTTAAGCTAGCCCTTTAAATATGTTGCTGACAGTAAACAAAACAAAGTTATAAAAGTTTACTGTAATAATTGTAGGTAACTTGTTAGAAACTATGGTCACCATGGGCTTTTTTAAATGTATTTTGTATATTCCACAACAAATGTCTAGTTTTTCTTTCTTCGTGATGTTTTCAGTGTCCTTGTAATTAGTGTTGCTAATGTGCATTCTATATGGATTTTCCTGATGTATTGCCTACTGAATAGTTGAAGTTTGGTTAATAATAGATCCATTTTATTATTGGAATTTTTCCGAGCATGTGCTCTGTGGAATCTTTGAAAGGAAACTGAGGCCACTCTAATTAAATGAATTTCCACTTGGAAGGAGCGCACAGATTAACTGCATGAAGAGACGATTAAAAACCATGCAGAAAGAGATCAAAACACTATATCAGTCTTTATGCTATAGAATGAAAATCTTGAAAATAGTTTTTCTGTATATTCTCTCACATTATATTCTCACTCATTGTTTTTGTTGTCAATAAATGCAATAATCTTCTTTCCTCCACAGTATAACAATTACAGCAGGGTCCAAATGTTCTCAAATCTGACATTAAAAAAAGTTTTAAGATTTTTAAAACAAACATTATGACAAAATATATTCATAATGAAAGATTCTGCACTGTTCTTAGGTCAAACAAGTAGATTTGTGACATTGACCATTCGACTGTACAGTCAAAAAACAAAGATACACTTTGGATCGTCTCAAATCATGCTAGATCACCATCATGTTTGTACAAACTTTCGGAGTTAATGTGGCTTGATCATTAAAGTGAGCATGACATGATAAATCAAATTATAAGAGGTCTTTGTACCATTAAAACATCTTGCAAGTTTCATAACTTAATACATCCTCCTCATAAACGGAGCGTTTGTTTAATCAATCTCCAAAAAACGGCTCGTTGTGATATTGAGGGATCTGTGACATCTCACGGGCTATATGTTGCATATGACTGTCTCCAGAGCAAAACATCCACAAATCATCGAACCATAGGCATGATACAGTAGTCAGATGTGCGTTCAGTTTCTGGCATACTCCACGGAAGAGTGAAAGAACGTTCGATTTGACGCTTCCAGTTTAAACAGCTTGTTTGCGTCTTTGTACAGACTTCAGAAAGATCCCAGCGTTGGAAACAACTACATCGTTTTATTGGTTTATTTTAATGCCATCCTGGATCTCTTTGGAGTATTAAATTGTTTGTTTGTAGCCTATGGTTTTGTCAGTGAGGCACAGAAAAGTTTGCAAAGTGGAGCGTTCGCAAAGAAACTTTTGTTGAAAGATAAAGCAGCAAACTGTATTGGATCTGACAGCAGAGTAATTTCATGTTTTGTCTGTAAATTATGGTTTGATATGGATAATGTTTATGTGCAAGGAATTGTATTTACATTTTTAGTTAACATCAAGGTATAAACATTAAATTAAAAAATCCATGTCGTGACAAAAGTGGGACAAAAAGCAAAAAGCAAAAGTGGGACAAACCAAATCCACAAAAAAAAAAAAAAAAAATGCACACCAGAAGTGTACTAGTGGTCTTATGGTATGAATCCCATAAACAGATCACCAACTTTTTTCTCTCTCTCTCATTTTATTCCTTTAGGAGGTTTGTGTCGTCTTGCTCATGCAATAACAGTGTCATGGCAGCCTTCAAGGGTGTGTGGACTCAGGAGTTCTGGCGAGCGGTTTCGGGGGAGTTTTTAGCCATGATAATATTCGTGCTGCTTAGTCTTGGATCCACAATCAACTGGACCGCAAAACAGGAGAACCCTCCGCCTGCCGACCTCGTCCTCATCTCTCTCTGCTTTGGCTTATCCATCGCAACCCTCGTCCAGTGTTTCGGGCACATCAGCGGTGCCCACATCAACCCGGCCGTTACAGCGGCGATGGTTGCCACGCGGAAGCTGAGCCTGGCAAAGGGTGTTTTTTATTTGTTGGCACAATGCCTGGGGGCAATAGTGGGGGCGGCCATCTTATATGGAGTGACACCAGCATCAGTGAGAGGAGGATTGGGAGTGACTTCTGTGAGTATTTCTTAATTAGAGGGATTGTTTACCCAAAAATTACTTGTCTTTTTTTTTTTTTTTTTTTTTTTTGTCCATGCAATGAAAGTCAACAAGGTTCTGTTTTATTTGGGACCCCATTGACTTTTGATTGTACGAGCAAAAAGCACTCGAGGCATTCTTTACAATATCTTCCTCAAATGTGTTCCTCAGAAGAAAAGGTCGTACAGAACAATATGAGGGTGAGTAAATGATGACAGCTTATTTTTGGTTTTGGGCAATCACTTTAAGGCAAGACGTTTTACACCTGGTTAAACTCATCAGTCATTAGTAGAGTACTCAATAACTTAAATAAGGCATGTCTCATTGGTGTGATCCCTAAGATGTGTAAGTGGTAGGGGCCTCCAGGAGATTGTTTGAAAAACACTGGTGTAACTCACTATCGCCCCTTGCAGGTCAATACTGAAATCTCCACTGGTCATGCCATTGTGATAGAGCTCATAATCACTTTTGAGCTTGTCTTCACCGTCTTTGCCACCTGTGACCCCAAGCGCAGTGATCTTAAAGGTTCGGCAGCACTGGCTATTGGTCTGTCGGTGTGCATCGGCCATCTGTTTGCTGTGAGTATTTCCTGATTTGCTCCATTAAATTAATTGTGTAAGTTTGTTGTATTGCTATACATTTCAAGCCCTTTCCGAAGCATGTTTCTTATTGAAAATGAAATTTTCAATCCTGCACTGTCAAGCGCATTTTTAAGCAGTGCTTGAAGATCTTTATCCTATAAAGATTAGTCTCTTGAGGTGTATCTGCTTAGTTCTCCTTTGGAGAATGTGTAGCCTAGCTACAATCCCAAGTGATAGTGTTTTTCCATGGCAATAATCCCAGCAGAATCTGCAGATGAGCTGTTTATATGAAAGCTCATTTGTGTTGCTTAGAAAGTTGACATGAGAGCGGGATGCCCTCTACATGCCCTCATGTATTTAGGTCTGGCACTGAGACGAACTCTACTTAAGTAAAAATAATAATAATAATAATAATAATAATATATACTGTATACAGTAAGTGTTTTAAAGTCATATCATACTCATGACACAGTGCAAGAAATTGCACAAAAATAAGTCTTTATTAACTGATAATCTGCCACATAATAATAACTTGTTGGTAAATTACTGCAACAAGTGTGGAAATTGCAGTGAATTCTATAGTTTAAGCACATTTTTAGAGTTTCAAAAATGTAACTAGAGGCACGTTTTTTTTTTCCAATAAGCCTATGTTGCAAAATGCATGCAATTCATAACAAGTGTAACACGTTTTGTCTGTGTTTCAGATCCCATACACTGGAGCCAGTATGAATCCAGCTCGCTCTTTTGGTCCTGTGGTCATCATGGGAAAATGGGAGGACCATTGGGTAAGATTCACACAATATCTGTTTGTGGATAAACAATAGAAACTCTCATTAAAGAGATAGTTCACCCAAAAATGAAAAATCTGTCATTTACTCACCCTCAAGTTGTCCCAAACGCGTATGAATTGCTTTCTTCTGCTCAACACAAAGGAAGATATTTTGAAGAATGTCGGTAAACCGAAGAAAGACTTTGGGTGCATAACTTGAGGGTGCATGAATGATGACATCATTTTAATTTTGGGGTGAACTATCCCTTTAAGTTCTTTCTAAACCCTACATTGATATTTATGTGCATAAAGATTGAAGGTCAGGAAGGAACTGTGATTGATAAAAGTGAAACTGATGAGAATTTGATTCAATGCCAAAACTTTTTTTAGAAGAGAATTTTGGCTTAGTTTCTCTCCTACGAAGGAGCCTGAACTATATCTGGCACATGAAGACACTTATCTCTGACCTGCCACAGACCTTTGGCATGAATCTCGATATACTGGATTAATTCATTTTGACTATTTCAGTCTACAACTGTTGTATAAAAGCACCATACTCTCAATCCTGCTGGTGTACTTAATATCAGCTGGCTGCGAGACATGCTGCAGCTCTCTTGCTTGTGCGATTTTCAAATGTCATTCTTCTTGAGACATTGTAGAGCAGTCAAAAAAGCAGACAGATGTGGCCTTCAAAACAACACATGATACTGGTTGGTGTGCTCCCTACGTGCACATACGAGTGTTATGGATCTTCCTGAGTGGCGCGTCTGAGTGACTGCTGCTGTCATCAGGGTTGATACAGGGTCTCCCCCGTGGTGCTGTTACATTAGAAAGGTCAAAACATTTCTTTCATGGAGTGTTTACCGCACTTACACCATGCTATGCACAGTGCTCTTTTCAAGGCGTTGGTGTAAGTTTCATCAATGATTTTATGAAATTATGAATGAAAGCAATGCATCAGAAGTCAAGTGAAGCAGCATGAAGGTCACACTGGCACTGTTACACTAATGAGAGCTGCTGGTGATCATTATACTGTATATATAATCGTTTGGAAATAATGAGATAAACAAATTGCATTTTTGGACACTGTCCGGGGTTATGCAGGGTAAATGTATCTGGCCTGTGCTATGCAGACAGTCGCACCTACTTCTATTTATGTCGTCACAGCAGTTAGTCAATACACTTTTGCAGTCAATATCCTCGTCACACTGATAATATACGTATATCAGACACGGAGTTTAATATTCATTATATTATATATACTTATATATAATATTAAGTTTAATATTCATTATATTAATTGAAATTAATTCAAATAAACAATAAATCTAATATTGTATATTAAATTAATGCATATATATATATATATATATATATATATATATATATATACATGTATGTATGTATATATGTGTGTATATATGAAGAGTTCAGATGCAAAAGCCTCTAAGTGCCATTTGAAATTTTCTCCTAGAATGATCATTTTTATCAAGCTTGTATATTTAAGTTCAGTAATTTCACTTAAATGACAATTAATAGGTAATCTTCATTGCAATTTAAGTGAAATTACTGAACTTAAATATACAGGCTTGATAAAAATGATCATTCTAGAAGAAAATTTCAAATGGCACTTAGAGGCTTTTGCATCTGAACTCTTCATATATATATATATATATATATATATATATATATATATATACATATACATATATTATTGACACCCCTGGTAAATATGATTGAAGATGGCTGTAAAAAAAAAAATATATATATATATATAATAATGTATCCTTTTGATCTTTCATTCAAAAAATGTAAAAAAAAATCTAACCTTTCATTGAAGTAAAATAATTGAAAGTGGGGGGAAAATCACATTATGAAATAAATGTTTTTCTCCAAAACACGTTGGCCATAATTGGCACCCCTATCATTTTTGTTTTGCGTAAAATAATTCTGAAGTATATTCTCATTAATATTGATTCATTTTTAATATTTTTACCACACCAGGGTGAATAGGAACATGAAATTGTTTGGTTATGACTTTTTGTTTCACAGGAGTTTAAATATGAGGAAACTCAAAGGCCAAATTCCCCATAATTATCAATTACAATGAGTAAAACTAAAAAATAAAGTTCTGATGTGCAGCAAAACATAGTTGAGCTTTAGAAAGTGGCTATAAAAAATAGCTAAAGCATTAAAAAGTCCCATTTCCACCAAAGTTCCAGTCAACTAAAGATGTTACGAATCTTCCAGTAAGAGGACGTGTGTATCGTCTTAATGCGCGCTGAGGAGTTGAGTTTGAGTGGCCAAAGACTCTTCAAAAATCACAGATGGAGAATTGCTGAGATTACTTGTCTTGGGGGTCAGAAGCCTAAAACAAACAAACAAAAAAAAAAATACCAAGTCAAACAACCCCTACATCACCACATGTTTTTTGGGAGGGTTGTTCTGTTTGAAAAGCTCACACTGACAGAGAATAACATCAACTTATCGTAACTTTTACTTCAATCCAACTGAGCTTTCAGACCCAAGTCAACAAACTCATACATTCGAACTCTATGCATCCCTGAACACTAACTCAATGCATTATTAAACCCCCACTTGAGAGAAGGGTTTCAAAAAAAATCCTCTGCTCTCATCCAAAAACAAACTCCAGAATATTCAGTTGTCAGACATAACTGTAAAAAGGGACTGGATTTCTGTGGTCAGATGAAACTTGTTGAAACAGAAAAAAATAGTTTTTTGGCAGCAAACGCACCAGATGTGTTTGGTGCAAGCAGGGATAAAAGTACCCCATGCCTACGGTTAAATATACTGCTGGATCTTTAATGTTGTGGGCCATTTTTTTGCGGGAGGTCCTGGACATCTTGTTCAGATCCATGGTATTATAGATTCTATCAAACAGAGAGAAAAAAAAATCAAAACCTGACAACCTCTGTCAGAAATCTTATAATGGGCCGTGGTATGGTCTCCCATCATGATAACTGTCCAAAACAACATCAAAATCAACAAAAATGTGTCGTGCACAAAAATAAGTTCTACCATGGGCGTCCCAGTCCCCTAAACTGAACCCTTTAGAAAATGAGTGGGGTAAAGTGAAGAAAAGAAGCGCAACACGGATCTGGGAATCTGAAGGATCTGTAGAGATTCATTACAGAGGAATGGTTTCTGATCTCTGGTCAGGTGTTCTCCAAACCCATCAGGTGTTATAGGAGAAAACATAATGAGATTTTCCCCCCAAATGCAGTTATTTTGCTTCAATGAAAGGTTCGATTTTTGCGACTTTTTTGAATGAAAGATCAAAAGGATAAACAATGCAGATTTACTTTTACAGCCATCTTTGATCATATTTACAAGGGGTGCCAATGATTCTGAACACAATTACATATAAATGCAGATATATCTATAGTAAATATTTCTTATTTGTACGTAATAAAATGTCTTAATTGTCTTCATTATTTAATTAATTTGATGCATTTAATTCAAATAAATGAATTAATAAAAACTTAATAAATTGCACACATTGGTTGCAGAATCTATCATTTTCAAAATCCTAAAACTCACTTTGAGTGAGAAGTTAATTAAAACAAATGTATTAAAAAGTACATTTAAATCATAAAACTCACAATTTGATTTCATAGTTTAATTTCATTAATTTCGCATAAATTCCCACAGTATATTTTTGAGCAAGATTTATAATTTCTCTCTCTCAGGTATACTGGGTGGGCCCTTTAATAGGGGGCATCCTGGCCGCCGCTGTGTACGAATATCTATTCTGTCCCGACCCTGACCTGAAGCGTCGCTATGCCGACGTCCTCTCCAAGAGCCCCTTCCAAATCGACCCGTATCGGGTTGTGGACACGGAGTCTTACCCCAGCGATCAAGCTCAGCTCATGGCCAAGCAGGCAGCGATCCGAGTGCTGGACCTGGAGAGGGCAGAGAAGAAGCAGAGGGAGTCTGCTGGAGAAGTGCTGTCGTCTGTATGACTAGTGAGAGCCACTGAGGAGGAACAGCTCAACATTAATGAGCTCAAAGAAACAGATCTGATCTAGAGTCACAGTGTGCGTTTGCGTAGAAATCTTCTACCGAACGACTCCAAACACTTGACTTGAATCATTAAGAATGAGCTAAACCACCTAATGGTCTGTCTTTGAACTCGCTTTAAACGCTCTTCCCAGTATGCCAGTCACAGCCCATAGATCTCATATCCAATAGAATCCACTTTGAAGATTTTAGCCAGTCACTGAACATCCTTTAGCAGATGCACCTCATCAACCACAGAATCAATAACTAAATGGGATTCTCACATCTAAGCAACTGTTACGGTTTTCTTTGGTTTACGGGTTATTACCTGGCAATCATGGGTTGAGATTAGATCATCACCATAGTAATGCTGACCATTTTCCTTCTCAGTGCACTCTGTAGAAATATTAACCCCCTCTTACTTCTGTCCTCACCCTCTCGCTTTCAAATTTAATGTTGTATAGAGTATTTTTATATTGAATTTTTTCCTTAAGGTTATGGATGATGTTATGTCTTTGAATCTCGCTCTCAGAAATCTGTATAATTGCAACCCTGCATGACTTTTATTTTATTTTTGAGCCTAAAATGCATGACTTTTACAACACATGCACACAAAACACAAGTTTATTGTGTCCTATTGTGTCAGTTCTTTTATATCCAACTTGTAATTACATTATTTTAGGCTGATTAATTATCTAGCCATGTGTTGGATGCATACAATTTTGTGTAATCAAGTGATGTATATTATATTATATTATATTATATTATATTATATTATATTATATTATATTATATTATATTATATTATTAAAGAAAAGTAACAATAATTTCTTACAGAAGCCCATTTTACCCACAGAGTTATAGAAATAATAGGCTTCCATAATAATTCATTTTACAGGCATTTACATCTCTTTACCAGCAGAGGACAGCACATCCTTAAACTGCCTCGTAAACCTGAAACTCCAGCAATGGTGAGCAGATTTATTTATCTGTTGGCGATAAGTACACTACCAGATTTTTTTTTTTTTTTTTTTTATGAAATATTGTTTTTTTGGGGACAGTTTAGCTACTATCTCATCTTAAATAAGTCTCAATCTCAGTTTCACTTTTATAACACTCCCTTTCCTTCATTTAGTCAGAATGTGTGTGGTCTTGAAAAACCTGAATATATTGTTTTTAATCATTTTAATATTGTTTGATTTCATGGCTTAAAAAAACAGGTATATTCATAAAAATGTAAAAAGTTGTGTGAATTTCTGTTGAATGTAATGATGTTCTAATGATGCTCAGCTGTAAAAAGGAAAAAAAAAAGTAGTTTGCAATAATTTGTTCTTTATATTTGCAATAAATGTGCGATTTCTTTTTAATATCCTTTTGCCATACAACTGAGAAAATAATGGAAAAATCCTGTAAATTCATTGGTTTAAAGCTGCAGCAATCACGGTGTGTATGTGTAGAAATCAGAATGGGAGGGAGGAAGTGCAATTTTTTATATTTTTATTTATAATTAAGAAGGTGGTTAATCCCAAGGCTTTTGACTGTAACAGAGGCAGCCCTCCAC